>NC_143233.1:9196628-9520930 GCF_030267445.1 Bombyx mandarina
CAAACAACTGCCCGTTCCTAGACTGAACAAAAGCGTTGAAAGTGAGCTTGTAAAGGTGTCTGATATAAAAGTCATCAAAGTGGTGAAAGTTGAAGATAATAAGGTAAAATTTTGTTACAAAACATCCTCCGTTGATGATTTCAAAGAACTTAACCTGGGATCTAAAAGAGCCAGTGCAAGGAACCAGATGACTGAAGAATTGCAACATCTGTATAACCAAAAGTGAGATTTATCCGAAAGAAAGAAGAGTGACGTGAAAAGCCTTCTAGATGCTGGTTTGATACCCAACTTTTACAATTCCTACTTTGACAGAGTTTTGAACTAGGTGGGTCCAACCATTAAAAATGAAGTTGATGAATTATTATTTGTAAGAAGAGGTTTTTGATAGGTGTTTTTTTGTGATCTATTTTACGGATTTTTGTGCGGAAATGTTTTTAAGTTACTGTCACTTTATTAATATTTTTCTCGGTTCTAGAACTTGATGTTTAAAGACCGAATTGCTAAAAGACGACAGGTTCTTACATAATTCAGTTTTAAATTCAGTTTTACAAGATTTTATAGGATGTACCTACCTACATGATGTTGATACAATATTTTTTATAATTACTTACGGTTTTTTGTGAAAAACAATATTTTTAAGTTCAGTACCTACTGTAAGTTATAATAAATAATATTTTTGCTGACTCTTGTGATTAAGCCTTTAATACGCTTATTTATACGTAACTTTTACAGTTCCTACTTTGAAAGACTTTTAACCTTGGTATTTAATTTGGAATACCTCTATTAATTTGTATTGATTAGTAAGTAGTAAGAACAAGATTCTAATATAATGTTAATTATGATAAAATTACGAATTTTATTCAAACACAAATCCTAAGTTTCTGTTTTTTTGACAATACCTTTGTCTAGATTTAGACAGATTTTTTATTATGATTATTTGCGGTAGTTTTGACCTAAAACTGTGAGCGTGTGTCAAATAAATAGTATTCTTTAATATTTCAGTAATTATATTGTTTTATTTGTCTCTTTTTTATCATTACAATGTAGGTAAAATAACGACTTAGAGGTCATTAAGCAAAAATTATTGAATAACTATCAAACTATAACCGACACTATACAAAACTTTTTTTTTAAATGCTTCTCCATTGATAAATAATCAATAATTTTATGGTACGCCACTGGATTCTGAAACAGCGTTAGATAAACTGTTATTTTAAGCCGATCACGAAGCTTTATTTACATTTTTTATGTTCCATATCACCCATACAATACTTAAAAAAACTTAAAACGGCCATACTGTAAAATGAACATTTTCGTATAGTGTCATTTATATTTTAAGGGTGCGATATGTATACGGATATAAATACCTTTGTATGTACTTTGCAGTCCACAGACGTCCACAACTGCATATAGGCATATCTGGATATAGGCCTCGCCACTTTTATATATTTAATAAAAAAAAAAGTATTGCTCAGATGGGTGAACGAACTCACGGCCCACCTGATGTTAAGTGGTTACCGGAGCACATAGATCTACAACGAAAAAGCCGCCACCCGCCTTGAAATATGAGTTCTAACTCTGAGGTCTCACTTTTAGCTACGGCTGCCCCGCCCTTCAAACCGAAACGCATTACTGCTTCACGGCAGAAATCGGCAGGGTGGTAGTATCTACCTGTGTGGACTATTTATATACATATATTAAACGCTCAAAGAACAAAAGACCTGTTCCGCACACGAATGTTTGCCCGATTGCCATAACCCTCGACCCAACATTAAGGGGCATTAAACATCGAATCAGACAAAAATTAAATATTTATTCAATACCTTTACTGGTGCCAGACTATAACCAGACTATAACCTTAGGCTATTTTAGGTTTCATAATATTAATGGCTTGATCATCCGTATGCACACATTAGGCATGTACTTATTTACTTTAGAAAATCGGTATTTTCTTTTCAAGTCTACTTTTCAAGAGATCGATTCACATACTAGCAGTAAGACGCTTTTTGGATTCACAAGTGTAGTAGGGTAAGCCCATCTATAAGCAGGTCGTGAATAAATGAGCATCAGTGGAAAAGCCTATTTAAAACTAGGCCGTGAATAAATGAGCATCAGTGGAAATAACTCAATAGTGACACTTCCATTAAGTTAACGTCCGCGTTTTTCAATGTGACGGTACAGGCAATAACAAAAAGCTAAGAGTTCCCGCTGCGTGGAAATTAATTTTCCTTTTGTGTCGCCTGTACCGCGTTTACTTGACGATTACTTCGTTGTTCAAATTTGAGAAACAACATGTATCAACAATGTATTTTTAAAACGCTTATGTTGGCTAAATTGATTGACTCAAATGGGATTTCACCCATGCTATTAACATTTAGTAGTCGTCGTGGCCTAACGGATAAGACGTCCGGTGCATTCGTGTTGAAGCGATGCACCGGTGTTCGAATCCCGCAGGCGGGTACCAATTTTTCTAATGAAATACGTACTCAACAAATGTTCACGATTGACTTCCACGGTGAAGGAATAACATCGTGTAATAAAAATGAAACCCGCAAAATTATAATTTGCGTAATTACTGGTGGTAGGACCTCTTGTGAGTCCGCGCGGGTGGGTACCACCACCCTGCCTATTTCTGCCGTGAAGCAGTAATGCGTTTCGGCTTGAAGGGTGGGGCAGCCGTTGTAACTATACTTGAGACCTTAGAACTTGTATCTCAAGGTGGGTGGCGCATTTACGTTGTGGATGTCTATGGGCTCCAGTAACCACTTAACACCAGGTGGGCTGTGAGCACGTCTACCCATCTAAGCGATAAAAAAAAAAAGTAACAGTGTCAAGCGTTATTAAAATACTAGCAACCACTTGAAATACTTATGAAATCAGTTTACGAATGCCCATATTTTAATTTTTCGGTTCACGTCGAGTTCGTTATTTCGGGTCCATGGACATCACAACATAAATTTTGCTTCCCATTATGGGTTTTGAGTTGGAAATCTTAATTAAGTGATAGTAAAATTAAATAACCATAACGATTGAAACATAGGTCTCAACTGAAAGTGAGTAACGAAATGGATAGGAACTTTAATGCGTATTCAGTCCAGGGCCAGTCAAGGACCAGAAAGCTCTGACACCGGTTCCAAGAAGAGCCACATAGAACCAAAAGGACCTCAGCGTCGCTTATCACAAATTTTCTTTTTTTTTTTGTTAACTTTCTGGTGGTAGGACTTCTTCTGAGTACGCGCGGGTGGGTACCACCACTCTGTCTATTTTTGCCGTGAGGCAGTAATGCGTTTTAGTTTGAAGTGTGGGGCAGCCGTTGTAACTATACTTGAGACCTTAGAACTTATATCTCAATGTTAGTGGCGCATTTACTTTGTGGATGTCTATGGACTCCAGTAACTTCTTAACACCAGGTGGCCGTGAGCTCGTCCACCCATCTAAGCAATAAAAAAAAACTTTCGAACTAATTTACGATGGTTCATTTCATGAATAATCTAAAAACAATATACCCTACAAATAAAAAACGGTTGCTGTCTCTATGCCGAGCACCGTCTTGAATAAATGTTAAAACCGATTCCGGAAACTTACGAATAGTTAAACATCAGAATACTTAGCTTAATTAATTCATGTCCCATGTTCAAGTTAACGAATACTTAATTAAATTGTTCACCAAGAAGCTAATGTCGTCGCTCGGCTCGTCGTAGTCTCCGATCCGACCAGATATTTCAATTATACGAAAAGAAACGATTAGGGAACTTCATTCGATCCGCACAGTACGATCCAATACAGTAGAGCTTAAGATGAAGGCGACTATTCAAATTTGATAAACCCATTGGGATAGTTAAGTATTTTTGGTAAAGAAATTCTGGATCTGACTATTTTTGCTTCTAATATAGGATAAATCCTGTCTGAATAAGATATTTTTATAACCTTTTTAGGCTTCCTTAGATCCGCTTTATTACACCCATCCGTATCTATATTTTATTGTGTACATGATCCATATATACTCAAATGTCTTTAAAATACATTTTTTTTGTAAAAATTGCTTGCGAATTAATATTTAAATGGACTAGAAAAAGTGACTGCTTACAAGACAGAACTAACGCCTATAATGGCGGTAACGTTACCAATCGCAAGCTGCATCTTTTCTGATTTTATATAGAAGCAAAATTTTAATTTGTCAATAGTTGCAGACACATATTTTCGTTTAACAAATCTTTTGTTAGATAGGTATATTCAACGTATTGTGTGAGAGACTACTATTTGAATTAAACTGGCAACATTCAGATATTATAATTTTGTGCTAAGCCTTCAAAAATATAAAAATCATTGAGTACGAATCTCTATACCACATGCTAATTTTCGCAAACTAACACCTTCTATGAACAACCTTTAAAACTTTAAAAAGTCCTTCAACTTAGTCATTTATGCCACAGAAACAACACACCGGATCCATTCCGCGGACCGCGATTCCGAGCCGGTGGTAGTTGCTAGGTAAGATATTAGCAACTTTTCTCACGCTGAGCCCCGTGAGTTTGTCTACAGGTCCAGTGAATCCAAAATAGCCCCCGAAGTCAAAGGTAGTTAGGTGGGAAAAAAACCTGAAGTGTGTTTATAGTTTTATTTAAGGTATACATTTCGCGTATCATAACTGGTTTTTTTTATGAATTACTCCGTATGAGTATTCTAGTACAACCTTTCAGGGCAGAAGGCGCTATTGATTAAAGGAAAAAAGGTCGTGCGTATTTGCATATTCATATTCTACCACCACTACCAAGCTTCTAGAAATCCCCTTTGATAGTAAAAATGTGGTGGCTTCTATGTAGGGCTTAACGCAGAGGTCCGGGCTGCATCAGCGTATTTTCTGGTTATACACCATACTCATTATTAACGCAATCTGTTTGAATACTATTTTTATTTTATTTTATTGCTTCAATGGTTAGACGAGCTCACAGCTCACCTGGTGGTAAGTGGTTACTAGAGACTATAGACATCTATAACATAAATGCGCCACCCACCTTGAGATATATGTTCTAAGGTCTCAGTATAGTTACAACGGCTACCCCACCCTTCAAACCGAAACACATTACTGCTTCACGGAAGAAATAGGCGGGGTGGTGGTACCTACCCGTGCGGACTCACAAGAGGTCCTATCACCAGTAAAAAATACTATAACCGCTGCTCGTAAAAAAAAAACATTAAGAGAACTATTGTAAAATATTTAACGTGATAATTATATCATGACGTACCGGCGACTATGAAGCTATGGAAATAAGATCACAAATTTTCTTCTGCAACTCATATTTGCATAATCCCTGGATGAATTGTAAATGTACTATGTAAATTTACGTTTTATGAATAGTTTCCGGGAAAGTTGCTAGTTTAGAAGGAGCATATGTTTCGGTAGGCAGCGGCTTGGCTCTGCCCCTGGCATTGCTGAAGTCCATGGGCGACGGTAACCACTCACCATCAGGTGGGCCGTATGCTCGACTGCCTACAAGGGCAATAAAAATAAAAAAGATGTGCTTTTTAAATTCTATTATTTTAGGAATAGGTTCTAAAACGTTCGAGTCGACCGTTTAGCCATGTATACAACAGCTTACGTACCACTGGGCCTCTTTCTGCCGCGCAATAGTCATGCTTATAGATATAATGGCTTAAAGCCGTTATATCTATATAACTAAGAATTCGACCTCAAGGTGGGTGACAACGTCCACATGGTACTGTCTACATTCCAGCAATAACTTAACACAGCGAGCCCCGATATCGGCTAGCTGCCCATGGATTAAAAAGTGACTGATAGTTCCGGTGTTCGCTTATTACAAGGTACTTTATGAGACTTCTTATTGCTTAGAGTGGTGGACGAGCTCACAGCCCACCTGGTTGTAAGTGGTTACCGGAGCCCATAGACACGTACGAGGTAAGTGCCGCCACTCACCTCGAGACATGAGTTCTTAGGTCTCATACTGCTTCACGACCGAAATAGGCAGGGTGGTAGTATCTACCCGTGCGGACTCACAAGATGTCCACCAGTAATTACGCAAATTATATTTTTGCGGCTTTCATCTTTTTATTATACGATGTTATTGCTTTACCGTGGAAGTCAATTGTGAGAACAATTGGCAAGTACGTATTTTATTAGAAAAATTGGTTCTCGCCTGCGGGATTCGAACAACAATGCATCGCTTGATTCGATTGCACCGGACGTCTTATCTTTTAAGCCACGATGACTTCACATTAGTGAGCGGAAACTTTTAGCATACATTTCAGCCAGGATATGCGAGAGTACCAGGTTTCCCTTTGCCCCGATTACCCGATGCTCTCAATTTACTACAAAATATTGGGACCAAGATATTAAAACTATCCTTTGATAGTGCCAAGAGCATAATAGCGTTACGTAATTTGATAGCGTTAATGAAGTAATGGATTTAAAATTAACTGATCAGTAAATCGTTAATTGCTTAATGGACTACAAAAGGTAATTCGGCGCCTAAAATTCTACAAAAGGTAATGTTATAAGCTAAAAGCCCTGCGGCGTACGCGACAATGAGATCAATAATCCTTCATCTACAAGGCTACGTGCGAGTACATTTGGAGGAAAAACGTGTATTAATAAATGATTAAGCTGGCACTTTCTCTTTGGTTAAATTGAAAACGTGGTGTCGTATTTTAAAAACTATAATAAGAACCTTTCGAAATGAAGATTTTTTTTATATCAAAGGTTTCAAGATGCCTGGTTTGACCGCCACCGTGGAGACAATCTATTTTGAAACTTAGAATTATTTCCGTTGGTCCGTGGACTCCACTTCTCTAAGGAAGCGGTTCAATCGCTCACCCTTACATTTCCTCACCTGACCTGCATCTCTGCAGCGGGAGGCCCTGTCTACACCGAAGTGGTTATAGCCATTTCATCGTAGGCGACTCTCAAACCCTGTCCACGACCGCATCTTTTGGCAGATGATCCTGCAGCGTTAATAAATTAAAAAAGGATTGTGTGGTTTAATGAAACCGCGGTAAAAGTGAAACTGTTTTTCACATTATAGACATTTAACCCTGATAAACAACATTTACATTAAACAGTCACTGAAAAACAAACAAAATAGCTCGGAGCACTGGCACAAATGAGTAATAGTCTATACACTACACGGTCAGCTGCTGCGAACTATAGGCGCCGCCAAATTGACCTTGGCTGCTCTGACGAGCGCCTCTCACTTTATCCCTACTCCGCGGCCGACAGTCACGCGACATGCAACACACAGACGAAAAAGTTTGACGTAAGCCGTAACCGTAATTAATAAACCGTGAATAAACCGTCAAAGAAGCTTTAATTAATAAAGAATAACAGAAGACGATTTTGTAGAATATTACCCGAAGTGCCGACACTACACAGTGCCGTCATGCGTTGTAGTTTAATATGCTTCCTCAGTATTTTACACACGTAACCAATGAGAGCCTCGTTAGGTCCTAGGGTTGCCAACCTTGGTGGCTAAATGGCATGTTTAAAAGTAGGGACCTTGTTTATAAAGGCGGAGAACATAAGATTTCGCTTTGTCATGTAAATAGACTTTACTCAAAAGCAAGAACGTTTACAAGTCATAGGTTTTTAATTAAAATACGTACGGTGTAACCTCGCGTTTTTTGTTCGTCATTATATCATATCCGACGTTTCGGACACTTTATATATTTTTTGTTAAAGCTTATTAATTTATTTTTATTGCAAACTAGCTGACCCGGCAGACTTCGTAGTGCCTTAATCGATAATTAAAAGACTTAAACTTTTGTATAAAATAAACTTAAAACAAACAAAAGGAATCCATCCAACGGGGGACACATCAAAGGGAAAACAAAATTGTTATTTTTATTTAATTCCGAGCATTTTCATAGTTCTCTCTACCTTTTAAACCTTCTTTGAACTTCCACAAATAATTCAAGACCAAAATTAGCCAAATCGGTTCAGCCGTTCTCGAGTTTTAGCGAGACTAACGAACAGCAATTCATTTATATATATATATAGATATAGATTTGTGAACGAACAACACTTTTATACTCCAAAAGCGAGATATCCCGTAATTCGCGGCACGAGTGGCAACCTCATTTCTATCAACCCTTCGAATGTAAGACAAAGAGATAAAAACACTAAACTAGGGTAGTCCTTCGAGACGTATTAGGGTTACCTAATTTGGCTATTTTTTTTTCTTGAAAATCCAGGGTCCAACGAAGTAGGTCAGGTTGTAATGAATACACGAAATAATGTGTTTAGGGGTGTGTGTAATATATTTTTAATGAGAAATTTGAGGGGATTTTTCTTTCGATTTCAGTTTACCTTAATCTCTTGAACATCAGAATAGGATGAAATGTTGTACTGTATCTAAACAGCCTTGAAGACCTTGCGTCTTTTCTCTTACCGAGATTATTATTGCCACTTCAGGGTAAGTTTCTGTCACAGTACTATAAATTTCCAGAGGAGACCTAGAGTACTTTTGACCAATGAGTATCTTCATACATTAACGACAACGTGACCTGAGTCCTAGTCCTAACTCATGCATCGGCCCGCTGAGTTTCTCGCCGGATCTTCTCAGCGGGTCGCGATTCCAAACCAGTAGTAGATTAATTCGCGAAGTAGCTGCTTCAGAGTGGTTAGGTCTCTTTTGGAGGCGCTCGAGCAGCTGTTGGCAGATCCCACCCCTTCTAGCTGAGCCTTTACTCGCCCACCTATCCTGGTGAAACTGGAAAGGCCTCCGGGCCACCAGTAATCCTTCAATCATAAAACATTAGTCCTGTCCTTTGTGTATTTCATAAATGATGTTCATATTGTTACAAACACAGGTATTAACTTACGAGTAGGTTTGTGTCTTGGTACGAAGACACAGAAAGTTTCTTTAGAGAACTAACCTGATATTATCATGATATTGTTACGCCGGTAAGAGTAATGCCATCTATCGCCGAATAGTCGAACGAATATCGAAGGATCTAGAAGCACCTAGTACGCTCGGAAAGTACAACGCCATCTATTGACAGATAGCGGAAACTACTAGAGATATGTGGAATATTCTTGACAATTCTAGGGATGAGGTATCGGCTATAAAAGCGTTGTAGGGATGGCACGCAGTCAGTCAGTAATCGGAACTACTCGAAGCGAAACAGCGAACGGATCACCTGAAGCGAAGCGGAACAAGCAAATTGAGAGTTTTAAAGTGTTTGTTGAGTGTTTTAAGTGTGCTAAGTGTTGAATACAGTTTTTAGTTGTACTTTAGTGAAATTTTATTTATTCCGAAATCCAGTGTGTAACAATATCCTCTGGCATTGTCTATTTGCAATCTCAATTGTTTTGAAACTTCAATATTACGAGGCCTATTTACAAATACTCGAATCGAAATATTAGAAGATGTCTTTTAGAGAACAGCTTGGATTTAAATAGGAACTTGGTAGTAGGGTATATTCAGCGCTTACTGATCACCGTTTTGTTTATTACTACCGTTCACGCGTTTCAGTTCCAAGAGTGGTATAACCGTTATTACAACACAATTAAGACTTCGACTTCACATCTCAGGGTAGGACTCATCATGTGATATCTGTGACTTCCAAAAACCAGGTTGAGCACGAGATCACCTGCCAATCTAATAAAATAGACAATCTTATACAGTATTACTATTTAGCCCAAGATCTAACGTTTGATAAATCATCAATCACTTAATCGGCAAATTTTGAACCAACCAGTACTGATCGGGAACTTGAAAGATAAAGAAAACAAGATTTCTAACTAAACATTCATACGGTACCTCGTAGTCTCCAGGGATATACATCGGATCGGAATCCGGATGCACTTCATTCAGATTCCATTTCCATCGCCTGAAAACGTATACTGGCAATCAGGTTTGTACAAACACAGACAGCTTTGTGAGGTCTGAAATTGAAATCGTAATTGCGTACTGTTGCGAGGATATCAAAGTTAACTATGTGATGTTAAAAAAGAAATGATCTAGAATGAACGGCCTCCAGTCCTGAAGTCGTCGTGGCCTAAAGGATAAGACGTCCGGTGCATTCGTATCGAGCGATGCACTGGTGTTCGAATCTCACTGGCGGGTACCAATTTTCTAATGAAATACGTACTCGACAAATGTTCACGATTGACTTCCACGGTGAAGGAATAACATCGTGCAATAAAAATCAAACCCGCAAAATTATAATTTGCGTAATTACTGGTGGTAGGACCTCTTGTGAGTCCGCGCGGGTAGGTACCACCGCCCTGCTTATTTCTGCCGTGAAGCAGTAATGCGTTTCAGTTTGAAGGGTGGGGCAGCCGTTGTGACTATACTGAGACCTTAGAACTTATATCTCAAGGTAGGTGGCGGCATTTATGGGCTCCGGTAATCGCTTAACATCAGGCGAGCCGTGAGCTTGTCCACCAACTGCAGAATTGGATACTCATGGATACTCACATTACACCCTATCACCAATTGCATTTCCTTATAGTGCAACTACAAATTTGGCAGAAATTGAAATTGAATTTGAAATTAACGATAATGATCATCATCGACCAATCGACATACTACTTCATCCATATGAAGCCAAATGAAAATTAACTGGTGTATTTTTTTTTATAGCTTAGATGGGTGGACGAGCTCACAGTCCACCTGGTGTTAAGTGGTTACTGGAGCCCATAGACATCCACAACGTAAATGCGCCACCCACCTTGAGATATAAGTTCTAAGGTCTCACGTATAGTTACAACGGCTGCTCCACCCTTCAAACCGAAACGCATCACTGCTTCACGGCAGAAATAGGCAGTGCGGTGGTACCTACCCGCGCGGACTCACAAGAGGTCCTACCACCAGTAAAGACTAATAATTGGCAGCTTAATATTTCATCGTTGCAATCAAACAAACATTAGCATCGACATTGCGAAAGTTAAAACACAGTTGTAATAGCTTTGCGGTATCCAAATAAAAAAAACAACAGAACAGAAAGCCTTGACTTTGAAAAACGACTTTACGTCAAACAGATAAGTTGCAAAATACATTGTACTCTAAACGAGATGCGGCGTGATTGATGACCGCGTTCCGCTGTTACAGGATACGAAGCAAGGGGATTACTTGAATAACAAACAACTCGAACCAATGTAGGCGTTAAAATGATATCATCAGGTTATATGAGTCACCAGAGGATTTTACTTGATAAAAATCTGTTTGGCTGCTACTCAGAAGACTTTGACCACGGCCTTCTACATCAATAAGACAAGATATAAATCGCGTTGACGACATCTATATATTAATACGTGAAGCAAAAACTTTGTATCCCTTTTTACGAAAATTGCGCGGACGGAGGAGCATGAAATTTTCCCACTTATAGAGAATATAGAGAAGAAGTGCACAATGCTATTTTTTTTTTTAAATAATGCATAAAAGATACATTAAATCAATAAAGAAAACGTTACACACACTACATACCATGTATTTGACGCACACACGCATGCATACTATTTATTGTCAAACTTTTGTTCTTGACGCCTGTTGTCAAATTGAGAATAGATTATACATATATTGTTTGTCTTTATTAATATTTTTTTATAGTGTAGTCTTGGCGTTGAAAATACAATCATAATAGTGTACAAACTTACAATTCCAATTAATTATAATCGAATTTTGACTACTGCAGGACCTCTAGTTTTCATAAAACCTTTGCATACATGCCAGTTCCGAACAGTTGCACTGTCGGTCTATGATGCAATTTCATCCGCTCGGTGGGAGATTTTCCCTTTATCGATTCTTCACAAAACACGTGATTTCGTATTAGAAGGTTAAAAAAATGGAGCGATCGATGCGAAAAGCGGGTGGGTGAGTAGAGCTGAAAAGGCATCAGTTATACAAATTGTCCTATGACCGGCAATGGACAAGCGGAAACTGATGCTGCTTATACGACTAAATTCATAGGGACATTTCTCGATAAATACGTGCCTAATACATATTCGGGAATGACTTCCATAGTTTCGGATTGGCATTGTTTATTAATTACTGGTGGTAGGACCTCTTGTGAGTCTGCGCGGGTAGGTACCACCCTGCCTATATCTGCCGTGTAGCAGTAATGCGTTTCTGTTTGAAGGGTGGGGCAGCCGTTGTAACTATACTTGAGACCTTAGAACTTATATCTCAAGGTGGGTGGGGCATTTACATTGTAGATGTCTGTGGGCTCCAGTAATACTTATCACCAGGTGGACTGTGAGCTCGTCCACCTATCTAAGCAATAAAAAAACATAGTCAAGATCGGATACAAGAATAAAGTGATTCGCCGAAAGATCTTCACGCTCACGAATACACTCTGCCAACATAGTGTTTGCTCACACGCCCCGCACACATTAACACTCTCCAGGTCATCGAACTCCGTTTCTGCAGGATAGCCGTCGGAGCACCGTGGTATGTGAGAAATGTGGATATCCATGACGACCTGCAATTAATTTCAATGTCCAATTATCTGAAGATAGCGTCAGAACGCTTCTTAAAAAAATATAGTTTTCTTATCGGGGCCCGGTTACCGTCCTCATCGAACCCATCGCTTGCGACAGTGAATTAACCCATAGACACAGCCCACTGAGTTTTTCGCCGGATCTTCTCAGTAGGTCCCTATTCTGGTCCGGTGGTAGATTCAGCGAAGTACTGCTCTAGCTAGGGCTAATGGAAACAAGTGCTCTCAAGTTGAGCCCTTGAGCTCACCTCCTCTTAGCCGCTTAGGCTGCCAGAGATTAAATAGATAAAAAAATAATCGCTATAGGACACTTTGATGTGATTGGATTTATCTGATTGGCATTAATATGTGGTATAACGATGAAACATGAATATTCATATACAGTAACTATACTCGAGACCTTAGAACTTATATCTCAAGGTGGGTGGCGCATTTACGTTGTAGATGTCTATGGGCTCCAGTAACCACTTAATACCAGGTGGGCTGTGAGCTCGTCCACCCCTATAAACAATAAAAAATAAGATGTGGTGTCGTGGGACACCAGGTAGGAACGAAGTTCCTTCGGCTTATGTAGAATCGACACAAATTGCAAAAAAAGAAATGGTGCTCAATTTTATGTAGGTTTTCTTGGTTTTTCTCTTAAATTTTGCTGATTATTTGCTGACGGGAAAGTATTTAGGAAATTCAGTATTTTAGGAAATAATAAATTACGTAAAATAAAAAAAATTGTAATTCAAATTATCGATTAAAATAACAAAATATATCTCTTTATTATTGGTTGACAACATAAAATTACATAGAAATTGAAATATTTACTAAATAGAGAGAGAAGGGATTAGAGAACGAAAAGAAAGAAGGAGAAAGAGAAAGGTATTATACACTACTCGCTTGTGTATACGACTGTCGCACCTGCGCACGTCTCATTTAACGGTTTTATTCCACGCACTTTTTTCCACGGATTTTTTCTTACGGTTTTACTATCACATTTTTTTCAGTTCGGTCGCGCAGCAAAATCCCTATCCCCTCCAAGCCTGCCGTAAGGAACTTTGGTCCAAAAAAATTTACATATATTCAAGGTAATAAGATCTTTGAAATTCACGTTTCACGGAGAACATTGCTTTTCTCCTGCTGAAAAACAAAAGCAAATCGACATGAAAACACAGCGCGAGTGTAGTCGAAACTGAACTTTAAAACATAATAAAAAGCAACGGAGGCACCCAAATATCTGTTGATATACAAACGTCTCTGTAACTTACATTCCTTTTGTTTAACGTTCCCCGTTTGAAATGAGAGCACACAAAGCGATCCCATTCAATCTACTGCCCGTAAAGGAAGTAATTGCCAATTCGTTCCACTTTTGGCAAAACGGCGTTTTATTTTATCACCGCAATAAGCAACGTGAATGTCTAGGCTTTATTGGAACATATGTTTATTGTCCGCTCTACGCGAAGTTAGCCCCACCAATTGTATTGTTATGGACCAAATTTCTTGATACAAAGAAACTAATGGCCGAGAAATAAATGTGTATGAGACCTAGCCTGTTTTTTTATTGACTAAATTCTTGGCAACCTTTTGGTTTTCTTTGGTAAAAATTAACACAAAAACGTCTTACCGATCTTCAGAGCCATGCGTCATCTTGGCGTCATAATCTGCGGATAGTGATCAATCATTAAGATGCCTAATTAGTTTTCCATTTTAGGACTGCGTGGTCTTTGGAAAAATTTACCCAAATCGATAAACAGCTTTTGTGTTCCAAAACAAAACCAAGCTTTTAAGTTTAGTAAGTTTTGACGAGGTTTTACAGGTGAAGGTCCGTGATAACCTTATAATTTCACAGCCTGTTTTAAACATGTCTAATATTTTTACGATCTATCGTTAGCCGAAGGATACGGCTGTTTTATTACCGATTATCATTTTATTTCTACATTAAGGAAGGCGTCCTTAACGGGTCTGCGTTTTCAAGGTGTCGATGGTTCAATAACAAACTTGATGTAAGTTATTTCTAACATGTTTTTAATAACTTAGTATATACATAATGTATATCTGTATATAAGGACAATAGATTTCCAATTGTACTTATTATTATAACTAGAGGTTCCGCAGTAGTCGAAATTCGACTATAATTAATTGTAAGGAATTGTAAGTTTGTACACTATTATG
Organism: Bombyx mandarina; assembly: GCF_030267445.1. NCBI lineage: Eukaryota > Metazoa > Arthropoda > Insecta > Lepidoptera > Bombycidae > Bombyx > Bombyx mandarina. The sequence continues at coordinate 9,211,245 of NC_143233.1, forward strand.
ATTGTATTTTATACTTCTTTAATCACAAATTTCGCCAAGGCTACACTTTAAAGAATATTAATAAAGACAAACAATATTTAATCTATTCTCAATTTGACCACAGACGTCAAGAACAAAAGTTTGACAATAAATAGTATGCATGCGTGTGTGCGTCAAATACATGGTATGTAGTGTGTGTAATGTTTTATTTATTGATTTAATGTATTTTTTATGCATTATCTTAAAAAAATATTAGCATTGTGCACTTCTTCTCTATATTCTCTATAAGTGTGGAAAATTTCATACTCCTCCGTCTGCGTAATTTTCGTAAAAAGGGATACAAAGTTTTTGCTTCACGTATTAATATATAGATGTCGTCAGCGCGATTTATATCTTGTCTTATTGATGTAGAAGGCCGTGGTCAAAGTCTTCTGAGTAGTAGCCAAACAGATTTTTATCAAGTAAAATCCTCTGGTGACTCATATAACCTGATGATATCATTTTAACGCCTACATTGGTTCGAGTTGTTTGTTATTCAAGTAATCCCCTTGCTTCGTACAATACAAAGTTTTTGCTTCACGTATTAATGTATAGATTTCAAATAACACATGAATATGTTGCTATGCAAAAACAAAGAAAGGTCATTTAAATTATATTCTATAATAAATTTTATCACAAGCTCAAAAAAAATCTGGCGTGGACTATTTTCTAACAAAATAAAACCTAATCAAAATTAATGTGATCAATATTTTTTTCTTGTCTATTTACCTAAATTTAGTTTTTATGATTTTATTTACTACTTAAGAGAAAATGTAATAATCTGGATTTTATAAATCGAACTGTGTCAATTTAACGATCATAGTTAAAATAAACTCAATGCTGTTTAGAACAAAGTCGAACTTCGTAAATTTTTGAAACATTCGCATTATTTGTTCACGAATCAGGTCTTCGGTAAGAGTGGCTCGTTCAAGCATTGATGATTTACATTGCTGATCTCCGAGTAGCAAGCACATTATGAAGGTTAGGGTACACATATAAATCATTTTCCAAGGGTGTAGACAATCGTAAAATGGTCACTAACGTTCTGTACAGTTGAATGAGAGTGTACAAAAGGGATCCAGTTTCATTTATATATTACTATTTTATTTTTAGTAATTTATAAGCCGTATCAGTGTGACAAGTCAGGTTAAGGATAAAACACTGAGGTAGAGCATATGTTTGAGACCAGCATGCTGTTCACCTGATAGCGGAAGGTTACCGTCGTTTTTTTTTTTTATTACCCTTGTAGGCAGACGAGCATACGGCCCACCTGATGGTGAGTGGTTACCGTCGCTCATGGACGTCAGCAATGCCAGGGGCAGAGCCAAGCCGCTGCCTACCGCTTAATACTCTCCACAAGCCTCGTTTGACGAAGGACATGTCATAGCGCTCGGGAAACACCGCGGAGGGGAGCTCATTCCATAGCCGTCGTTCATGGACATCGACAATGCCAGAGCACAGGCAAGTCGCTGTCGCAGAAAGACTTGCCATAGCGCTCAGAAACCTCTGTAGAGGGAAGTACATTTCAAAGCCTCCAAAGGGCCAACCAGGTGGGAAAAAATATCTCTTGGTAATGCTCTATTAGGATATGAATATATTTTCTTACATATAATAATAATTAAAACTGCTTTTCCTGATTAATCTCATAACAGCAGTCGTTCGAGATCACGAATATTTAAAAACTTTCGAAACAGCATTTAAAAAAAAGATGTGTAGTGTCGTGGGACACCGGATAGGAACGAAGTTCCTTATTATAAAAATATTAATTTTAAGTTCTATTCGAGGTATAAAGAAAATAAAACTGGAGGTTTCGCAACAACCCACGGTCATTCGGTAACGTGCGAACTTATTGTCGTACACTTTATTCACGGTTGCATAAGAGTTATATTAGTGTATTGCGCAAACGAACGCTCTAAGATGAATGAAAAAAAAAAATGTTATTCTTTGTACGTTATTACAAAGTTAAGTCGTACACTGTGTGCATTACTAATAAAAATCTTACGTTACGGACGTTTTTTCCCGGTCAGGGTACCCCTCCGCATCGTCCCATAAGGAACTTCGTTCCAAAAACGTTCTTATGATACATGCGAGATAAAACCCTGAAATTAGTTTTAAATTTCGAGGCGACTACAAGTCGCTTGAACTGAAGAAGATTCAGTCGTTTGAAATTCTCAATGAACAACATAATTAACTATTTTCCATGTACCCTCTGCATGTCGTTTAATAAATTATATTTCGAGACGAATTAATCTTGGACTAATCAATCTTTGATCACGAAACGAAGGAGAAGGAGATGAGAAGGAGAACATCACGCGGACGTTCACCTACCCGCTGATCAGATCTGGTAAAGACGCTGACCGCCCTGCCAATAATCGAGGCTATAAAGATCGCCGAGAACAGGAAGACATGAAGAAGAATAGTGCATCGACTGATCAATATTTCAAGCTAAAAACGACCTTCAGCAATGAAGAGACCGACTCGGAAGAAGAATCAATCTTTAGCTCAAATGTTCAATTTTAATTCTCTTTTACTGGTGGGAGGACCTCTTGTGAGTCCGCACCGGTAGGTACCACCACCCCGCCTATTTCTGCCGTGAAGCAGTAAAGCGTTTCGGTTTGAAGGGTGGGGCAGCCGTTGTAACTATACCGTGACCTTAGAACTTATATCTCAAGGTGGGTGGCGCATTTACGTTGTGGATGTCTATGGGCTCCAGTAACCACTTAACAACAGGTGGGCTGGGAGCTCATCCACCCGTCTAAGCAATATAAAAAAAAGTATACTAAATGTGTCTATCCGTAAGAAAACACCACCGCTATATGATTATGATATTTTATGAAGAGACGAATAGTTATTTCGGCGAGATTATTGCTTGCTTCCATTTTGCACAAACTCGTCCCCAACGGCACGACCGACGCATCCCGCATCAAGTGGCCCGGAAACCGATAACGGGACAATTTATGTCACACCTACTGTAATTCAATATACACGTACATTTTGTTGATTTATCTCGCGGTGTAAGTTGCGACTTGTTTACTGTCCTTTATTGATTCTAGTGGTCCTTCCTCCTCCTCCTTGCGTCGGTTTCCTCATTACTGAGGGTCGTGGTAATGGCCTTGAAACAGTTTAAATGTTTCTCTGTCCATGACTCTCTTGGGATGTAATTGTGGTGGTTTCCCACGTCCTTCCACATCAGTATTTCGAAGGGATTTAGTCCTTCACGGCAAACTGGTTCCGCTCCGGGTCTCTGGTTGTATCCGGGGGCTGGGCTATTTCCCGCCGCCCAGTGCTCGGCGTTGACGTTTTACGGTAGGAATGTCCAGCTCTACTCAACCCTCCTCTTTTCTCATCCGGGCTTGGGACCGGCAGAGTTAGTGGTCCCGCAGTAGTCGAAATTCGACAATGATCAATTGAAATTATAAGTTTGAACATTATTATGATTCTAGTTATAGATTTCGCCAAAACCACACCATAGACAAATAATATTAAAGATAAACAATATTAACCTATTCTCAATTTGACCACAGACTTTAAGCAATAACAAAAGTTTGACAATAAACAAAGAGTATATAATTATATGCGTGTGTGTCAAATACATGGTAGTGTGTGTAATGTTTTTTTTATGGATTTAATGTATTATTAATATATAATTAAAAAAAATAGTATTCTGCACTCCTTCTCTATATTCTCTATAAGTGTGGAAAATTTCATACTCCTCCGTCCGCCCAACTTTCGTAAAAAGGGATACAAAGTTTTTGCTTCACGTATTAATATATAGATTTAGTTGTAACATATTTGGCAATGAAAGGTTTGATGACTTTTTACTGATGGTAGGGCGTTTTATGAGGTCGCTGATGGAGACTCAACTTATGTCTCAAGGTGGGTGGCGACATTTACGTCGTTGAAGTTTATGGGCTCCGGTAACCACTTAACACCAGGTAGGCCGTTAGCTCGTCCACCCACATAAGCAATAAAAACAAGGGAGGAGTTCTCATGTTACAAGGAGGTGATCAGTTTATGATGTCCATGAACTTCTATTCTATCAGCCCACGGACGTTCACTGCTGGACATAGGCTGCCCTCAAGCCTCGCTACAAAGATCGGTTCTGCGCTGTCTGCATCCAGCGGATCCCCGCGAACCACAATGGGTCGGTCCATCTTGTGGTAGGTTTACCCACGCTACGTCCTCCGGTACGCGGTCGCCACTCAAGAACTTTCCGGCCCCAACGACCACCCGTTCTACAAGCAATGTGCTCTGCCCACTGTCACTTCAACGCCGCAATCCTTTGGGTAGGGAAACTCCGAGCATAGCCCCCTCGTATTCCATGAACTTCTTAAATACTAATTCCAACTGGATCGTGGGTTGTCGACCCATATAGTGTAATAAATGGTCCTATTTTTTTTTCATTGCTTAGATGGGTGGACGAGTTCACAGTCCACCTGGTCATAAGTAAGGTGTTAAGTTCTAAGGCCTCGTTACAGTTACAACGGCTGCCCCATCCTTCAAACCGAAACGGACTACTGCTTCACGTCAGAAATAGACGGGGCGGTGGTACCTACACGCGCGGACTCACAAGAGGTCCTACCACCAGTAATTACGAAAATCATAATTTTGCGCTTTTCATTTTTATTACACGATGTTATTCCTTCACCGTGGAAGTCAATCGTGAATTTGGGGGAATATATACGACAAAGGGAAGATCTTCCACCGAGCGGATGATATTGCTCGGTAGACCGACGGTCCGAATGTTGTTGTTCGGAACTTGTATATATGTGCTTTATCTTGAAAATGTCGTAAGCGAGATTCAGGCATCTGTCAATTATCTTGCGTTGTATGATGGCTACCCGCCACATCACTCCCCTCCGAGACTGAAGGTCGTGTCATATTTAGTTATCGTTGTCCGTGCTGAGATAAGCTTGCAAGTGCCAGTGCTGCTCGAAGTTTGCGGTGAGTCGAAACTGAGCTTGAATGCTGCGTGATTGTCACTAGTGCTGCTCGAAGTCTGCGGTGAGTCGAGACTGAGCTTGAATGCTGCGCGATGAGGCAGTGTAGTTGCGTGCCGTAGGGCCAGGAAGCGCGGTGAGTCGGCTGCGATGGTCCTGTTGAGGCTGCGATGCTGGCTTGCTGTGGGACGACTGTCGATGACTTGTTTTTATCTGCGAGAATGCGGGATTGTGGTAGCCGAAGTTCTTGATGCGCTGATGATGAATCAGAAGGTTGCGTGTTCATATCTCGTCGCAGGTCACCAGTTTGGGAAAGCTTAACGACAGAGGGAAGATCTTCCACCGAGCGGGTGATATTGCTCGGTAGACCGACGGTCCTAATGTTGTTGTTCGGAACTTGTATATATGTGCTTTATCTTGAAAATGTCGTAAGCGAGATTCAGGCATCTGTCAATTATCTTGCGTTGTATGATGGCTACCCGCCACAGTGAACATTTGTTGAGTAAGTATTTCATTAGAAAAATTGGTACCTGCCAGCGGGATTCGAACACCGGTGTATCGCTAAACACGAACGCACCGGACGTCTTATCCCTTAGGCCACGACGACTTCAATATTTCAATAATTCATCAAAAAAACAACTTTTACTGTTGTGATTATTTACCGAAGGACATTAGTATGCGGCCTTTTTGTACAACGAAGCTTTTAAAAGCTCCGATTTCAAGGCTACGATAGGTGAAGACTGATGAGTGAAATGAAATCTATAAAAATAACTTTCAAACATAATCTCGTGTCTTCAGGTAATAATAAACCTATCATTTAAACATTGATTAGACGTGTATATAATTAAATTTAAATTGAAAGTTACAAATTTTCGCTATTACATTAATTTGTCAATTGAATTTAAACAATGAACTATTTAACCGTTACCAACATTGAAAAATGTTTAATACTTAAGCACAAACATTAATAAAAAAAGAATTCGGTCTTTTGCTTAATATAAAGAAGCTTAGAATAAAAAACCGTTTATTTCATATTTTGTATTTTTTTTTTTTATTGCCTAGATGTATGGATTAGCTCACAGCCCACCTGGTGTTAAATGGTTACTGGAACCCATAGACATCTACAACGTAAATGCGCCACACACCTTGAGATATAAGTTCTAAGATCTCAGTATAGTTACAACGGCTGCCCCACCCTTCAAACCGAAACGCATTATTGCTTCACGGCAGAAATAGGCGGGGCGGTGGTACCTACCCGTGCGGACTCACAAAAGGTCCTACCACCAGTGACAAGAGGTCCTACCACCAGTATTATAAAACATTTATTACATTTTTGTGTGCTATTAATTTATGCTTTATTAGTTTGGACTGATATGGAAATTTAGCTCTCAGCACTTTTTTTTCCCTACCTAAGCTGAGAGCCTTGAGAGGCTATATCAGCGTAACCTTAACTAGTAGGTGAGCTAACGGGGCTCAAACCTGACGACGTTGCTAACACGAATCCTAGCAAGAGCCGTGCTTCGCAGAATCTACCACCGGATCGGAAACGCGACCCACTGAGAAGATCCGGCGAGAAACTTAGTGGGCTGTGTCTGAGGGTTTTGTTATTTAGCGGTAGCCAAAACGATTCGACCTCCTAACGAGAATGTCACCAACGCGTGATTTCGAGGTTCGAATTTAAAAGGTTTTTCTTGTTTAGTAGCTCTTAAATCTATGTAAAGTGTATCTAAATGTTGACGGGTCAATGGTAATTCCGTCTCTATGTACTTGACGAAGCTAATACGTGTGTTCACGCAAATTCACATGTAATTATCTAATATATAAAATTCTCGTGTCACAATGTTCGTTCCCATACTCCTCCGAAACCGCTTGACCGATTCTCATGAAATATTTTATGCATATTCAGTAAGCCTGAGAATCGGCTACTATCTATTTTTCATACCCCTAAGTGATTAGGGTTGTCCATCCCTAACATATATTTTTTTTATTTGGACATTTTTTTTTTGTTATAATGAGGTATTATGTGGTTGAATGAGGTTTTGTTATTTTTATTATATATTCCCTCATCGTTCATAGCACTACATACCTCTTTCACTCATTTACCACATCCTTACACACTTACAATAAGTTAGTTTTTTTTTCTACACTAGAAATTCCCTAGAAATCTTATATATGGCAAAACAATGTTTGCCGGGTCAGCTAGTTACTCTGTAAAAACGAAATTGTTTATCTGTATTAGATCAGTACGAAGCCGTAATAATCTATGTTAATGTTCAGTTTTACCATTCACTACTCTGTACGCTCTCTGCCCAAGCGCCTCTCACGCGAACGGACGCGTCTTCAGTACACTTCAATCAGACTTGAATACAATTAAATGTTCTAATTCAGACTAAATATAATTGTTCATAAGAAGTCATTGCTTTTATTACTCAGACTATCAGTACGTTGCGTGCGATCCAGCCGAGCCCGTCTGGTGGCCCATGAAATTTATTTATTTATTTAAGGATTACCGACAGGGTTTACAGTAAGACATAAAATAACATTGACATGTATAGAGCAATTGATAACTGCAACTCTAATTATAGGCAATCACAGCATGCATTACATTAATATATTAATAGAGATTTAACAATACTATTAATAATAATAAAAAATTAGAAACAAGAGAAAGACATCAAGGGCAGTAATACCCGAGTACTCAGACCAAGGCTGAGACTGAGGTTCAACAACAACTTTTTATAATTTTGTTCTTAAATATTTAATTATAAAATATAAATTCAGTAACCACGCTCATCCGACCGCCATATTCAACAACGTGTTACAAATCACGCGTGATTTTAGTAACTAGTTGATTGACGGACGCCTCACGCTACTCGTAATGGAGTCAATTTATTCTATAACTAACTAACCCGGCAGACTTCGTATTGCCTCAAGCGATAAATAAAAGAAACTTTTGTATAAAATAAACTTAAAACAAACAAAAGGTATCCGTCCGACGGGGGACACTTGTTATTTTTATTTAAATCCGAGCATTTTCATATTTACTATCTTATATATTTTTATCCTTTTAAACCTTCTCTGGACTTTCACAAATAATTCAAGACCAAAATTAGCCAAATCGGTCCAGCCGTTCTCGAGTTTTAGACTCGGAGACTAACGAACAGCAATTCATTTTTATGTATATAAATTGAAATAAATTGTGTATAAAAAATAATATAATAATAATATTTTATTATTAAACAAAATCATTTTGCCATCGTACTAGGAACCAGTGATACTATCACGCATTTTTTTACAAAAGTCTTAAGTTTTCTTCAACTTAGTCTTTAGACTTAAACTGCTGAGAAGCTTCCACGTATACAATATTATGGAAATTAAAATCGTGAGCATTACGACAAAAACGATAAGCAATACTGAAACAAGTTCCAGTTCCAAGTATTGTGACCAGGATAGATTGGCGCCGGCAGCTCGGAGATGCTGGGCTCCTCCGTGACGCAGCACGTGCTCCGTCCACCACACGGCGCGCTCCAATGAGCTCTGAGGCTGGTCGTACACCTGGCTCCGGAGACGAGCTATGTTCTGACGATAGCTGAAACATATTATACATTTTGTAATAGCACTTCTTGACATAAGGAGTTATTGTATTTTTTTATGACATTTTACAACTCACGAACCTATAAAAAACCTCACTTCCTGCCACATAATCTTTTAGCAAAATATTTATCAAATACACATTTATGACAAATACATATTTATAAGGACAAGTGGTCGCCCGGTAGTCGAAATGTGAATATAATCATTAATTTAAATTATAAGTTTGATATCTTTGGACTCCTGTAGTCAGACAACAACAGAACTACTTTTTAACCCTTAGCTTGGCAGAATTTTATTTTTTCGAATATAAAAATAATATTCATAGCACTTAACTTTAATGACCCAGGGGGTCTAGAAAAAATATTAAAAAAAATATTTAAACTACCCCTTTAAAAAAACCACCCGTATCTTGTGGGATACATTGCCAAGGGCATTGATAAATATATTACGCTATCAATGTATCTCTACAGATACATTGCCAAATTATCTATGACTTGATTATATAATAATTTATATGAAAATAAATATAAAAAACACGTTAATAATCAGTACTTTGTACTATTTATTTAATAACAAAAATGGAACTTCAATAAAAAATACAAAATCAGATTAATTTTAGACTTTCATATTATGGAAATTGAAAAAACAGTTCCTATCCGGTAAAAGACACAGCCTCATACCACATTTGATGCACATAACAGTAGTCTGACCTTTGATACATAATTTGCTCGTCCTTTGGACCCAAAAGTAGGGAAATGATTGTATCCATCATATTTAACGTCCGCAGTTGGCCTTACGGTACAGGGTGTTTTTATAATCTTTTTTGGTGCTGGTGGTACAGAATCATAGTTTTTGAATGGCTGCTGTCTCCCAGAATGTAAGAGCCCTTGTATAATTTGATGTCGAAACTTCTTTAAACTCAGTTGTTTTATGTTATTCACGCCAATATGTCTACGATACAAAATCCAGCTATTGTTCACGCACATATCTAACATTTGAGAAAATATCGGTAAGTACCATCGGTGGCTTTTCATCTCCGTTCTGTACAAAGCCACTAACATATCTGCAAGGTCGACTCCTCCCATATGTGCGTTGTAGTGCTTTATTATATTGGGACAGGGGACAGCAGCTCTCTGTTTTAAATCCTTATTGTAACGTTGTATAACTCCAACAGGAGTTTCAGAAACATAACTGCTTGCCACAGTAACCACTTTGTTGTCATGCCATTTGACAATACAGACTTTGTTTGTATTGCATACTACTCGTGAATAAGATCCACGGCCTTTTTTTTTGAGGGCTTTATCAGGTATAAGCTTTTGTTCTGCACCACGTAGTCTATTTGACCTTATGGTGCCTAAGGAGAATATACCCATATTATATCGGAGCATATGTATTAGCTCTAGACTGGTGAAAAAATTGTCAAAGTACACAACTGAACATGCTGGATCAGGAATAGTTTTACATAGTGAGAAGACGACTTTTGCCCCAAAGCCCAAACTCATTTCTTCTGGTGAAAATAGGTGGTATCTGAAAGTGTCTTCACCTCCATATACGAGAAAATCATAAATGAAGCCCGAAACGCCAGCTCTAACAAATATTTTGTACCCCCATTTGCGAGGCTTGCTCTTTATGTATTGTTTTCGATTACCGGCTTTTTTGCCCTTATATGGCACCATCATTTCATCAATGCTGAACCTGGTTTCATGAGGAACTCTCAAAAAGTTGGCACGTACTTTTTCAATGAGTGGCCTAACTTTAAAATACCGATCACCGTCATCAAGCAGATTGTCGTTGAAGTGGATGTACCGTCGTATCTGTTGAAATTTTTTTAGTGTCATTACATCAGCTATTTGTGAAAATCTGAATTCCTGACACCAATAGTCAGTGTAGGCCGGCATATTCACGATTCCCATTATCAAATTTATTGCAATAAAATCTTTGATGTCTTGTGTTGAAAAATTAAGAGAACGACCAATTGTTTGAGTTGAGTATAAATTGCTTTGCTCTGTAATCATGTTAAGGATGCCATCATCAAAGAAGTATTGAAAATATTCTAGTGGTGTTTTTATGGTATCTGAAGGTAACTGTTTATCGTGTGTTTCGGCGTTATGTTCAAATTTCTTGTTATTCCAATGGAATTTCAGTTGCTTTCTTTGTATAGGTGCAAGGCGCCTTACAGCTAGCCGTGGCTGTTTTGAGCGTGTATTTATATTTGACGGCGATGGTGAGGCTGCTACTATTGCTGGCGATGACTCTGGTGTTTCAGGCACTATTCGGTTAAATCTAGGCTTTTTATTTCGAATAACATTTACAATGGCAGTTGGTGAAGGAGGTATGACCGAGTGAAGAGAATCTTGAGTTGAAGAATCCAAAGAAATACTTTCAGACGCTGGTTTCATTGATACTGTAGGGCAGGAAGTGAGGTTGTTTTCATCGTCAGAAAGTATGTGAAGATTTTCAAGAGAAGAAGGAAGCGAAGGAGCAGATGAAGATTCAGTACTATCACGTTTTTGAAGATTAAAATTCTCGACTTCACTACTAGAATCCGAACTTTCTTCATCATTTGATGACTGACTGTGTTTTGGCACCAATGCGAGTATTTTGCTAGCTCTTGAAAGCATATGGACCTACAATTAATATATAAAACAAGCCATGCATAGCCATATGAACAGTTATTCAGCTTGGCAGTGTGCACATACAGATACATGACGATTTTGTAAAAGTTGTTAGTAAAGCTAGCAGTGTGTACCATGAGATACATATCAAATATATATAGAATTGTTAGTTTCTTGGCAATGTGCACGAGGAGATACATTCATTAAAAAAGTCACATGAAGCATCAACCAGACAATTAAAGAATGTCCAAAGTAATTATTTTAGTGTTAAATATATCTATAATTAATAACTTAACACATCCACTCATTCAATACATAAAAACAAGAAAAAATCATAACTTTTCTTACCTTTTTGCGAGGCAACATGTCGGAACTTGAACTAAAGTGAAGTTTGACAGCTCATCAGTCTTACCAACACAAAAAACTTAAGTTGCGTTCCGAAACTAACAAATGGCCTAAATATTCTTAAAAAAATATCATGGTTTCGCTTAAAAATAATAGCACTAGATTTTTTTTATTCTGGTGTATCTCTACAGATACACTAACAAGAAAAGGGATAAATATGGATTATCTACTTTAAAACATTACCTTTGATCATTAATGATCTCTTCAATGAAACTCCTCAGTTTATCTTCAGATAGCTCATCCAAGTCAAGTCTTAGTCCAATTCTGTGTCTCACGTACTGTTCTACGTTGTACCACTGGTCACCCAACATCGGCACCCCAATTAGGGGAACTCCCGCAGTGATCGCTTCTTCTGTTGACTGCAGACCACCTTGGGTTATGAAGAGCTTTATTTTTGGATGCCCTGAAAATGTGACAGCAATTTTATAATGAGATATACCTTGTTATATATGGTAACATTGATCGCCAATCAATTTTTGGCGTATTCTTTGCAAAATCTTCGGTCTCACTTTCATGGTTCCGATAAATGATGATTAGTGGCTAGCTTTTAAACATAGCCATTACGAATTTTAAATTAAGAGTGGTTAAGTAAGTTTATATAACTTCCACAACTTGTTCACCTCCGGCCTTTAGTCCTTAAACAATCCTGCAATAAAAATAGCCATACAAGATTTATTAAGTTGCGTAATTAATGGTGGTAGAACATAACGCAAGTATTTCTGAAGCGAAGTAATCACGCATTCCGATTTCAAGGGAGAGACATAGACGGAATTCCAGTTGAGATATCAATCTCATTTCTAAAGATTAGTGACATTGCATTCAATAACTTAAAACTCGGTAACTTATGTGCCCTTGGAGTGTGTTAAAAATTGTTCCTGCCGGTAATGTTTTCTCTAACTATACTTACTAAGTAAATCAGATTGTGGTAGCCACTTGGAGATCCTGATGTTTTTCGATCTTCCGGGAAGTTCATCTTTGTCCCACTTCCACAGCACATCGTAGGGTAGTTCAGAAAAAACTTTGACCAAAATTCGGATCCGTTCTGGTGGCAATAGCGAAGGTAAAACATTGGTGCCAAAACTTATGTATATAACTCCGTGTTGAGATGAATCTAAGAAGGCTTTGAGATCCTGTAAAATACCAAACTATGTCAGTGATATATTTTCAACATTATCTAGATTTTCACTGTTGCAAGTGAATAATATAAACCGTTTTCAATATCATCAGACTAGCATTGCTATCTACAAACTTTTTTGTTTCATTTTATAAGTATACCGATAAGCAAATAAGAATCTAGCTGAATAAGGATATGGATAGGATAGAAGGATATGGACGCATAAGGATATGTATAACAAGAAATTAAAGATATTAACAGCAGTCCTTGGGCCATTCAAATATTTTATTAACGGCAGTCCTTAGTTGCAGTCTTTTGGAAGAAGTTAACACACTAAAACTGTTTTTCTGGTGACTTTTTGTTAGGTAAACATGAACCAGGCTTATTATTTCGCGAAAACTTACCGAAGGCAGTTCTTTTTGTGACATCTGATGAATTCCTCCAACGTAAATAAGATTGGGTGGAACCGGACGATTGTGTTCCCAAATGCGATGCGTTGTCAACAGCACCAACTCAACATTATTCCTCATTTCACTTAATTTTGGCATCGTCGGCCCAAAAATACTCTTAATCAGCACATCATCCTCGATCTCCAGCTTATCAAACAAACTTACAAATGAATAGTAGTTGTATAACTGGTGTAGCTTTTCCCAAAACGTTAGATTATCCAATCTTTGGGCTAACAAATCGGGATATAAAAGTGGATGGCTTGGTGCTCCGACAATGTCGTAAAGATCCCAGGCTCCGCCCATAGAACTCATAAGTATCATGGGTGCGCCCAGAATGTGACTGAGCATCCTAGGTATTTTTACAGGAGCTTCGATAATTAGCAAATCAAATTTTTTTGCGCCCTTCAAAACCGCCTGAAATTCGTCGGTCTGTAATTGTTTCGCGACAACTTTACTTATAACAGTCATTGCAACTCTAGCTTGATCGAAAATATCTTGAGATTTTCCTCTTGACGTCTGCAGGAAACCTTTCTTCCAGGCATCGTAAGATACATCGTGGACGTCTATTTCTGTATAGTTTTCAGGGGATTGGCCTTCAGTAAAGATAGGATCAGTCGTGAGAACGGTTAACTCGTGGCCCCGTTTTGCTAGCTCTAATGGTAATGGTCGGAAGGCCAATTGATGGCTGATTGAAGGTATTGGAAAAACACACAGGATCCGGGCCGCTTCATTGGCACTAATCACTGATAAGCACACCAGTAAAATTAGCTTCATTTCGTTTGAAAACTCGGCCAAAGCATCGCAAATATCAAACTATGCGCCACAACTAATTCACTCGACAGTCAAGACTCTTATATAATTGGACGACTGTTTTATTAGATTTTTATTTCGATTTTATTATCATACGCAGACAAAAACTGTGGCCTTGTTCGAGATGGCGTCAAGATAATAAATATTATGGTTACATAATTTATTTTTCTTTTTCATTTTGTTCATTGATTTCTTGTCCAATGTTAGACAAATAAACGCTTTGGATAAAGATAATACCCAAAATGACAACCTACCTTGAGATAAATGTTTCTAAATTTGTCCATTAAAATTTATTTTCCAATGTTAGACAAATAAAGTCTGCGGATAGAGATAATAAACTAAATGCCACAACCTACCTTGAGATAATATTATGTGCTCAACTATATTGACTGGTTCGCGGCAAAGTTTGGCAGGATAGTAATATGCATGTGGCTTCATACGGACTACTGTGACTAATTATAAAAGCTTATGGTTTCAATGTGAAATTCGCGTAGCTAAGATACTCTAAACGAACAAGTTCTAGTGAATTTACAGCTTTATAGGTACGGCAATTGAGTTTCATCTCCAGTGCATTCATAGCTGTGAATAACAGACGTAATTTACCCAGTTTAGATCGAGTTAATCACGTGCGTTAACGCATATTGGACATCTATTCATTTAATTATGCTATCCATGTCTTATGTTCTACCATCATATAATTGTGCTGAAATACTAACACCTATAATTAATCCTTATACTATTATTACCTTAAAAAAATCGCTAGATTAAATCGTAAAACTCTCGAAAATCGAAGAAAATGCTATTAGTTTTCATAATATTCTAATGGCATTCAATGTCTTTACTACTTTGCTAGGCATCTATATATTAATACGTGAAGCAAAAACTTTGTATCCCTTTTTACGAAAATTGTGTAGAGTATGAAATTTTCCACACTTATAGAGAATATAGAGAAGAATTGCACAATGCTAATATTTTTTTAAAATAATGCATAAAAATACATTAAATCAATAAAGAAAACATTACACACACTACATACCATGTATTTGACGCTCACACGCATATGCATACTATTTATTGTCAAACTTTTGTTCTTGACGGCTGTGGTCAAATTGAGAATAAATTAAATATTATTATTGTTCGTCTTTATTAATATTTTTTTATAGTGTAGCCTTGGCGAAATTTGTGATTATAGAAGTATAAAATATAATCATAATAGTATACAAACTTACAATTCCAATTATAGTCGAATTTCAACTACTGCGGGACCTCTAGTTTTATTAAATTGGTAACTAGAACTCGTAAATAAAGTTTAAAAAAAAAATTTAAATTTAATCAAATTTTACTTTAAATTGTCGAACGTCATTTGAAATGATATTAACAGTGATGATATGATCGTTTGATCGATAATCCGCTTCACGCTTAAGGGTGGATACTCACACGGCTATTACATCTATGACTGTAAGGGTGGAAGAACCGTGCACTTTCATTTGACGAGGGAAAAGATCGCTTTTCTTAGGTACACTAAATGGGTAAACGAGTTGGCGGGCTATCTAGTGTGAAGCGGTAACTTTGGCGGATGTACATCACCATCAGACTGCCATTTACCTTTTTATTTATTTATTGCTTAGATGGGTGGACGAGCTCACAGCCCACCTGCTGTTAAGTCGTTACTGGAGCCCATGGACATCTACAACGTAAATGCGCCACCCATCTTGAGATATAAGTTCTAAGGTCTCAAGTTTAGGCAAGAAGCTGAAGTCTCAAATATATATATAAATTTATTGCTTAGAAGGGTGGACGAGCTCACAGCCCACCTGGTGTTAAGTGGTTACTGGAGCCCATAGACATCTACAACGCAAATGCGCCACCCACCTTGAGATATAAGTTCTAAGGTCTCAGTATAGTTACAACGGCTTGCCCTACCCTTCAAACCGAAATGCATTACTGCTTCACGGCAGAAATAGGCAGGGTGTTCAGGTTCTACTGTTATTTTGTTAGAGGATTGAAATAAATAAACCGTGTCTCGGGATTAGTGGCGACATTCCCATGGTCTTAATAACTTCTTTTTTTTTAATTGCCTTTGTTGGCAGACGAGCATACGGCCCACCTGATGGTGAGTGGTTACAGTCGCCCATGGACTTCAGCAATGCCAGGGGCAGAGCCAAGCCGCTGCCTACCGCTTAATACTCTCCACAAGCCTCGTTTGAAAAAAGGACATGTCATAGCGCTCGGGAAACACCGTGGGGGGGAGCTCATTCCATAGCCGGATGGTACGTGGCAAAAAAGACCTCTGGAAACGCACTATGGATGACCGCAGCGGTTTCAGATAATATGGATGAACTCAGCTCCGATGGCGGGAGGTGCGATGATAAAAAGGAGATGAGGAGATCATCTCAAACAATTCCTCAGAGCACTCCCCATGGAATATACGGTACAAAATACAGAGGGAACCGAAGTCACTCCGCAAACCCCAAAAACCCCAAAACCCGCAAAGTATGGACGAACTCCGGTGGCGGGCGGTGCGAAACTTTAACTATACTTATAATGACGTTAACTTCATTCAGATCTACCCAATTAAAATGATAAGATATAGCTAAGTGCACGCCTACATATCTAGTTTCGTTATGAATGAGAATCTTTAACGTAAAGACGCAGATTAATACAAAACTAAGACGAGACTAGACGCCACCGTGTATGAATAATTCAAATGCTTCAACAGATAATCTATGTACTTGGTATTAATTTCACGTAACAAGACTCATCTGACAATGAATGTACTTATGTGGTATTAATATTGAATGCGTATGTAGTACTCCTGATGAGATAGGAATTACCGTACGCACATAAAGGATTATTTGGTAGTTTTTCGTGGTGATCCTTTGATCTAATTTTACAACGGCACCTTCTATCGGTATAGAGTTCATCTGTACTCTTTGGAACCAGTGAATTCATCCACAGTGCGATTCTAAAAACCTTTCCTACCACGTTCCATTCAACTCTGGAATTAAACTTTTATGATATACCCACAAAGGCAATAAAAAAGTACTTTACCAGCATTTTAGAATGGGTAAAACACTACCTCTATTTTAAGTTAATTATTCATTAATTCCTTAGATGTGTGGACGAGTCCACGGCTCACCCGATTTTACGGGGTTACGGGAGTCTAGCAACGTAAATACTAACACCCACCTTGAAACACGAGTGATAAGGTCTCAGTTTTTACAGCGCAACGGCTATGCCCCACCCTTCAAACCGAAACGCATTATTGCCTCACAGCAGAAATAGGGAGGGCGGTAGTGCCACCCGTGCGGACTCGCAAGACGTCCTACCACCAGTAATTACGAAAATTATAATAATGCACAAATCATTTTTATTACACGATCTTATCCTTCAGCGAGAAACTCAATCGTGAACATGTGCCTAGTACCTTCCTGTTATTCTTACAATAAGTTCCCGAGTTCAACTATCTTAACTTTAGCAATAATTAAAGATTCTTTGACCACAATAATGTAGCGACTTTCGCAGAAGCTGTATACCAAAATGGATATGGCCTCCACCAAAAACAACACTAGTAGGCAGCTGTTTAGCTCTGCCCCTGGCTTTGCTGAACTCCATGGGCGACAGTAACCACTCACCATCAGGTGGGCCTTATGCTCGTCTGCCTACAAAGGCAGTAAATAAAAAATGAAAAACTTAACTTAATTTTCGGTCGTAAATTGTAAACTCGATCCAGATTAAAATTTAAGGGTCCCATACAAGTTTTCAATCTGATAGCTTATCTATAAACAGTGTTGTATCATACGTGGCCATACAAAATGGTAGCAACCCGAAAGTTTGATAATTCCGACCGCAACGTTGATATTTCCGGAATAAATAGCACTAGTTCCGTTTACGGTCTAATTATTTCGGGATTATTCTGGACGGTAACTTGTATTGAAAAGCTTAGAAACCGTTCGATATCACGATGTCATCTTTTTTATTTGCTAATAGCTGTTTCGCGGTAGAAACAAGCTGAACGGTGGTATCTATCCTTGCGGGCTCACAAAACGTCCTACCACCTATTTTTTTACTAAAGCAATATCGGTCACCGATTTCATTGTTACCATCTGAAACTGCTCCATTCGTCTATAGTGTGTTTGCACAGATTTTTTTCCACGGATCTGTAATGAACTCATTCCAACAGCTTCCTTGACAGCTTTTTTTTTTAATTGCTCAGATGGGTGGACGAGCTTACAGCCCACCCGGTGCTAAGTGGTTACTGGAGCCCATAGACATCTACGACGTAAATGCGCCACCCACCTTGAGATATTTATCAGTTCCAATGTTTCATTATAGTTACAACGGTTGACCTGCCCTTCAAACCGAAACTCATTACTGCTTCACGGCAGAAATAGACAGGGTGGTAGTACCTACCCGCGCGGACTTACAAGAGGTCCTACCATATATATATTCTTCTTCAGCTTATATATTCTTCTTCAGCTTATATATTCTTCTTTTAACGAGCCTTGAAAAGTGGCCCGAGCATTATGCTGGGGCCAGCCTCGGCATATGTCCAGGAGTAATGGTGTAAAAGAAACACCACTCTCGGCATGCCGACAGAGATAGGCATTATGGTGCCTATCTCTGTCGGACCTATCAGTCCAGGCGTACAATGCTCCACAAATATGCGGGTACGGTTGGCCCAAGAATGATAAACAAGATTCACTGCTATTAAATAATCAAGATATAGTAGGTTTGATTATTTCACATTCAATGCTCCAAATTACAATTGACTCCCGTGCTGTGGGTATCATACCTAATTACATACTGAAAGAACAACTAGTGTACGTATAGTATAAATTAATTTTCTATATTAAACTCATAGAGACTAACCGAAAAAGCAATTAATCCAATCAATTAAATAGAGGCATTTGGAATCCGAATACTAAAGGATCTTAACCTCGAGTGATCCGAAATCGCTAAACTAATTGTCAATTAAATAACATTTACGTTTTATAATAATGAATACAGATATTTTCTCAAAACAAAGACAAACAAAAGAAAAGATCTCTTCCAAAATCTTCTAGAGTCGAGACGTTTGTCGCTCGAGTTGTTGTTGACATTGACTTTCAACTTTACATTGTTTGGTCCAAGTTAATAGGAAAAAGGCTTTCAATATTAATAAAAATATTATGTAATGTGAACATATTTTTGTAACGTTTGTTTATTGATTCGGTAATAAAGAAAACGGTACGCTCTAACACATAAGTGACATTGGGCAGGACATCTTGCGAGATATACGGATAAAAGATGGAGATTAGAAACTACAACATGGGAAGGACCAGTGGGCAAAAGAAGAAGAGGACGACCAAAGAGCAGACGGATCGACGAAATAATAGCAGCAACTGGAAAATAATGGAGAAACAAAGCCAAGGATAGGGAAAAGTGGAGTAAGCTGGAGGAGGCTTATACCCGAATAGGGTTCCAATAACACAAGTTTATATTTAATTTTGTACTTTTTTATTTGATAAGGTGTTTTTTTTCTTTCTTTCTTTGTTTTTGGAAATAAAATGGGCTTATTATTATTATTATTAATAAAGAAAACAAGCAGCTAAAATAAAATTGAGAAGGGAGTGGAACTAGGAACTTTACGTTTTTGATCTCTAACGTGACTCTTCAAAGGTTGTCTACGTCTCTTGGGCCCGTTAAAGTGGCAAACGAACCCATGGACCACTAGTTTTATGTTGTTTGTGGAACTCATTGACATCACAACTCGAATACGGCCAAGACCTTCCTTATTCCTTCCAAACCTACCTTCAGGCCAAGTAGAAGCCTTATAATTACAGGTATTGTGCAACGCTGTCCTACTCGTCAAAACAGTTTGAAATATTTGTGATTATCCTTATTCGAAGTTACGCTGTATGTGAGAAGTTTGTTTTTATTTCTTAGATGGGTGGACGAGCTCACAGGCCACCTGGTTTAAAGTGGTTACTAAAGCCCATATACATCTACGACGTAAATGCGCCACCCACCTTGAGATATAAGTTCTAAGGTCTCAATATAGTTACAACGGCTGCCCCACCCTTCAAACCGAAACGCATTACTGCTTCACGGCAGAAATAGGCAGTAGTAAATCAGTCATCAGCGCTGAAGTGTATTTTGATGACTTTTACAGGGTATGACTTTTACACAATCTCTCCCAAAAAGACTGCTTGGAACCCTTTGGACCCTTTAGCTCATTAACGTGCTGGATAGACAAACAATACAACATTCTTTTCACATGATTTGTCTAATGTCGACGTATTTGGAAAAGGTTGTATTCTTTGATATTAAAGCAGAATAAAATAAAAGTCAAGTGAGTAGAACATTTCTTCTTTCTGGTCGTTCCCTCAATGCTGAGGATCATGACTGTATGTCAATCTTCTCCACTCGGTCCGGTTCTGCGCCATATGTACCGCTCCCCATATCTGGCCTCCAGTCACCTCCTTGAGTTGGTCAACCCATCTAGCTGGCGCTCTTCCTCTAGCGCGCTTCCCCTCCATCTGTCCGAGAATTGTGAGTTTCTCCAGGCTGTGCAATGAGGATCGCATTATGTGCCCAAAGAAACTCCGGATCCTTTCCTGGCACATAGTCAGCAGGCGCTTGGTGACCTTCAACTCTTCGAGGATGGAGACATTGGTTCTCATAGCTGTCCATTTTTAAATGTATCGTTATAATCATGTTATTTGTAATAATTAAATTATCTACTATTATTAACTAGATAAGTTAAATCGCTAAATCTTTAGTATTGCGCCAATTATAAAGGCGTGGTCGTTTGAATTTACTTTCATCGCAGATGGGGCAAAAGTGGAAAATTTATTAAATACTTAATTTTGAGGAGCAGAGGCCCTTGCTTGTTCTAAATGCTATGACGTCATCGGCCACATCAATTCTGACGTCGCAGTTAACTAGAAATGGAAGAGAAAACTTAAATGACGAGTTATCACAGATCTGTGCAAAATATATATATACATATATGTATGTATTTGTATTGTTCTGGCTAGTTCTGTCACGTAAAAATCCTGCATTCGGTTTTGAAGCTGGGACTCTCTCATATAAGGATCGACCTTATGTCTCAAGGTGGCGATACTCACTTTGGGTTGGGTAGATACTACTTCAGACTAAGTTTAAAGGAACGATACATTTAGTATAATAATATATACCAAAGCACAATCAACCTCATTAATTCGCGCGTTATTACTTCATGAATCAAAACCAATAATGATATATGAAATTGAATGATTATTGAATTTACTAATGAATCGTTGAAAATGTATTTCACTAACTTAAAACTAATATCAGACTTTATGCTCTAATAGTCCAATGAAATATTTTTAAAATTTCAACTACAATAGTAAAAGATCAGATTAATTTATAGAACACTAACATACTAATATGGCTTTTTGATGATAGAAAGTAACGCCTAAAGATCCTGTTGGTGACATAGATTGGTCCCGGTGTATTTGGTGTCAAAGCTGGTGGAAAAGGTTGATGGCTCACGGGGCTCAGCCTAAAAAACTTTGCTAACTAAAGCAGTGCTTCGCTGAATCTACAACGGCATCTAAAACCCACTGAGAAGATCCGGCGAGAAACTCAGTGGATTATATCTTGGGTTAAGTTGCACGTCCAATTCTTGAAAGAGAACGAGATTGGTGATCGATCGAATAACTAAAAGCACAAAGAGTGTGTCGAGAGGATCCGAAATGAAGTGCTCAGGGCGACGGCGGCTGTGTTACCTGATCGCCTAAGCAGGCCATTAGAGGCAGTCAGGCTGCTAAGAGGGTTATCATGTCGTGTCGCATTCTCGAAGCATAGTTCTATCGGTAAAGTGTATTCCTGTATTAATGAGTCCTTGGGCGCTCGCTTAGGTAGGTACAAAATATTCTACACATTTATTAGGATAGGAAAACTGTTGTATTATGCAATTGAGATGCGGCATTCACGTTGCTATGTCTATGACCCCCGATATCAACTTAATATCAGGTCAAAACTCATCTGTTTTACGCGTACTTGTAACAAAACAAACTATGTAATGAAATGAAGTCGTTGTGGCCTAAAGGATAATACGTCCGGTGTTTTCGAGTTGAGCGATGCACCAGTGTTCGAATCCCAGGCGGGTAGGTACCAATTTTTCTAATGAAATACGTACTCAACAAACGTTCACGATTGACTTGCACGGTGAAGGAATAACATCGTGTAATAAAAATCAAACCCGCAAAATTATAATTTGCGTAATTACTGGTGGTAGGACCACTTGTGAGTCCGCGCGGGTAGGTACCACCGCCCTGCCTATTTCTGCTGTGAAGCAGTAATGCGTTTCGTTTTGAAGGGTAGGGCAGCCGTTGTAACTATACTGAGAGATCTTAGAACTTATATCTCAAGGTGGGTGGCGCATTTACGTTGTAGATGTCTATGGGCTCCAGTAACCACTTAACACCAGGTGGGCTGTGAGCTCGTCCACCCATATAAGCAATAAAAAAAAAACTTTGCAAATCCCTGCAAGGGTTTCCAAAAACAACTTTAATAAGCCCATGGCCACTATCATTCTGTACGTAAACAGACATTACACTTCGTTACTAAGGCACAACTTTCGTCCACGCTTCATGAATTCGCTGCCAGATTGTCGCATGCATTTTTAAGTTAAACAAAAATTTTACGTGCGTCTACTTCGACAATTTTTGGCAAAGTTTATTCATTAGCGGCACGACAGATGGCGCTTTAGGGGAAGGTACCGCCTTAAGTAGCCGTTTCGTTGGTACACGAGATGACTAACCCGTTTTTTTTTTTTCAGGGAAAGTTTTTAATTATTTTGTCCCTTAGTTAGAGAGAATGTCAAACCTAGTACGTAAAAACTTTTAGTAACACTCAACGTTTGCTTTGGAGGTTATTTTCGGGGTTTCCTAGACAAATGGCAAACGACTGAACCCCTTTAATTTGATGCTCTGTGTGCTTAGTGCGAGTTTTTTAACGTTATTAATAGCGGATTCGGAACGAAGAAATTCGACGGAGAACCAAAGTCGACGACATAGCTCTCAAAGTTAGCAGGCTGAAGTGGCAATGGGCCGGTCACATCTGTCGAGCCAGCTACGCCAGGTGGGGGAGGAAAGTCCTCGAATGGAGGCCACGGATGGGTACAAGGAGCGTGGGGCGTCCTCCGACCAGGTGGACTGACGACTTAGTGCGCACGGCGGGAAGTCGTTGGATGCGGAAGGCGGAGGACCGCATTATGTGGAAGGCATTGGGGAAGGCCTATGTCCAGCAGTGGGCAGATAAAGGCTGATGATGATAGCGTAAAAGTTAACCCAATTTTGTATGCAGTTAGAACAGCGCCCCTGACGGCAAACGTAGGCAAACGATCCCATTCCATACAAATATGAGCTAACTTTTACGCTATCGAGAACGTTAATAAACTCGCACTAAGCACACTGAACTTACATCTATATATTTATAACGATATACACGTAGAATACTTGAGAATTAATAAACAAAAGGCTTAAATGCGTTTCATGTTATATAATAAGAAAACAACATTTAAAGCCCTTAATCTCTTTTAAAATTAATATTAAAAATTAAATAGTAAACAGCATTGTTACACCGGTAAGAGTAACGCCATCTATCGCCGAACGAATATCGAAGAATCTAGTAGCATCTAGAACGTTCGAAAAGTACAACGCCATCTATTTTCAGATAGCGGAACCACACAATACTCTACTTTTGTGGAATATTCTCGATAATTCTAGGGATGTCGTATCAACTATAAAATCATTGCAGAGATGGCACGTAATCAGTTAGTAATCGGAACCACTACTGACAGACTAAAAGACTGTCCAGAATGAGGCCGAGGCACCCCGACCCCGATACGAACGCCTCCATCCACGATATTTACGACAGTTTATGTAAAAACTGCCCAGTCTATACGACTTTAAGTGTAGACCCAAAACGCGACTGTTCGATTTCAAAGACTGTTATCAAAATCGAAATTTCGTTTACAAGCGTAACAATTTATAACAAATAACAAACTTGATTCAGAAAGCTGTGTTTGTTTTGGGAGAAATGTTACAATTGCTCGCTTCGTTTTATCTGAAGCAATATTTCAGACAATCGACTCGGAAATAATGTTTCGAACATTGCAATACTTTGAAGTGGAATTTTGAATGTTATGAATTAAATTATTACTGGATCTGTCATGTTGTCCGGTATTTAAGATGACTTATTATTAGTACTTGAAATGGGAGTTCAACATACAAAGGTGAAACAACGGCTACCCCACCCTTCAAATCGAAACGCATTACAGCTTCACGGCAGAAATAGACAGACCGATGGTACCTACCCGCGCGGACTCACAAGAGGTCCAACCACCAGTTCAAAGGATACACTTAGCAGCAGATGGGTCGTTAGGTAGTTCAACCCTCAACGCACCTGAAATGCGCCACTTAGATTAGTAGTATAAAGATAAGTAATAAATTTAAAGAGAACTTAAATAATAAACCAAGGAGTTTGGTCAACTCAAATAATAATAACATTAGATATTGTCGGTTTCCTTATATGGCAGAATTATCACATAAATTAAACAGAGTTTTTATAGGAACTCATGTAAGATTAGCATTTTATAACATCTTGAGAGTTAATTCAATCTATTCTAAGTTAAAAGATCCAGTAAATAAACAACAACAAACTGGAATAGTGTATAAAATACCTTGTTCGTGTGACTTATGCTATGTTGGACAAACTAGGCAGTATTTGAGTAATAGAGTAAAACAACACATTTATGATTGCAAAAATATTAATATATTAAAGGAGAATAAAACAGCATTAGCAACCCACCACTTTGACCAACATCATAATTTTGAGTTTGATAAGATAGAAATCTTGGATAAAGAAATGAATTGGTGGAAACGTAATGTTAGTGAAATGATCTTTATAAAAACTAATGATACTGTGAACAAACGAACAGACACTAACAATTTAAGTATTTTATATAATGATATATTAAAAGAGTATAAATCTAATAGAAAAAAATAACCTTCATTTCAGATATATTTGAATTTGATACTTAGCGAGGTTGGCGCTAGTATAAAATATTGTAAAGTATAGTCTATGTACTGAAGTTTCAATAGTGGGCTAACCTTTGTCACGCAATTAGCAATTTTATGTGTCGTGTTGGCTTTGTTTCCGGAATCAAAAAATAGTAATTAAATAATTTAGTGGCTTTGTAGATTTGTATTAGTCTCTGATGTCTGAGACAATTGTGCAGTGTATGATAGGGATTATTTAAATTCATATTATGGTAAATATGGTAGTTTAGACAATTGTTGTTTTTTGTATTGTAGGTTATCAATTACGTGTAATTTTCAGATGCCTGATGAAGGTCTAATAAAAGACCGAAACGTTGCTAAAATAATAATGTAATTTGTTATAATAGTCCTATCTTGTCCACATTCCTGAGATACACGAAAAATATTTTATAATAATTATGGACGACAATATTGATAATAAAGATAAGTATGTATACTTAGTCTGGCCATAAATACTGTTACAATAAAAAATAAAAAAAATTGTATTGCAAATAACATTTATTACTTTTACCAATGATGTTATAGTAAAAAGAGGTAGATACGTTATATTACTACTAATACGAAGTCAAGCTTGTCCGCGGCGTATGTATATACCTATATATATTTATAAACACACTAAGCTATACGATATTATGCGGACGAATTAAATCGACAATTAGTTGATGATAATATCATATAGCCGCGTGAGCAGAGTTAACTTGATAAGGTGGTAATGTGTGAAAAAGATAGCATGCTAACTAGCAAGACCGTAAACAAGACGGGTATATATTACGCAGTGTCGTTGCGATGTCACGACTTACTTCATAGATTAACAATTAAAATGTCACAGAACGAACATAAAATTGTTTGATGCCTACGGTTTAGTAAGCAGAGTTGATATATTTCAAATGAACTCCTGACTATTCTTTTAAGAAATAAAACAGCAAAGGACAAATAATTTTATTTTTTTATTTTCATTTAGTTCATTATTATTTGGCCGCCAATCCTCTTCATGTCTTTGTCTACGTACAATATATTTTATCCATTGGTTACACCTTAATTCATTTGCCGGAAACCTTTAAAAATAAAATCAAATTTGTTAATTCATTACTCGGTTGTTGTGAGCTAATGTGTAGGCAATATCATGGAAATGTCCTTTCTGTTACATTACTCTTTTTAATCTTGACAGACATGTCTCTTACACTCGGTGACCGGAGTATATGCCGTCGCACTCGAGCCTTTTTTAATAAATTTAAGCTAATATTTTGGATTTCTTAAACAATATAAAAGCAAATCAATTTAAAGTTAATACTTACGCATGACATGTCATCCCTAGACTTTTGGGAGGCTTACTTGTATAGTTTCTACAGTGTCGCATAACACAGGACGTCATTCTAAAGAAATTTCGCGGAACAAAAAACACAGTCAACGTCACCAATGCTTTCACGAGACTAAGCTTGAGTGCGCTAATTAGCTCAGTTTTACGGCGCCACTTTACGAACTCAAGTAACTTATCTACCTCTTTTTACTATAACATCATTGACTTTTACATACAAAAGTATGGCGCGACAAGGATATCTTTGCGCGTCATAATATAATTGAATTTGGACTTCGTCTCAAAGAAGTAGGCGGTATTTGTTATCTACCAGCCCGGTTACCACTTTAAGGTCTCCATTGTCTTGGTAAGTTTACTAATGAAAATCCCAAACACGATTGCTTGGCGACTGAAATAGACGAAGTAGTAGAATTGAAATTTATTCCTCCATAATATGTTTTTTTTTTTCATTGCTACCATCTAGGTTGGACGAGTTCACGGCCCATCTGATGTTAAGTGGTTACCGGAGCCGATAGACATATACAACGTAAATACCGCCACCTACCTTGAGATATGGATTCTAAGGTCTCCGTTTTTACAGTACAACGGCTGCCCCCCCCCCCCCCCCCCCCCCCAAACCGAAACGCATTACAGCTTCACGGCAGAAATGGGCAGGGTGGTGCTACCTACCCGTGCGGACCCACAAGGCTTGCTACCACCAGTTCCTTATCCACCACATCCTCCTTAATGAGGAAGTTCGTGACTTGTGCCATTGGACCTATCTGCTTCTGCTTGGAGAATAGAGTACAAGGCGGCTACTGGTCCTCATATATACCTATTAAAAGATATTAAAATACCATCACCTACTTGGTCGAAATCTCACTCGTTAATAATGTAATCTTCAGATATTTTTCACAGCGACATCGTCACGAAATAATTAGGATGGTGCCATTTTAAGCCATTGTTATGCGCAGATGTTATACAATAAAACCGCACGAACAAAAACATTTAATGAACGAAATTCTAAAAGAATGGCAGACTAATACAAAACAAAGAAGCTCACTGTTTACTTTAAATACATATTTATTTTGTTACTATAATGCCATGTTGTCATGTAGAATAAAGTAAAAACATCACACTCATTCCATAAACATAGTGTGTTTTCTCTGTAGATTCGAGCAAGAATTTTCGGGCCAGCGAAAAGACCTTGTCTTCATCTTACCTTACACAGTATCTTCTCGTGTATAACTTTTTGTGTATAACTTCAAAACATTGATTTATTGTATGGGAAGGTGCTTATCGGAGCACATGAGTGGATGTGTTAATAGAGAACTGATATTCGCACCGCATTTGATATTTCCCAAAAAATTTAATGCCCAATGTACACGAAATCGAAACATCGACTAAGTCGGTGTTCGAATCCATCAGACAGGTACCAACTTTTTTACGAAAATACTCGTGCTAACTTTGGGAGGTTTAACGTTGGAGGAAAGGTCTTCCACCGAGCAGGTAATATAGCTCGGTAGACCAACGGTCCGAATGTTGTTCGGAACTTGTATATATGCAAGTTTATCTTGAAAACGTTCTCAGCAAGATTCAGGCATCTGTCAAATATCTTGTGTTCTATGATGGCTGCCCGCCACACTTACGAAAACTTCCACGATAAATAATTAGCATCGTGTAAAAAAAAAAAAAATATTAGGCTTGCAATCGCCTTTCATTCTACAAAAAATTTAACCTAACTATTGAAATAAATACCAGGTCACACGTATGTACGTACATATGTATATCCAATAAATATTATATATAACTATAATATAAATATAAATATTTACTAACAATCACGCCACGTTAACTGGTCCCGTGGTAAGTTCGTAAAGAACTTGTGTTACAGGTACCAGATAACGGAAATAAATGTAATATTTTTATTATACACATACATATATTTAATATACATCCATAACCCTGGCAAAGACATTTATATTTATCATACAAATATCTTCCCTTGGCGGGATTCGAACCCGCGACCCCCTTGTGTAGTGACCATGTCACTTACCACTACACCAGACGGCCGTTATATAACTATATAACGTTGATAGGCAGTTGATTATACTAGTCTTAATTTATTTGTCCAAAGACATAAAAAACCCGACTTCACATAACCTACTACTGTAATAAAAAGCTAGGTTCTTTGGCAGTGTAAAAACCGCAGAAGTTTCAAAACGAGGGTAGTCAATGACAAATAGAATGGATGGCAAGTATCATTACTTCCATATATTACATCCATATGACCCTTGGCTCACAGTATGCGCGTTTTATTAGATCGGTTTATATTAGAATTGGGGCAGTGACATATTAGTTAATCGTAAAGAAAACTCGGTCTCTACTACGATAGGCGCTCACGCGTCTGAGATGTTAAACTTTTTTGCTTTCGGCGTTATGTGTAGGAGGAAATTTTGTTAGGACGGAAAATGGTGAGCAATTTCGTTTCGCTGTAATGAATGTTATATTTTATAACAATATTCGTCCTGCATATTTCGGTCGCAAAGCAGTGATGCGATCCGGTATGACAATTGGGACACGCGGAATACAATTTATTAAACTTTTGTAGGCAGCGTCTTGCCTCTGCCCCTGGCATTATTATTATTATTATTTTATTGCTTAGATGGGTGGACGAGCTCACAGCACACCTGGTGTTAAGTGGTTACTGGAGCCCATAGACATCTACAACTTAGATGCGCCACCCACTTTGAGATATAAGCTCTAACTAAGATCTCAGTATAGATACAACGGCTACCCCACCCTTTAAACCGAAACGCATTACAGCTTCACGGCAGAAATAGGCAGGGCGGTCCTACCACCAGTAATAAAATCGCTAACAATCGCTAATTGGCATTGCTAACTTCCATGAGCAACGGTGACCACTCACCAACAGGTGAACCGTAAACTCGTCTGCCTACAGGGGCAAATAAAAAAAAGACCTCGACTTGATCGGACGGTGGACAGTGACATACTCTTTGCGGTATCTGGGGAGTAGGATACACTTACCACTAGATGGGTCGTTAGGTCGTTCAACCCTCAACGCGCCCTAAATGCGACACATTCGTCTTTAAATTGCAGTGGGACGCGATTAGTAGTATACAGATAAATATGTATACTTAGTCTGCCATAAATACTGTTACAATTAAAAATAAAAATAAAATTCTATTGCAAATAACATTTATTGCTTTTACAGTGTGTTAGTTTAATACATAAATATAAAACAATTTAAAATATAAATAGCTTATTCGAAGTGGTCTCCATTGGCTGCAATACAGTCCTTTAAACGTTGAGGCCAGTTATCAATAGAAGCACGCACTCTTTCCATGGGAAAATTTTTCACTGCCAATCGTACGGATTGTTTTAGGGACTCCAAATTATCATGGCGTTTAGGACAAGCCGTACTCTCTAAAACTGACCATAAATCATAATCCATAAGTATATCACGTTACACCAAAACTGTTATGGAAGGGTCGGTTGGGAGTATTTAATGAAAGATCTCTTCATAATTCAAAAATATTTTATTACGTAATTTAGCAAATTTATAACTGACGCAAAAAAGGCTAATAAATATTAAGGTAATCTGTTTTTTTTTGTTAAAAACTACGAATTCAAATTAATTTTCAATCAAATCACCAAAGAACACCTGTGTATCTTTGAATCACGTTTGCTATCTAATGTATAAACACCAAATTTCATGTGTATTTTTAACGCTGAAAGTATGTTGCGGCTTGGCTCTCGCCCTGGCATTGCTGACGTCCATGAGCGACAGTAACCACTTACCATCAGGTGGGCCGTATGCTCGTCTGCCTAAAAAGGCAATTAAAAAGAATACAAAAATTGTAACGCCCCTAAAATTATGCTTATTTATACTACTAGCGACCCGCCCTCGCTTCGCATCGGAAAAAAAAATTGCCTATGTTCATCAGGGACAATGTCGGCTTCTAATGGAAAAAGAATTTTTCAAATCGGTCCAGTAGTTTCGGAGCCTATTCGAAACAAACAAACAAACAAATCTTTCCTCTTGATAATATTATTAAGTATAGATTATATTATATAAGTATATAAGTATAGATGAAAATATAGCTTTTTTAGAAAACTTAAATCATAGTATATGCCCTATATATGATATATGTAGATTTAGGCTATTCGGAAATCCCTTTTGGGATAACAATTACAAGAATACTCAATGCTTTTTTATTTTGTTATCGTAATTAAAGTACATTTTCAATGACGTCATGAACGAAGATATTAATGTTACAATGAATGCAATAGCAATTAAGAAACTAACTAATAATACTGCAATTAAATTTAGTTCAAAATATTCAGTCCAAGATTTCAAGGCTCCTGCGGCTCGGAGATGAGTGGCTCCTCCGTGGCGCAGCACGTGCTCAGTCCACCACACGGCGCGCTCAAGAGGGCCCTGGGGCTGGTCGAATACCTGGCTACGGAGACGAGCTACGTTCTGACGATAGCTGGAACATAAATAAGGTTAATTAGGCTAACTACGGGATTTTGCGGGTTTTGGGGTTTTTGGGTTTGCGGAGGGACTTCGGTTCCCTCTGTATTTTGTACCGTATGTTCCATGGGGAGTGCTCTGAGGAATTGTTTGAGATGATCCCCTCATCTCCTTTTTATCATCGCACCTCCCGCCATCGGAGCAGAGTTTATCCATATTACCTGGAACCTCTGCGTTCATCGACAGTGCGTTTCCAGAGGTCTTTTTTGCCGCGTACCATCCGGCTATGGAATGATCTCCCCTCCACGGTGTTTCCCTAGCGCTGTGATATGTTCTTCTTTAAAAGAGGCTTGTGGAGAGTATTAAGCAGTAGGTAGCGGCTTGGCTCTGCCCCAGGCATTGCTGAAGTCCATGGGCGACGGTAACCACTCACCATCATGTGGGCCGTATGCTTGTCTGCATACAGGGGCAATAAAAAAAATAATCTTCCTTCATTAAATAAAAAATGATATTGGCTTGTTAGATAGTACATAAATTTGACGTCGTCGTGGCCTAAACGATAAGACGCCCGGTGCATTCGTGTTGAGCGATGCACCGGTGTTCGAATCTCAGGCGGGTACCAATTTTTCTAATGAAACATGTACTCAACAAATGTTCACGATTGACTTCCACGGTGAAGGAATAACATCGTGTAATAAAAATCAAACTTATAAAATTATAATTTGCGTAATTACTGGTGGTAGGACCTTTGTGAGTTCGCACGGGTGGGTATCACCACCCTGCCTATTTCTGCCGTGAAGCAGTAATGCGTTTCTGTTTAAAGGGTGGAGCAGCCGTTGTAACTATACTGAGACCTTAGAACTTATATCTCAAGGTGGGTGACGCATTTACGTTGTAGATGTCTATGGACTCCAGTAACCACTTAACACCAGGTGGGCTGTGAGCTCGTCCACCCATCTAAGCAATAAAAAAAAACCTCAAATTTCCTGGAGTAAAACCAAAAACAGTCAAGATGAACTTTTTTATGAGCTCACCTTTCATCACCAGTAACTGTGTTGATAGCATTTCTGAAAGAATCCTCTGTAATGGAACCCAAATCGAGTTTCAAGCCAATGCTTAGCTGAACGTATTTCTCGACATTGTACCATTGGTCCATCAACATAGGTATCCCAATCAGTGGCACTCCAGCTGTGATTGCTTCTTCGGTCGATTGCAGACCTCCTTGAGTTATAAATACCTTGATCTTTGGATGCCCTTAAAGAAAATTCTACAATTCAACATTCCACTTGCAGCAAAAAGAAATAGAGCGAGAGCCTTATGCTGATGCCCATGAGCATAATTGACTACTCTCCAATAGTTAAGTCGTATGCTCGTGTGCCTATTAATGTGTAATCACCAAACTATTGGATTATCTTTAATGATTTGAATACTAATATAATTACATAGTGATTTTCAGTAACTTATTATAAAAATGATAAGGATTATTGGTTTTAGTAAATGAATGATCAATAGGAAGAATCGTTTCCATTATTATTGTTTGTTATTAACGAATTCATTATATTTGTTAGCAGGCAAAGAAATAAAATCTTCTGACAAAAAGTAACGCGGAAATACTCCTCAAGATCTCTTGATGGTTAGTTACCAACGACCGATATACGACACCTGACCCTTAAAGCCACTTAATGTTGCCAATCGTCCTTTTCTATGAAATAGTATTTTCAACTTAGTACCTACATTAACACTCCCTAATACTCTTAAACTATTACGCCAATGTAAGGTATTCTAAAAATAAAAACAATCAACTAATAAGGATTTTTTGGCGGGAACGCGAGGAGTGAAGTTGTGTGATTTGTTTTATTTTGTCTATTTAGTGTTTCTTCAGGTTTAAATGTGTAATAACGGTGGTTTATTAACTGTTTAATATCTGTGAAAGTGCATGAATGTGGGAAATTGAAACAAAGCCGCTGGACGTAATTTCTCGGGATCCTCCAAAAAGTCAATTGAAAAAAATCTTACTAAATGACCACCATTTTACTGAGATTATAGTTCATCCCATATCATCTCATTTCATTTCATTTAATTTCATCCCAGTCGATTAATATCTCAAATTAATCGTCTTCATTTCATTTCACTCCATTATAACATTTTTCATAAAAATATTAATATAAATTAAAATAAGACATGACTCAAAGGTCTCAGTTACCAGGTCATAAAATACCATATAAAAAAAATTAACTAATAAGCACGAATTTTCACATACCTACACACCTGCTTCTTTCTTAGGAATGCTTCTACAGGTTTATTGGGGTTTAAAATGTTTATCCTTTAAAATAATAAAATTACTCACCCGATTATGATGAAAAAGTGAGCTTAGTGCGAGTTTTTTAACTTCTCGATCGCGTAAAAGTTAACTCAAATTTGTATGGAGTTGGAACGTTTGCCGCTAGGGACGCTGTTCCAACTCCATACATATTTGAGTTAACTTTTACGTGATCGGGAAGTTAAAAAACTCGCACTAAGCACACAGCACCAAAGTTGGGGTTGATGGAGAGTCAAACATAATATTGGTGTAATTTCTTAATTTAGGAAGCCATTATCAAGGTATGACAGTATTCGCACAAGTACTTACGAGAGAACTATATTTCTCATACAGTTAACGACTGTTTTAGTGGTGCATAACAAAATGTTACTATTTCCACTAAAAAAACTGGTATGAAGAGTCCATCCTACACAAGGATGTCTATTACTATTGGATATAGCTCTAAGCAATAGCCAGAGAGGTTTATCACCTTTGCACTGTGTCAATTGTATGTGAGGTTTCAATGTCGGTTTACCTCTCAATGAATTGAAATTGCGAATTCATACTACTACAGTCGTGAGCACGTCAACTAATCTAAAATATTTTATTTCAAAGTCAGTAATAATTTGACTGGCGGCCCTGAATTGCTCATACATACTTAGTAAATCAGATTGTGGCAGCCACTTTGCTATTTTGATGTTTTCCGATTTGCCCGGCAATTCATCTTGGTCCCATTTCCAGAGCACATCGTAAGGCAGCTCGGAGAATACTTTGATGAGGAGTTGAATCCGTTCTGGAGGCAGCAGCGATGGTTCCACGTTTGTGCCGAAACTGATGTATACAACGCCGTGTTTGGAAGAATCTAAATATTCTTTCAAATCCTAGAAATGGAATAACGATTAAAATATTTCACATAATAATTGAGATGCAGTGTGAATCCCCATTACGTAGACGAACCCATTGATTTTCTCGCCGGATC
Source organism: Bombyx mandarina (assembly GCF_030267445.1). NCBI lineage: Eukaryota > Metazoa > Arthropoda > Insecta > Lepidoptera > Bombycidae > Bombyx > Bombyx mandarina. The sequence goes on from NC_143233.1 coordinate 9,245,353, forward strand.
TTCTCAGTGGATCGCGACTCCAATCGCGTGGTAGCAATGCTAGTAGGGCTAGTGTTGCAATAGTTGCAGCATTTTTGTCAGGCTGAGCCCGTGAGCTCATCTACCGGTCCACATGTAGTTGGAATAACCCCTTAAGGCTACCAATGATTAGGAAATATACATATATGCCGACCGTCAGTCAAATTATCTTACTCTAATAAATACCACATTTTTCTGCTCCCAGTTTCGGTACTTAATTTTTTTATTCCTTACTGGTGGCTTACTCGTGCTTAGGTACTGATTTTTATTTGTAGTTGGGCATCTTGAGAGCCTGCACGGCTAGGTACAATCAGCCCACTTATTTTTGCCGTAAACCAGTAATTCGTTTCGGTTTGAAGGGGGGCAGCCGTTGTTACTATAAAACGAAGAGTTTTTTTTTGTACACTTATCCCACTAGGTGGGGTCGGCACAGCTATTTTTTCTCTTCCATTCTCTTCTATCAACCGTCATCTCAACACTCACTTCTCTCTCTCTCTCATATCGTCATTCACACACTCCATCCATGTCTTCTTCGGTCGACCTCTTCCCCCTCTACCTTACACTACCATTTCCATACATCTCCTAGTCACATGCATCTTCTCTCTACGCATCACATGTCCATACTACGCTAACCGTTGTACTATAAACTGAGACTTAGAATTCATGTTTTAATTTGGGTGGCAGTATTTATGTTGATAATGTTTAAGGGCTCCGGTAATCACTTGACACCGAATGGCGGTAAACTCATCCACCCATCATGAAAAAAAACTGGTTTAATTCATACACGGATAAGTAAATAATTATGTTTTATAAAAATTAAATAAATTTGTCTAAATATGAGGACCGCATTCTGTGGAAGGCATTGGGGAAGTTCTATGTCCAGCAGTGGGCAGATAAAGGCTGATGATGATGATGATGATGTAGAAAGTAAAGGTCATTGGTTGCCATTGTCTGCAGCAAAATACTGTATAAAAAGCGCCACGTGTACTGAGCCTGAGTCAAAAAGGAACCTTAAGTTTCTCGCCAAGCATATTTGAAAGTTTTATCTTGCAATAAACATGTGATGAAAACGTAAATAGGTAATATATGTTTTTTTTTACTGTACATTTGGAGATAAATAATATCTCATATACATGTGAGATAATACTGGCAACTGATGACCGTGGCGAACATTATCTTACATGCACATTTCGCTAACACTGATAAGAAATGCATCTGCAAATAGTTTCCATGCAAATGCATGTACTTGTAATTCGCATAAAAGTTATGCTTCACTGAATTGTGAGATTTTTTAGATATAATTAAAACTGCTTTAACAATAGTAATTTCCTCTGTATTTTTTTATTTCTTAGATGGATAGACGAGCTCACAGCCCACCTAGTGTTAAGTGGTTACTGGAGCCCATAGACATCTACAACGTAAATGCACCACCCACCGTGAGATATAACAACAACGTTACAACGGCTGCCTCGTCTTTCAAACCGAAACGCGTTACTGCTTCACGGCAGAAATAGACAGGATAGTAAATAGTATCCTCTGATCATATTCAGATCTTAAATGAATTAAATTAAGCCTCAGTTAAAATAGAGCCAGTATTATTTAAATAATATATGACCACTCAAAAAAGATTGCTTTTTTATATGCATACATACAGATAAAATTATGAAAATTTTAAATTTCAACAATACATATTTTTTATAGGAATTCGAAAATATATTGATGTGCCCACACGAGCACTCAGTCTGAATTGCCTTAATGTAACCAATGGGATACAGAATGTTTGAAAACTCACCCCGGGTAAATCCTTCTCTGGTTTCTGATGTAAGCCACCAACGTATATAGCATTAGGAGGGACAGGTCTATTATTCTCCCAAACGGCATACGCATTCAAGAGTATCATCTCTACATTTTGATAGGTATCTCTCACAGTTGGAGTGTTGGGTCCGAAAACCCTTTTTACCATTTCATCGACCTTATATTCCGCCTTCCAAAAAAGATATTCCAAATAGTAATGAGTAAAAATTTCGTGCGTTTTCTCCCAAAATGTCAAATTAAAAATTCTTTGGTGCAGCGGAGGCGGGTATAGTACAGGATGCGTTGGGACGCCAAGTATACGAAACACATATTCCACACCTCCAAATGAACTGACAAGGATTGCTGGTGCATCGAAAACGTGCGTTAAAATAATTACTGGTCTAATGCAAGCTTCTAGAAGGAGCAAATCAAACTTCTTGGCATCTTTAACTTTGATCAGTGCTTGCACTTCTTTGCTTTTCAGTTGCATTTCAAACAAATTCGTAGTTAATTCCAATATAACAGCTGATTGTTCGAAAAGATCATCGGAGCTTCCTCTGGAAAGTTTCATGAAGTCATTTCTCCAAGTTGTGTACGAAATGTCATGTACGTCGATTTCTGTATAGTTTTGAGGGGCTTCGCCTTTCTGGTACATAGGGTCAGTTGTGACGATTACTAGTTCGTGACCTCTTTTGTGAAGTTCTAAGGTGAGACGTCGGAAGACTACTTGATGACTGATTGATGGTGTAGGGAACACTCCTAAAATTCTAGCCGCTTGAGTTCCTTGCAGAGTTGTGGTTAAGAGCATTATCACGATTATTCGAATCATTTTTTTTTGTTATCTCGCGTTGAAATGCTCAATACATATACCCGGCACAACGGTCGATGTTTAAATGATACGAAATTGGAATATTGTCTTTATCAACTTTAACCCTTTGACTTACATGTTGGTCACCGGTGTCTTACGTGGCGCACTGAAGTTATTTATTTCGAGTTGTGTTACTACGGCGCCGGAATATCTTGTAGACTCAGGGAAAGATGAATTTGATGATACTGAGAATGAATCTGTTTTTAAGAGAGCTAAAATACAATCTCGTGAGGCTCATCGTGACCGGTAAGGTAGATGGGTAAAGACCTCGGGGGCGCAGCCCAATACGTTGGTCCGACCAGATCCGCACCGCTTTTGATTCCACGTTTCACAACGCCCTCCACACCGCCAGAGACAAGAATGGATGGAGAAAGATCGTGCGTGCGAAGGTGATACAAAAGGGTGGTCACGACCCTCATGCGATGAAGAATACGACGCAAGGAGGAGGAGGAAAATACTGATACTTAAAGACATTAAAAACAAAAGAAGGCAAAGTAAGGCAACCCTGGAGCTTAGTAACAGAAATCGACATAATTACTTCAATGCGCCATGCAGGGTACAGATGATCTACGCGGTAGTCAATGGGTTAAACAAAAAAAAAAAAATTGTATGATGGGCTTTATAAATATCGACAATGTAAAACCAAATTCAGTTACGAAAGTAGCTTCTGTTTCAAAGTAAATTTTTTTTATTGCTTAGATGGGTGAACGAGCTCACAGCCCACCTGGTGTTAAGTGGTTACTGGAGCCCATAGACATCTACAACGTATATGCACCACCCACCTTGAGATATAAGATCTAAGGTCTCAAGTATAGTTACAACGACTGCCCCACCCTTCAAACCCCACTCCAACCTTCATCGTGGCCTAAAGGATAACAAGGCGTCTTGTGTAATCCTGTCGAATGATGCGACTATGCTGGTGTTTAAATTTCAAAAGTACCAAATTTTATAATTAATAAAAAAATTGTTCACAAATTACTTCCACTAAGGAATAAAATATTGTAATAAAACTCAAACCGGAAATTATTAGATTGTAATTTATGTAATTACTATATAATATTGATAGATAGACCTCAAATTTCAATATCAGATATCTATGGGGTTCGGTAATAACTTAACATTAGGTAGGCCGTGAGCTTGTTCATCCGTCTATGATATAAACAAAAAAAAGTATTTATTTCAATTATTAATTGCTATAAGTACAGTCATGTCCAGTAAAATTCTTCTTCTCAATCGCATGCACTCTTGGCAGAGTGGTCGTGGTCATCACTTCGGTTGGTGGTGCGCTTCACCAGACGTCGCCATTCTTCGCGTGACGCGGCTCTTCTTGTGCACTCGTTAACGGGACCGTTTAGAGCTGCCTTTATTTGGTCGGTCCATCGTACTGGGGATCTGCCGCGCGGTCTTGCACCCTCTATCATGCCTGGCAAATGTAATCTGTAAATGTATGTACGACATCGCGGTTCGCAATTTTTGTGACCTCTGGCGAGTTATTATTAGCACGGTCGACAATCATGACACTTGTTTTATTTATTATTATTATTTTTTTATTAATGCTTTATTTCAGTTATTTTTTTTTTAAAACCATAACATTTTGTTGGTAATAATTACTTATAATCTATGTTAGTAACTTAAAAAATCTAACACTTAACTATCATTATATACATTTTATACCATTATATATATATATATATTATTATTTTTTCTCCTTCCAAGTGCCTACTGCAAAGGCTATTGATCAGCAGTCCCTCGATCTTGCTCGATATGATTCTCAAAAGACTGTTGCCACTGTCACGAACTCGACGCAATAACGATGCACTTCTCTTCCGCATTATTGCAAAGAAGTCATCGGTGTGAGATGTCGCAAACATTGTCGATGCACTACAAAAGCGCGGCAGTGACAACATCATCCTAAACGCATTATTATATTGGACACGTAGGGCATTGTAAGCTCTCCGCGTGTATGTGGTCCACATACACGTATGTGTATGTTTTGTTGCGGTTAATTTTAAGTCCGAAATCAAGACTGACGCGTTTCACTCTGCCGAGTAGCTCTTCCATCTGGCTGACACCTGACGCGTGTAAAGTGATGTCGTCTGCATAACGAAGATTTGAAATCTTATGACCTCCGATAGCTATTCCATCCGACCAGTTTTTAATCCAGTAAAATTACATTTGGTTAAATACCCTAAATTGTATTTAAATTTAGAACACTTTACGTATATTAACATATTCAGTGCGGCAGTTTAAAAACTAAACTTACTGCCAGTGCGGTACGAGACAAATACTGCCCGTACCCTTGTTGCTTGATATGCGTCACGGCTTCTATTTTTCCGTAACAGAAAAACCAAGACCTAACTTCTAGGGTTCCTACAGACGTGGAAATTCTTTGTATTAGTTTTTTTTCTCACGTATTAGTAGAATATATCCTTGTGTATAACAAGCTGCTGTCGCCTGCGGTTCTGGAATATATTTTGAAACTATTGATTTACGGCTATATATTCGCCGTATAGCATCATCATCATCATGCTTTCCTATTACCCTCTGCTGGGGTGTAGGGCTCGAATCATTTTTTTCCATTTGTATCGGTCTTGGGCAGTCTGTTCTAGCTCCTCCCACGTCATGCCCAAGACCCTTAGCTCCTGCTCCACCGAGCGACGCCAAGTTGTTCTGGGGCGGCCTCTCTTCTTTTTACCAGACACTTTCCAGGTCAGTGCTCTCTTTGATAGGTGTGTATCGGGCTTTCTCAGAGTGTAACCAATCCAATGCCACTTCCGCGTAAGGATCTCCTTCTCCATTGGTGTCTGCCTAGTGATCCTCCACAGAGAGGATAGAAGTGAAAAAATGTTAGGGATGGGAAAATTATCTTAAAATAATATCGAAACGACCTCTTGGCGTTATGTTTATAATATACTCATTCCGATAACCTGTCTTTTTAGACCAGTAAAAAAGTATATTTGTGTTTGATACCCATAACCTTCAGCACAGCCATAAATCTCGTCTATAGGTATTTCGTGATGCACCAATAAAGTTTCATAATCATGGCTTTAGTTTTCCATAGCAATATCTTCAGTGTTGATTTCAGGCCGTGGTGAAGTTTTTTTTTTTTATTGCCCTTGTAGGCAAACGAGCACACGGCCCACCTGATGGTGAGTGGTTACCGTCGCCCATAGACTTCAGCAATGCCAGGGGCAGAGCCAAGCCACTGCCTACCGCTTAATACTCTCCACAAGCCTCGTTTGAAGAAGGACATGACATAGCGCTCGGGAAACACCGTGGAGGGGAGCTCATTCCATAGCCGGATGGTAGGTGGCTAAAAATACCTCTGAAAACGCACTGTGGATGACCGCAGTGGCTCCAGGTAGTACCCATTCGTTCGCGGCTTACGTTTAGTAGATTATGTCGGTATGCAGTGAATTTGAATATTTCCATCAGTGTTTCGAAATGAAGAACTCGTTGGTGTACTAAATTGATTGATTGAATTCCTATTTTCGGGTGATGATAAAATATCTTTCAGAAGTTCGGAATTCAAAAGGGTTAGTTAGTCAGAGTTATCAAGTTACTCACTCATAGGAAATAATAATAAATTAAATAAATAAATATTTATTAACAATCACGCCACGTTAACTGGTCCCGTGCTAAGTTCGTAAAGAACTTGTGTAACAGGTACCAGATAACGGAAATAAATGTAAGATTTTTATTATACACATACATATATTTAATATACATCCATAACCCTGGAAAACACATTTATATTTATCATACAAATATCTTTCCTTGGCGGGATTCGAACCCGCGACCCCCTTGTGTAGTGACCATGTCACTTACCACTACACCAGACGGTCGTCTTACATAGATACGTCTTAAATAGAAGTCGTCGTGGCCTAAAGGATAAGACGTCCGGTGCATTCGTATCGAGCGATGCACCGGTGTTCGAATCCCGCTGGCGGGTACCAATTTTCCTAATGAAATACGTACTCAGCAAATGTTCACGATTGACTTCCACGGTGAAGGAAAAACATCGTGCAATAAAAATCAAACCCTCAAAATTATAATTTGCGTAATTACTGGTGGTAGGACCTCTTATGAGTTCGCAGGGGTAGGTACCACCGCCCCGCCTATTTCTGCCGTGAAGCAGTAATGCGTTTCGGTTTGAAGGGTGGGGCAGCCATTGTGACTATACTGAGACCTTAGAACTACATCGCAAGGTGTGTGGCGCATTTACGTTGTAGATGTCTATGGGCTCCAGTAACCACTTAACACCAGGTGGGCTGTGAGCTCGTCCACACATCTAAGCAATAAAAAATAAAAAAAGGAATATCGTCCAAAGACAGATCACCAGATTCGGTAAAAAAAATTACCGGTCGACTCCTCATCCAGAACAAGAAACTCCTTTTTTGTTGTAGGACTTGAAGATGGATTCCTTATGGAATGATCGAGATTTCTGTGCTTACACTGTCTACAAATCATATTCTTCACTTGGATTTGGTCTTATAGGGGTTTCTACTAGACTTTCAGTTTATCAGTACATTTTGAATCATCTGTGTCTTGTCTTTATTGGAACGAAGGTCCTTATCGCGCGTTGTGAAAGGGGGCTAGACGGAAAAATTCTTACGAAAAGTTGTCACGACACTTTTTAGATCCGTCAATCTGACCAATCAACGTGTAGGCGCTTATCGCGTGACATTGCTCGTATCCGATTGGTCCGCGTAATGAGTACAATTTCTCGAGATAGCGTTTCAACAATAGTAATTTAGTTCATAGTATTGTTTTTTCTTCTTCATAATTCCGTAATTTATTATTATAAATTAAAAAAAAAACTACAATTCCTTCACTAATTAATCGAAAGGAACTTCGTTCTATCCGGGTGTCCCTTGACACCTCTGAAGTTTTTTATATTTATGAATCGTAGAAATGGAACTCAATTTAGTCGTAGTATTAATCACAGCCGAGCCACTACCACTAATAACTTTGTTTCTTGCTTTTCCTTCTTCGTTCTTAATTAATTTACTCATATAGAGTTTTTTTCGTGAACATTTTATTGCCAAGAAAAATAATAAACGCAAAAATCGATTGATGCCGTGTAACTTAGACTAATGCAAACGGATGACCTGCGAGGGCGCATGCGGGGTTGGCGGGGTACGGCAAAATAGTTCCCGTCCCGCACTGGATGAATAAATTTGCTTCCAGTGCGTACGGCAACTATTTCGCCGTACATTTTTATTTAAGAAAATGATTCTCTTTAAAACAGCAATTGTAAGAATATAACTATCTCTTTTCTGTATTGCAAGCAACAAAAGTTATTAAGCGGAATTGCTACCGCACCGGGGGTAACGGATGTAAAACAAGGACAACTAGCTGCCGCCTTGACGGGAACTCAAATTCGGCAAAATACTGACCGTAACGCAGTGAATGTGTTAAAATAAAACCAAAATTGTGAGCGAATTTTAACTATTTTAAATCTATATTTAGCAAATTTCTCGGTTTCAGCTTCCCTTAAACTTAATCGTAGCGTTGAAACTATTTAAAAACCTCCATAAATACCAAACTATCGAAGTAAAAATCATAAAAATAACAATGAAACTCATAATTAATACTAAAACAAATTCTAAGTCTAAGTATTGTGACCAGGAGATATTGGCGCCGGCAGCTCGGAGATGCTTGGCTCCTCCGTGACGCAGCACGTGCTCCGTCCACCACACAGCGCGCTCCAATGAGCTCTGAGGCTGGTCGTACAACTGGCTTCGGAGACGAGCTATGTTCTGACGGTAGCTGGAACATAGGCCAAAATTAAAGAACAATGGAAATTTGAACAACATCATCATCATTCTCCTAGCCTTCTCCCAGTCACCTGGGGTAAGCGCAACATGTTTTCTCCTTCCATACTTCTCTACCATATACCATTTCTTCACTCACTTCCCTCTTACACGTATCGTCTTTCACGCAATACATTTATTTCTTCTTAGATCTACCTCTGCCTTTAAAGCCTTCCTTGTCGCGCGTGGTGGGTGCCCAAGAATACCCTAATCCAAACTTAGCTCACGGGTGCCGTAGAAGGCGGTTAAGAACCAAAGCCTGACCAAAGCCAATACAACCTTGGCCCAAGATCAACCAAAGCATTCCCAAGGAGGGATGACGTCAGGCACGCGGCCGGTCATAAAACTTTTGTCAAAAATAAGAGCAACACGAGAATGAACAAGGAAGTTTGAACAACGAAATCAATCGAATTTTGGGTCACCAAACGAAATGCTGTTTAAAAATCAAACGCAATCAATTTTATGATGCTAAATTCGAGAAATCGTTATCTGAAGAACAAAAGTTAGTTGTTTAAAGCCATTTATATCATTATTTGCAAAGTCATCAATAATTATCTTTGTGATTATTTTACCTTGTAATAATTGCAGCTGCGTACTATCCTCTGTTATTTTTTCAATGCAATCGCTATTTTCAACCTTATTATTTTATTCAGCCGCGACTCTTACAATGGGGAACCGGTCCGGGTCTCAAAGAAGGATATAACTTATAAATGTCAATGGGCTCCGTCAACCCTTCTTAAGATAGGTAGTGTGAGAATTCATTTGGGCAGCTATATTTTTATTTTTTTTATTGCTTATATGGGTGGACGAGCTCACAGCCCACCTGGTGTTAAGTAGTTACTGGAGCCCATAGACATCCACAACGTAAATGCGCCACCTGCCTTGAGATATAAGATCTAAGGTCTCAAGTATAGTTGCAACGGCTGCCCGACCCATCAAACCGAAACACATTACTGCTTCACGGCAGAAATAGGCAGGGTAGTGGTACCCACCCGCGCGGACTCACAAGAGGTCCTACCACCAGTAATTACGCAAATTATAATTTTGCGGGTTTTTCATTTTAATACATGATCTAAGTTATATTTACCTTTCATCGTTAATTATCTCTTTAATGGAGTACTGTAATTTATCTTCAGAAAGATCGTCCATGTCCAGTCTTAATCCGATTTTATGTTTCACGTACTGTTCCACGTTGTACCACTGGTCTCCCAACATCGGCATCCCAATCAGAGGTACTCCAGCCGTGATCGCTTCTTCCGTTGACTGCAGACCGCCTTGAGTTATAAATAGCTTGACCTTTGGATGCCCTAAAAATGTAACGAAAACTTAAATAATGACAAACACTCGGGGGATACAAGATCATCCAATCGAACTGTTTATCTTCCAATTTAATATCTAATCTGACTTTGATCTGATGTACCCGAGTAACTGTTTTGATAAAAATAACATAGACATTTACAACTTAAATGCGCCACTCACCTTGAGATATGATTTCTAAGGTTTTACTTTTAATAGTACAACGGCCGCCCTGCCCTTCTACCGAAAAGCATTACTGCTTCACGGCAAAAATAGGCAGGGCGGTGGTACCTACCCGTGCGAGCTCACAAAACGTCCTATCATCAGTAATTACGCAAATTATAATTATTAAAATTTTGATTTTATTACACGATGTTATTTATTCCTTCACCGTGGAAGTCAATCGTGAAAGTTTTTATTAGTTGTCATTAATTATTTACTCTTTAGTTTCTGTGGTACTTTTATGGTACATTTAAGCTTGGATGTTATCCATATTAAAACCTATATATCCTAACGGTTTGAGTTGATTGAACTTACTGAGTAAATCAGGTTGTGGTAGCCACTTTGATATTCTAATATTTTTCGATCTTCCGGGCAACTCATCTTTGTCCCATTTCCAGAGCACATCGTAGGGTAATTGAGAGAACGCTTTGATCAGGGTTTGGATTCGTTCTTGTGGTAACGCAGAAGGCATGACGTTGGTGCCAAAACTTATGAAAATAACACCGTGTCTCGATGCATCTAGGTAGGCTTTTAAATCCTGTGAAATAGAAAACATAACTGGTTGAAAATATTTATAGATTCCAGTTTTATTTATAATGTCTCCATTGCGCATAAAATATAAAATCTATTTTAAAAGCATTGAAAACAGAACAGTGCATTACTTTATTCGGTTTATATTAGTAAGTTCCGTCATTGTTTCATCGTATTTTGTGAGTCCACTAGAAATCCAAATTAAATGTATTTTTTCTAATAACAATACTTAAGTAGCTTTCTTCTTCTTAGTCCTAGCTTCTTAGACTTTTTTATTGAATGAATTTAACACTAACTAATACAGCAGATATATATAATTCTAATATTTGTTGATCCAAAATACTCACCGAAGGCAAATCCTGTTGTGGTTTCTGATGGATTCCTCCAACGTAAATAATATTCGGTGGAACCGGACGATTGTTTTCCCAAATCGGATGAACGTTCAACAATATCAAACTGATTCTATCCATCATTTCGCTTAGACTTGGGACATTGGTGCCAAAGACGCTCGTAACCAGCTCATTATCCTTCTCTTCGAACTCTTTCCATATGCGTTCAACGGTATAATGGCTGTACATCTCTCTTAACTTTTCCCAAAACGTTAGATTGTAAAGTTTTTGCCGCGTTACAGCTGGATACACAAGCGGATTGTTTGGGGCCCCAAATATGTCATAAATATCTCGAAAACCGCCCAGGGAACTCATAAGAACTACGGGCGCGTTGAAGATATGACCTAGTATTATTGCCGGTCTCACAATGGCCTCTATAATCAGCAAATCGAATTTCTTTTCGCTTTTCAATACTTCCTGGAATTCGTCCGTCAGAAATTGTTTCACGAAAATCTTTGGAATTAAATCAAATATTCTCGTTAACTGCTCAAAAATATCGTCAGTTCTTCCTTTACTCGTTGACGAAAACCTTTTCCTCCATGTCTCATAGGACATGTCGTGAACGTCTATCTCTGTGTAGTTTTCTGGTGAGCTCCCCTTAGCGAAGACAGGATCAGTCGTGAGAACAACAAGCTCGTGGCCTCTTTTCGCCAGCTCCAAGGTCAAAGGTCGGAAAGCCACTTGATGACTTATTGAGGGTGTCGGAAATATCCCCAAAATCCTTGCCGCTTCACTCCCATACGTCAAACAAATCACAAAAAAATACAATTTCATTTTGATGGAAGTTGCTCCACGAATAGATGAACTAGCCACAGCCTAACTCGCTTAACGACTGACGCTAAAAAAATTTAAATTCCGTAGTGTGAATTTTAAATCGTATTTTTTTGTTGATTCACGAAATACAAACCAGAAGCACTTGGCTTTGACCTTGCCTGACATTTGGAAAAACATACAGTAATAAGTATGTGATCACGCGGTCGTGTTTTAACATTAAGCTAATCTCAAAATACCACAGCTTAGAATTATTATTAAACCGGTTGCCTTGATATTCATAAAGCAATATCGTAAGAGAGCATTTTTGATATAAAAATCCGTAATCAATCGGTATCAATCAGTAATCGCCTTTTCTGTTTCTGTCGTGAAGCAATCTGAAATTTATCCTTGAAGAATAAATAGGACATCCATTATTTTGTATAAGGTCACTCACCAGATAATCGACTTTTGCAGGCAAAAATACTACACGATCGTTTGAAATATTAAATTTCCCAAGTTCGAGGCCTTGAAGCAACAACTCAGCGTTGGTATTGTTTCGCCAGGCCAATTAGTGTAATCATATAGTACATTAAGCCAATATTTACATTGTAATCGCGTACTATTCAGTGATAAGGCGATAGTAGATTGAAAACAAGACGTTTCATTCATGTGTAAATGTAAGTAGATAACGATATTGTTTTTTTTATTTTTTATTACTTAGATGGGTGGACGAACTCACACCACACCTGGTTCTAAGTGGTTACTGGAACCCATAGAAATCTACGACATAAATGCGCAACCCACCTTGAGATATAAGTTGTAAGGTCTCAAGTATAGTTACAGCGGCTGCTACACCCTTCAAACTGAAACGCATTACTGGTTCACGGCAGAAATAGGCGGGGTGGTGGTACCTACCCGCGTGGACTCACAAGAGGTCCTACCACCAGTAACCACAAGAGGTCCTACCACCAGTAAAACTGGTAACTTGTGACCACTGACGTCTAACAGTTTGGCACCACTATTATGCCTAGGGATATTCACAAGGGATCTTTTTAGGAAGCTCAGTGTCGCGCAGCGAGCTATGGAGAGGGCTATGCTTGGTATTTCTCTACGGGACCGAATCAGAAATGAGGAGATCCGTAGAAGAACCAAAGTTGCTGACATAGCCCGTAGAATTAGCACGCTGAAGTGGCAGTGGGCAGGCCACATAGCGCGAAGATCGGACGGCCGATGGGGCGGAAAGATCCTCGAGTGGAGACCACGTACTGGCAAGCGCAGTGTGGGACGGCCACCTACGAGATGGACCGACGACCTGGTAAGAACCACTGGGTCACGTTGGATGCAGGTGGCAACGGACCGGCCGCACTGGAGATCACTTGGAGAGGCCTATGTTCAGCAATGGACAATGGACAGGCTGAGATGATGATGATGATGATTATGCCTTGTTCTAAAACAATGCGCTCTATTTTGAAGACACTCATTTGTGCGTATTGCACCTGCCTACATGAATAGACGCAATGACGCCGCATCTGTTTGTAAGGCCACAATTACTGTCTCGCTCGTGAAGACTGACTGGCTTACGTTCGAAATAGGCATGATGGATTCCCTACTGCTAGCAGACTCAATGTATTCTGTTTGGAAGGCTGAAATAGCCATTTCCATTTGGTTTAACCATCAAACCGAAACCAATGACTGCTTTGTGACAGAAGCAGGCGCGATAGTTGGACGACTGGACAATAACATGGATAGTAGGTGTTTTTCCGATAGGATATCTACCGTATTTAAGAGGCATATTAAGGTAGACAAGAAAAAAAATATGGATCCTGTACTCTGCCTACAAAAAAATGTGACCTTCAGTCGAAATAACGCGGCGTAGATGAGCTTTTTTAGTATACAAATCAGGTACTACTTATCTATCAAAAAAAAAACGACCAATTGAATACCGCCGAAATAAACAGTCACGATGAATCATCCGTTTGTATAATTATCTCTGTTGTACGATCCAGTCAAGACTTGACTCGTAGTACGAGTATCTATGAAATGATTGTGATTAATGTTTTTTTCCGTATTGAGTCAAGGAAAAACGTTATTGTATGTTTGTAGTCAAGAACAACCTATGATCAATGTCAAGGTAGGGCCTATTAAACACATTCCCTTATGAAGTATTCCTTGCTGAATTCAATTAAGTTTAAACAGATTTTAACACTATCATTTGTTCAATATACTTAAAGAATATTTTTTTTTATTGTTTAGATTTAGAATTTAGAATTTATGAATACATTCAAGAAAAACTTACAAAAATTGTAAAGTCTAACATAAGTCTCTTTAATGTTTCTGAGTGTCACTTACTATTCGTTCAGTGGGTTTGACCGAAATCATTGACATTTCAAAGCTTAGATTGATGTTGTTGAGTTTAACGACAATTTTGGAAAAAATTTCAACAGCTAAATATTGAATTATTTTAAACATTGATTCGTAGCAGTACCTACCTAAGATAGAACATAAGGTATTTGACAGATGCTTGAATCTGGGTAACAAAATTTTCAAGATAAGCTTGCATTTATCATACATATACATATCGACGCTTGAAAGGCAAACGTGACTAAGCGACAATGCGTGAACTTTACAGTAGACTAATTGAGTCGACTATTATCAAAGGCGGCAATCTGACTTTTGGACAATGATTGGTAAATCAGAAAAACGAATTATTGACTTTGTATTCCATCGGCAGTCACAAAACTCTTCGGAACGACATCTTAGATAAATAACAGGTTAACTATTAACCTTTATTTAATGCAGGTTTTGAACCGTATTCTTTGAAGGAGACGATTATATTCCAATAAATCTGTATTGACATATCAATAAAATTTTGTTGTCCAAATGCACAGATTGCCGCCTTTGATAATAGACGACTCAATTTAAAGTTGAAATACCTGAAATAAATTCTATTTTAACGAATCTAGCTGTAGGATTGAAATGATTTTAATAGAACCTAGAAGTATATTTTTTTTGCGCATCGAATATGGTTATTGTCTATAATTTATGTACAAAGCAGTTATTGTCGCTTAGTCACCTTTGCCTTTCAAGTGTCGATATGTATGTACATGTATATCGACGCTATATAACGACGACATGTACATAAATTATAGACAATAACCATATTCGATGCGCAAAATAATCACAAAAAATAAATAATTAAAATCATTTCAATCCCACAGCTAGATTCGTTAAAATAGATTTTGTTTTCAGGTATTTCAACTTTAAATTAGTCTACTGTAAAGTTCACGCATTGTCGCTTAGTCACGTTTGCCTTTCAAGCGTCGATATACAAATTCTGAACAATAGATTTTGGATTGTCGGTCTACCGAGCAATTACACCCGCCCGGGGGAAGGTCTTACCTTTGTCGCTATCTCCAAAAAAATCTTTCACATTAAATACGAACTATACGCAGACTAGTACACAGTCTTATTTATATTAGTTATGTGCGTCCCCTCAACCACAACTAATGCAGGAGAGGTTTTTGGCAGAAATAGCCTAGATGTTAGAACTTACCTATGGGCGCTCGAATATGATGACAAAAATGTAGTTTGAACAGGAAACAATGTATGAGAAACGGGACGAACATACAAAATACTTATAATGGAGTTTAATTGTAATGGTGCTACTCAATTAGAAAAACAAGCTTTGTTATGCTTTTTAAAACATATGATCCTAAAATTTGTTGAATTCGATAAAAGGAATCCGTAATTAATTAAATAGATATAAAATTGTAATCGTTTAGAACTGTTAGAAACAGTAGGCTTGTAATAAGCAAGACAATATAATTTAATCTATTTAAAACAAAGTTATCATAGTTTGTGTCTTATAAAAACTTCGACCGTTGTGAAAGGCACATGTGTGCTCCAACGAGCATTACTAATAGCAAACATGTTTTATTTGCACATGATAGTGTATTTTGTGGTAATTTTACAAGGAATACAAGCGGCTCGGATCCTAGGCGTGTTCCCTACACCCTCAATCAGTCATCAAGTGGTCTTCCGTCGTCTGACCTTAGAGCTTCACAAAAGAGGTCACGAACTAGTGATTGTGACCACTGACCCTATGTTCGAAACAGGACAAGCACCTGCGAATTACACAGAAATAGACGTACATGACGTTTCTTATTCAGCCTGGAGAGACAGCTTCATGAAAACTTCTAAAGGAAACGCTAATGATCTTTACGAACAAACCGCCATTGTTTTAAACTCGAGCATAGATTTGTTTTTTTTTTTTTTTTTTTTTTTTTTTTTTTTTTTTTTTTTTTTATTGCTTAGATGGGTGGACGAGCTCACAGCCCACCTGATGTTAAGTGGTTACTGGAGCCCATAGACATCCACAACGTAAATGCGCCACCCACCTTGAGATACAAGTTCTAAGGTCTCAAGTATAGTAACGACGGCTGCCCCACCCTTCAAACCGAAACGCATTACTGCTTCACGGCAGAAATAGGCAGGGTGGTGGTACCCACCCGCGCGGACTCACAAGAGGTCCTACCACCAGTAATTACGCAAATTATAATTTTGCGGGTTTCATTTTTATTACACGATGCTATTCCTTCACCGTGGAAGTCAATCGTGAACATTTGTTGAGTACGTATTTCATTTGAAAAATTGGTACCCGCCTGCGGGATTCGAACACCGGTGCATCGCTCAACACGAATGCACCGGACGTCTTATCCGTTAGGCCACGACGACTACAAATGAAAAACAACGAAGTCCAAGCGTTGCTGAGGAAGAGAAAAGAGAAGAAATTTGATTTGCTCCTTCTAGAAGCATGGGTTAGACCAACGATGGTATTGACGCATGTGTTTGATGCACCGGCAATCCTTATCAGTTCATTTGGAGGTGTAAAAAGCATGTCGAAAATGATGGGTGTCCCAAGCCATCCTATTTTATATCCACCACCGTTGCATCAAAGACTTTATAATTTAACATTCTTGGAGAAAATCGGCGAGATATACACCCATTACTATATGGAGTATTTGTTTTGGCGATCTGAATCTCAGGAGGATGAAATGGCACAAAGGCTTTTTGGTCCCAGCACTCCAACTATCAGAGAAACACAAAAGAACGTTCAGATGGCACTCCTGAATGTACACGCGATTTGGGAGGAAAATCGTCCTGTCCCTCCGAATGTTATATACATTGGAGGTATTCATCAAAATCCAGAAAAAAACTTGCCCAAGGCTAGTATTAAATTTTATTTCGTCTTAGCTGTTACAGTTATCTTGTGCGCTCTAGTGATACTGGTGGCAGGAGCTCTTGTGAGTCCGCACGGGTAGGTACCATCACCCTGCCTATTTCTGCCGTGAAGCAGTAATGCGTTTCGGTTTGAAGGGTGGGGCAGCTGTTGTAACTATACTTGAGAACTTAGAACTTATATCTCAAGGTGGGTGGCGCATTTACGTTGTAGATGTCTTTAGGCTCCAGTAACCACTTGACACCAGACAGGCTGTGAGTTCGTCCAACCATATAAACAAAAAAAATAAAAATCCATCGAAGTTCATCTTAGTAAATTAAAATCTAAGATAGCACCTTAAATTGCGGGGTTATTATATAAACTAAAGTATTTGTACAAAGTAAATTATTGAAACAATATTACACCTCAGTTGGGTGCTGTTCAAGGACACTTATGAAAACTCAGACATATTGTTCAAAACCTTGGAAACTTCTGCAAGTGCCCTCGAAGTGGAATGCGACATGCATGTTTCAATTTTAATTTCATTTGCAGGATTTGAAGGAATATTTAGACTCTTCAAAACATGGCGTTATATACATTAGCTTCGGCACCAACGTGGAACCATCGTTACTACCTCCAGAACGGATTCAACTCCTCATTAAAGTGTTCTCCGAACTGCCTTACGATGTGCTCTGGAAATGGGACAAAGATGAACTGCCCGGGAGCTCAAAGAACATCAGAATAGCAAAGTGGCTGCCTCAATCAGATTTACTTAGTAAGTTTCGAGTGGCCTTTATTAGTTCATTGATCATCGCCAAACGAAACTTCCTGTGGTAGGCGTAAAAACAAACTCACTTCAACTGCGAATAAGCAGCAACATTCGGATTACTAGGAGAGCAGGGGTCTAAGTGAAAACGTACTAATTTGAAACAGTGAGATATCTGTTATACAATACAGGTCAACCCAACATCTCTAGTTAGATCACCGTAATCACGTTGTGATGATTATGGACTCCAGTAACCACTTTATAAGGGGCGGGCCAAGAGCAAATAAAACTTTCTCATGTTTCATCATCACGAAATCAGTTCGAATGCTTACAAATAGGTACAAACAAAAATTGGTACATAAAAAGGGTTATAGTTGATAACAAATACGATTGGACTTCCTACTGACTATTAATCGGCAGTGAATTCTTTGTTTCTTATTAATTTCGGGTCAAGTTCGTAAATGCTTAGGGCAGTGGCAATTAAATCACAGAGTAGTATATTCAAACCATTTCAGATCAAGGGAGTTTTAGTGATTTCATTATCTATTATCTATATATATATAAAAATGAATTGCTGTTCGTTAGTCTCGCTAAAACTCGAGAACGGCTGGACCGATTTGGCTAATTTTGGTCTTGAATTATTTGTGGAGGTCCAGAAAAGATTTAAAAGGTAGATAAATATGAAAATGTTCGGAATTAAATAAAAATAACAATTTTGTTTTACCTTTGATGTGTCCGCCGTGAGACGGATTCCTTTTGTTTGATTTAAGTTTATTTTATACAAAAGTTTAGGTCTTTTATTTATCGATTGAGGCACTACAAAGTCTGCCGGGTCAGCTAGTCAGAAATAAAAACTACCTTCTTGCTTAATTCTGCAAAATCCTTTAAAACATTTCACGTTTAAGGACACCCAAAGATCAAGGCGTTCATAACTCAAGGGGGTCTGCAATCGACCGAAGAAGCGATCACAGCTGGAGTGCCACTAATTGGAATGCCTATGATGATGGACCAGTGGTACAATGTCGAGAAATACGTTCGACACAACATCGGTTTGAGACTCGATTTGGGTTCCGTTACAGAGGAATCTCTCAGGAACACCATCAACACTATCACTGGTGACGAAAGGTGACTTACTAAGTTTAGTGGAATTTAATTGAATAAAACAGATATATTTTTGCTGCTGTTGACGAGAATACCAAATATGCGGAATTAAACTTTTCCTCCCATGAACGAAAGACGTAGCGTGAGTAGTCTTGAGTCGCCCAAGGTGGACCAATGACGTCTGATGAAGGTCGCGGGAATCCGCTGGATGCAGAAAGCGCAGAGTCGTTATAGGAATTCGCGTGAGAAGCCTATATCCAGCAGTGGACGTCTGCGGGCAGATAGATAAAGCAGATATATCCAACTATAATATTTTGTAATGTAAATAAGTGACTTTTAATGTTTCAGCTACCGTCAGAATATAGCTCGTCTCCGTAGTCAGGTCTACGATCAGCCCCAGAGCTCAGTTGACCGCGCCGTGTGGTGGACTGAGCACGTGCTGCGCCACGGAGGAGCCACTCATCTCCGAGCCGCAGGAGCCTTGAAATCTTGGACTGAATATTTTGAACTAAATTTAATTGCAGTTTTACTAGTCACTTTCATAATTGTTATTGCATTAATTGCAACTTTAATATCTTATTTAGTGACGTCAATGAAATTGTATTTTAATTATTATGACAAATTAAAAAAACATTGAAAATCTTGTGCTGTCGTCGCAAGATGATTTTATTAATAGATTTCTATAACCTTAATAATATATATTACCCTTGGTCATAGAGACGGACTGGTGGAGCAAATACCCTGGATGTGGAGCTTTTAGTTGTCGAAGGAATCACTAGCAAAAATATTTAAGTTGCTGATCCGCTAAAAGCCTTTTATTCAATTATTAAACATATATTTTTTTTTTTCTCATGAACGACTACACGGCTCACAGGTTACCGGAACCCATAGATGAACCACGCCGCCCACCTTGAAACTGTAGTTTGAAGTCTCTCAATTATTTTCTTTAATAACTATCACGCCGTACAAGCCGAAATTTTCTATTTTCTTATATCGGGGTGTCGTATTACAAAGATTCGTGTGTTAGACCTTCAATCTTCAGTCTGAGAAGACATGGGACGGATCGTCGGACTTTTGCTTGGAATGGCCATTACAGTTGGAAATTTCCTTTTTCAAAATGGCGGCATTTATGTTGCGAACTCTAAGGGCTCCGGTAGCCAACTACCGTCAACAATTTCACTCAAACGCCTAACGTCAGGTACGAGCAATCTATAAAGACCTAACGCAATGCTTGCTAACGATAAACCGAGCAGACTCGTGGTCACTGTGACAGTTGGATAGTCGACTCATACTGAATTCCGTAAAGAGTAAGACAGATTTTATCTGTTGGAGAAATCATATCATTTAACGGCCGTCTGGTGTAGTGGTAAGTGACATGGTCACTACACAAGGGGGTCGCGGGTTCGAATCCCGCCAAGGGAAGATATTTGTATGATAAATATAAATGTCTTTTCCAGGGTTATGGATGTATATTAAATATCTGTATGTGTATAATAAAAATCTTAAATTTATTTCCGTTATCTGGTACCTGTAACACAAGTTCTTTACGAACTTATCACGGGACCAGTTAACGTGGCGTAACTGTAAGTAAATATTTATTTATTATTATTATTATATCATAATCAGATTAAAACACAATGAGTATGACGTCATTGTACAAAATTGTACGATATCTTCTGCTTAAAACATCTTTACAACTAATTTCTTGGAATCTGAAAGCAAAATTAAAATGTTGATATCAATTGATCAGTATTTACAGTTATATTTTTTGTGAAATAAAACATCGGTAAAAACAAAAATTAGTTAATGTTAGAGAAATTAAGAGTCGTATTCCTGTGTTGAGTAGCTTGATGCTTTCGAGGAGTATATTCGTTTAGTATTATAGATCAAACCGCTTTTGCCTATACCAATGACTGCAAAACAAATTAATTTCCTTGATATTTGTGCGAAGCCCGCATATGATTTATTTAGTGCGTTATAGGTACCGGTATTGCCTCCGTCGAACAGCTGTTCCGGCTGGCTGCTGACAAAAAGGAATACAGAAAGCTAACGGCCAACCTTCAGGATTGAAGAGGCACTGGAAGAAGAAGAAGAAGAAGGTTCACCTATTGAAACAGTGGTAGGCCCTAGTCGATCTAGGTGTGGAATGCAGAGAGCAGTCGTCCACGGGTTGAGTGAGGAGCTGATGCAGGACATAAAAGGGCCCCTAGTTCATCCGGTCCTTAAGAAGGGTGAGGGTTACACACGTACTCCAATAACACCCTTGCTTTCCATGGTAATGAAAGTAATAATGAACTTCCAACTACTTACGTATCTTGAAGTTCTCCATCTGAGCAGTGACGACAGTATGGGTTCCATCAGGATCGCTGTGCTATAGATTGTCTTGTATACCTTATTTACAGATGGGTTCAATTTTTGAAACCATACTGTGAGCGTGCTGTAAACGCTAATATCATGAAGATGTTTTTTTTTTATTACTCGTGTCTCGGACATCTTTCCAGTTTCACCAGAACAGGTGAGCGAGCAAAGGCTTAGGCTTGGGGCGAGACACCCAGCGATGGGTGGGATTTGCTAACAGCTGACCGAGCGCCCTCAAAGGAGACCTAACAACGCAAGAGCAGCTGCTTCGCGAATGAATCTACTACCGGACTGGAATCGCGACCCGCTGAGAAGATCCGACGAAAAACTAAGCAAGCTGATGCACGAGTTAGGTTTAAGTTGCACATCGAACTCTTTGCCGAGTTCGACGAATACTGTTGCCGGGGTCCTTAAGCCTGCTCCTAGTGCTAGAACTAATGCAAGATTAATTGAAACAAGAATTGTTTGAGATGATCCTTCATCTCCTTTTTATCATCACACCTCCCGCCATCGGAGCAGAGTTCATCCATATTACCTGGAACCGCTGCGTTCATCGACAGTGCGTTTCCAGAGGTATTTTTTGCCACGCACCATCCGGCTATGGAATGAGCTCCCCTCCAGGGTGTTTTCCGAGCGCTATGAAATATAATTCTTCAAAAGAGGCTTGTGGAGAGTATTAAGCGGTAGCCAGCGGCTTGGCTCTGCCCCTGGCATTGCTGAAATCCATGGACGACGGTAACCACTCACCATCAGGTGGGCCGTATGCTCGTCTGCCTATAAGGGCAATAAAAAAAACAATTGGATTGGATCTGATGGATCGGTAAGGACATGTGAAGAGATTTTCCTGTAAAAAGCCGTCATAGAGCACGTTTTATCGAATTTAGTAACTTATGGAATCTCTGAATGAATCTTCTAATAATTTGCTAATTTTGTTAAGAGAAGAAGTATCACTGTCATCATCAACGGCTGCTACTTCGATACTATAATAATTATCACTGCCGTTCTACAAAAATTGGTTTGGCTTTTCACACGGCATAGCAACATCATGGTACTCTAACCATTAATATGGTTGCTAAAGACAAAAAAAAGCGATACGCGATATATCGGCTACCAGAGTCTCTCTTGGAGCCTGGTGCAGGAGACGCATTCAAAACTGACTTGTTTCTGAAGTTCTCTGAAACATTCTACGGGACGGATCTCTGAATTATCTTTACGAATTGTTCACCCCCTTCCCAAAAATGCGTGACTATTTTGGGACAGAAATATGAAGTATAGTTTCAACCATACCAAAATAAAAAATAAAAACTCAACTTTTAATTCTATCTATCTATCAGCCCATGGACGTCCACTGCTGGACATAGGCCTCCCCCAAGCCTCGCCACAAAGACCGGTCCTGCGCTGCCTGCATCCAGCGGATCCCCGCGAACCTCAATAGGTCATCGGCCCACCTTGTGGGAGGCCTACCCACGCTACGTCTCCCAGTACGCGGTCGCCACTCAAGAACCTTCTGGCCCCAACGGCCATCTGTTACGCGAGCAATGTGTCCTGCCCACTGCCACTTCAGTGTCGCAATCCTTTGGGCTATGTCGGTTACCATGGTTTTCCTGCGAATCTCCTCATTTCTGATTTGGTCTCGCATTAATTGCATTGCTTTTATTTAGATATAAATCTATATCTATACTAATATTATAAAGCTGAAGAGTTTGTTTGTTTGGGGTTGAACGCGCTAATCTCAGGAACTGCTGGTCCGATTTGAAAAAAAAGTCCGCGACAGCATATATTTTAAGGTTGGCTCAATATAACTTTTTTTATGCTAACCAAATTTGTTCTAAAATAAAGCATTATTTGTGAAGGCGTTTTTATAAAGATTATATTAATCTTTATATTATTTTATATTATTTAATTATATAAAAATAAATACGTTATTCTTTACAAGTATTTAATTTAAAAACAAATCCCCTTTAGATCCTTTGATTTCAATGAGTATCTTAGAAGATATCGCAGTTTTAAAATAGCATCGCAGCAAAATAATGATCAAGCGCGTAATAATGATGTACAAGGTGCCAGCCGGCCGGTGCGCGGTGGCACAGAATAAGAACAATAAATAACAAGAAACACCTAAATCACTTCAAAATAGGCTTTGAAAATTTTAGATTCTTCTGGATTTCTCCAGGATTCCATCATCCATCATCAAATCCTGATCCTTATGATTACAGGACCATTCGGGAAGTCTACTACCCTTTCCAACAAAAAAAGTGAGTATACATGGATTAAAAAATTGTGGTCGGATTGATAACCTCATCTTTTGAAGCGTGATTTTGGTACCATAAATAGCCCCTTAACATTCTATTAATCATTAATATTTTTTACTTATTTATTGCATAGATAAGTGGACGAACTCACAGCCCACCTGGTGTTAAGTGGTTACTGGAGCCCATAGAAATCTACAACGGAAATGCGCCACCCACTTTAAGATATAAGTTCCTAGGACTCTGTATAGTTACAACGGCTGCTCCGCCCTTCAAAACGAAACGCATTACTGCTTCACGGCAGAAATAGGCAGGGTGATGGTACCTACCCGAGCGGACTCACAAGAGGTCCTACAGCCAGTACGTAAATGAAGTCGCGGGTAAAATATAGCATTATCCCAAAGTAACTATTTCACGCAGAGAAAGTCGCGGGCAAAAGCTAGCATATGATATCTTAGAAACAATCCGATGCAATTATCAAGACAAGAAAATGTTATCGATTTAATCGACAAAAAAATCTCCGTTCTGTGCTATTTAAATGTCGAACAATGTGGTAGGCAACGGTGTGTTCCAAAGAGTACTTGTGATGACAAATATGTTTTCTTTAAACAAGATAGTGCTTATTGTGACAATTATACACGGAGCCCAAGCGGCTCGGATCCTAGGCGTGTTCCCTACACCCTCAATCAGTCATCAAGTAGTCTTCCGTCGTCTGACCTTAGAGCTTCACAAAAGGGGTCATGAACTAGTGGTTGTGACCACTGACCCGGTGTTCAAAACAGGAAAAGCACCTGCGAATTACACAGAAATAGACGTACACGACGTTTCTTATTCAGCCTGGAGAGACGGCTTCATGAAAACCTCTAGGGGAAGCGCCAATGATATTTACGAACAAATTTCCAGAATGTTGAACTTAAGAATAGATTTGTTTGAATTGCAGATGAAAAATAAAGAAGTGCAGTCGCTGCTGAGGAAGAGAAAAGAGAGCAAGTTTGATTTGCTCCTTCTAGAAGCATGCATCAGACCAACGATGGTCTTGACGCATGTGTTTGATGCACCGGCAATCCTTATCAGTTCATTTGGGGGTGTAGAATTCGTCTTGAAAATGATTGGTGTCCCAACCCATCCTATATTATATCCACCTTCCTTGCACCAACGAATTTATAACTTAACATTTTCGGAGAAAATCCGAGAGGTTTACACTCATTACTATTTGGAATATCTATATTGGCGATCTGAACCTCAGGAGAATCAAATGGCAAAAAGGCTTTTCGGCCCGAACACTCCAACTATCAGAGAAACACAGAAGAACGTACAGATGGCACTCCTGAATGTTCACGCGATTTGGGAGGAAAATCGTCCTGTCCCTCCGAATGTTATATACATTGGAGGTATTCATCAGAATCCCGAAAAGGAATTGCCCAAGGTTAGTATATTTAAACCAGCTTAATCTGCAAACAGATTTGTCACCGTCACTTTATTAACAGCGTCAAGAATTGAACAACAAAACTTAAACACTTAAAAATTTGTTGACTCCTTTTTCATGGCGCTGCAATTCCAAGGTATCCTGCAACTTTCCGAGAGTATTTAGAGAGAGAGATTGAGTATTCTTGGGGTCGATATTTCAGTATTTAGTATTCGCGTCATTTGGAAGGTGGAGCCAGGTTGGCGTTTAAAACGACAAGAATCCTGAATAGTACGAAGCACTGCCTCACTTTTGGACAATGACTTTTGGTATTTCTTGGAAAGAAAGTTTTCCTACAACTAAGCCTTTATCACAACACTAATACATCTCTGTTGGGATCTGTTCAAAACCTTGCAAATGTCTGGAAGTGCTGTCAAGCTGTAATGTAACAAGCACATTTCAAACGACATTTCTTTTGCAGGATTTGAAGGAATATTTAGACTCTTCAAAACATGGCGTTATATACATTAGCTTCGGCACCAACGTGGAACCATCGTTACTACCTCCAGAACGGATTCAACTCCTCATTAAAGTGTTCTCCGAACTGCCTTACGATGTGCTCTGGAAATGGGACAAAGATGAACTGCCCGGGAGCTCAAAGAACATCAGAATAGCAAAGTGGCTGCCTCAATCAGATTTACTTAGTAAGTTTACAGTGACGTTTATAAGTACATTGATCATCGCCAGTTGGCAGAGCCCATATAATGTACATGTTTACATAGCACGAACCGTTAAATTGGAAGTCATTACTGATTCCCATACCAGTAGGGATTGCAGAGATTGTTATTTTCCTTACGGCTTTTCTAAAGAGCACTATGTTACAGAATCCGCACCTTCTTAGATTAGCAGGTACCTAAATCGTATTAGGAGACACAGTCGAAGTCTTTATCCACGGGCATTGATGTAATGTCCACGGGATTCTAAATACTGTTTTATATTTTTTTGACTTGTTTTCAAATATAATTTTGATCACTAATGTATAGCTGATGTACATGTTTTCAAGTTCACCAATCGCGATGCCCGTTTTTCCATTGTATTGTTTGTTTTTAATCATTTTGGGGTCAGGTTCGTAAATGCTTAGCGCAGTGGCAATTATATCACAGAGTAGTATATTAAAACCATTTTAAATCAAGGGAGTTTTAGTGATTTTACTATCAGACACCAGAACTAACTTATGGCTAAATTCTGCAAAATCCTTTAAGACATTTCATTTCACGTTTAAGGACACCCAAAGATCAAGGCATTCATAACTCAAGGGGGTCTGCAATCGACGGAAGAAGCAATAACAGCTGGAGTGCCACTGATTGGAATGCCTATGTTGATGGACCAGTGGTACAATGTCGAGAAATACGTTCGACACAACATCGGTTTGAGACTCGATTTGGGTTCCATTACAGAGGAATCTCTCAGGAACGCCATCGACACTATCACTGGTGATGAAAGGTAACTAAGTTTAAAATAATATTATTGAATAAACAGCTATATTTTTGCTACAGTATACCAGAATACCAAATTTGCGGTGTTAACATTTTTCCCTCATGAACGTTTATTCATTTAATAAACGGAAATCGTAGCGTTAATAGACCTCCCCCAAGATGGATGGATGTCTGTGAGCTGATAGATGTATAGAATAAATATGTCC
The DNA here is from genome assembly GCF_030267445.1 of Bombyx mandarina. Taxonomy (NCBI): domain Eukaryota; kingdom Metazoa; phylum Arthropoda; class Insecta; order Lepidoptera; family Bombycidae; genus Bombyx; species Bombyx mandarina. The sequence goes on from NC_143233.1 coordinate 9,271,839, forward strand.
ATCTATAACAATGTCATGTCTTGTATCTTAGGGACCGCACCACCACACACACTGTAGATGTGACCTAGAAAAGAATAATTTTGATTCTTAATGTTTCAGCTACCGTCAGAATATAGCTCGTCTCCGTAGTCAGGTCTACGATCAGCCCCAGAGCTCAGTTGACCGCGCCGTGTGGTGGACTGAGCACGTGCTGCGCCACGGAGGAGCCACCCATCTCCGAGCTGCAGGATCCCTGAAATCTTGGACTGAATATTTTGAACTACATTTAATTGCAGTATTATTAGTTACTTTCCTAATTATAGTTACATTCATAGCAAAATTAATATCTTCGTTTGTGAGGTCATTGAAAATGTATTTCAATTATAATGACAAAGTAAAATTACATTGAATAACCTGTGTTATCGTTGCAAGACGATTTTATTAATAGCTTTCTATAACCTTAATAATATATATTCCCCTTGGTCATAGGGACCGGCTGGTGGAGCAAAGACCCTGGATGTGGAACTTTTAGTTGTCGTAAGAATCACTAGCAAAAAGATTTAAGTGGATAATTCGCCTTTTATTACTTGACTAAATGTTTCTTTTCTTATAAATGACCTCACGTCTCACAGGTTGCCGGAACCCATAGATATCATCACACGAACCAAGCCGCCCACCTTGAGACAGTAGTTTGAAGTTTCTCAATTAGTCTCTTACAATTATTTTCTATAGCAACTATAACGCCCTACTAGCCGAACCGAGTATTTTTCTATTTTCTTAGACTGCGATGTCTTAAGATATAGGTTCGTGTTTTAGACCTTCAGTTGCATCTCCAATTTAAAAAGTCATAGGACGGTTCGTCGGACATTTTTTTGGGACGGCCATTACAGATAGAAATTTAAAGTCTCCAACCGGCGGCATTTATGTGGTGAACTCTATGGACTTCAGCAGCAAACTATCGTCATCATTTCATCCAAACGCCTAACTTCAGGTACGAGCAATCTGTAAATCACGCATTACAGTGCTTGCTACCGATAAACCGAGCAGACTCGTAGTCATCATAGTTGCACATGCATAGTTGACTCATACTGAATTAAATCCAAAAAGATACAAATCCAAAAATATAAGATAGATCACGTCTGTTGGAGGAATCACAAAAATCAGTTTAAAACGCTAGGAGTATGAGATGAAAGTAATTAATTTTCCTTTCCGATTCCAAGAAATTAGTTGTAAAGACGTTTTAAGCAGAAGAGATCGTCCAATTTTGTACAATGACGTCCTCCTTCACAATTTCTTTTTTTTTATGATTGAAGGATTACTGGTGGCCCGGAGGCCTTTCCAGTTGCACCAGGATAGGTGGGCGAGCAAAGGCTCAGCCGGGAAAGTTGGGATTTCCTAACAGCTGACCGAGCGCCCCCAAAGAAGACCAACAACTCTACGAAATGCCCTTTTGATCATTTAATTTCAATGAGTATCTTAGAAGATGTCGCCGTTTTAAAATAACATCGCAGCTAAATAATGATCATGAATTTTCGAACAAAAAAAAGAAAAAATAATTTTCAGAATCGGTTCAAGCATTCTCGAGAAATCAGAGAGCATACATAGATTTAAAACTGGTGGTCGAATTGATAACCTCATCTTTTGAAGCGTGATTTTGGTACCTTAAATAGCTCCTTAACATTCTATAATTCAAAAATATTTTCACTTTCTACGTAAATGAAGTCGCGGGTTAAATTTAGCGTTATCCCAAAGTAATTATTTCACGCAAAGGAAGTCGCAGGCAAAAGCTAGTATATGATATCTTAGAAACAATACGATCCAATTATCAATCAAGACAAGAAAATGTTATCGATTTAATCGACAAATATCACCGTTCTGTGTTATTTGAATGTCAAATGATGTGGTAGGCAACGCTGTGTTTCAAAGATTACTTGTGATAACAAGTATGTTTTCTTTAAACAAGATACTGCTTATTGTGACAATTATATACGGAACCTAAACGGCACGAATTTTTAAAGTCCATTGCGCTTTAAGCTTGTTATGATTTCTCCAACACACATATTCTATCTAATTACTTTTGGATTTAATTCAGTATAAGTCAACTATCCAGCTGTCGCAGTAACAAGTCTTCTCGGTTTATCGGTAGCAAGCAATGATGATGACAATGGTTGATATTTTTATTTTTGGAACGAAGTTCCTAATGGGACGATGCGGGTACCCCCTAAACGTGAAAAAACGTCCGTAACGTAAGATTTTTATTAGTAATGCACACAGTCTACGACTTAACTTTATAATAACATACACATTAGTAATGCACACAGTGTGCGATTTAACTTTGTAATAAAAAAAATAACATATTTTTTATCATTCATTGACCACGATCTCAGAGCGTGCATAATACACTAACTCTTATGCAAACAACCGCGAATGAAGTGTACCACAATAAGTTCGCACGTTACCGAATGACCGTGGGTTGTTGCGAAACCTCCAGTTTTATTTTCCTTATACCTCGAATAGAACTTAAAATTAATATATTTTTATAATAAGGAATTTCGTTCCTATTCGGTGTCCTACGACACCACACATTTTTTTATTTTTTTATTGCTTAGGTGGACGACCTCACGGCCCATCTAGTGTTAAGTGGTTACCGGAGCCCATAGACATCTACAACGCAAATGCTGCCACCCACCACCAGATATGAGTTCGAAGGTCTCAGTATGTATCAGGATCAGTATGGTACAAGTGAATACCGAAGTCTGTTGAATTCACAGCATAAAGGCCGCCACTTTGAGACAATAACTTTCCGACTGGTGGTAGGACCTCTTGTGAGTCCGCACGGGTAGGTACCACCGCCCCGCCTATTTCTGCCGTGAAGCAGTAATGCGTTTCGGTTTGAAGGGTGGGGCAGCCGTTGTAACTATACTGAGACCTTAGAACTTATATCTCAAGGTGTGTGGCGCATTTACATTGTAGACGGCTAGGGGTTCCAGTAACCACTTAACACCAGGTGGGCTGTGAGCTCGTCCACACAACTAGGCAATAATTATTTAGTGTAATGGCCTTCCTATATAAACTGAAACCTATTAATGCTTCGTAGTCAAAATATGCAGGATTAGGTATGTTACCTAACTGCACGATTTGTTTGAACAAATTTACATTGAATATTCAACACGTGATACGAATTTCAGAACTTCAACGAAGAAAAATGCAGAGACAACACACAAAGTACATTCACAAATACTTCGATAAGTTTGAATTATAAGACGTTGAGATAAGAGCATGATGTTTAAAACGTCAAAAAAGAAATTATTGCACACCTTATCTATTTCAGATGCTAAAGCGCTTTAGATTGCTTTAATTGATGTTTTTACAGACTTCAACTGACCAACGACTAACCCGGATCAGCTGATGTAGTTATCAGATTATTCTACCAGTAAGATCCAGTGATGCAGCAGTCAGCACCCTTAAATCCCGGGCCGGTTCGATTCCCAATTAGGGCAAACATTATTGAGACGAGCAGATCTGTTTGCTCTGTATTTGAGTGATTAATCATGTATGTATTTAAAAGTTTATCAGTTGGTTATCAGTAGGGTTATCTGTCTGAGGAAATTCTAGTTTGGGACCAGGTAATGCGTGATTCGTTTACAATTATTTATTTCCATTTAAATCATCTTCAAACACGAGAAAGAAGCAAGACTTGATTGACGTGGGTAAGATGGCGTTATTAATAGGCAATGTGGTGTAGTTAGCAGTAAATGTGACTAGGATGAAGCTACGAAATACATTGATACTCCCAGGAAATCAAACAACAAGTTTACCTCATATAACATTTTAGTGGTGGTAGGACCTCTTGTGAGTCCGCACGGGTAGGTACCACCACCCTGACTATTTCTGCCGTGAAGCAGTAATGCGTTTCGGTTTGAAGGGCGGGGCAGCCGTTGTAACTATACTGAGACCTTACAACACACACGTCAAGGTGGGTGGCACATTTACGTTGTAGCTGTCGATGGGCTCCAGTAACCACTTAACACCAGGTGGACTGTGAGCTCGTCCACCCATCTAAGCAATAATAAATAAAAAACCATGAAGAACAAGATATAGCAGAGAAACCTAATAGTATTTAAGTAATTAGACAATCGTATCTTCGATGCGAAACATGTCTGACATAAAGCGCTTTGCGTCTGCATCTGCATTTAAGGCATATCTTTGAAAAAATGCAACGAAAATTCTATATAAAGGCGTTTCTTAAACTGGCATGTATTGTATATATTTTATCGATTTACTCAACGCATAGAACATTGAAATGAAGTTTTACATATTCGTTGCTTTAATTTTAACTAACGGTAAAGAAGCGGCGCGGATTTTGGGGGTTTTTCCGGTGCCCTCGATAAGCCACCAAGTGGCTTTCCGACCTTTAACATTAGAGCTAGCAAAACGAGGCCACGAGCTAGTCGTCCTCACGCCAGATTCTGTCTTCGCTAAAGGGAAATCTCAAGAAAACTACACAGAAATAGATGTCCATGACATATCTTACCAAATTTGGACAAAAAGCTTCCTTGAAACATCAAGAGGAAAACGTCAAGATATCTTCGAACAAACTAGAGTAGCAATGGATATACTGTATGATATTTTTTCCCAACAATTATTGACCGATGAGTTCCAAGCTATACTAAAAAGCGAAAAAAAGTTCGATTTGCTAATTCTAGAAGCCATAGTGAGACCGGCCAGGATTCTTTGTCACGTGTTCAATGCACCCGCTGTCATCATAAGTTCTTTCGGCGGCTTTGGAGATATTTATGACATAGTTGGAGCCGCAACCCATCCATTGCTGTATCCAGTTGTGACGCGGCAAAAACTTTACAATCTATCGTTTTGGGAAAAGTTAAGTGAAATGCATAATCGTTATACCTTTACCCGCATGTGGAAAGAGTTCGACAAGAAAGAGAATGAGATGGTTAAGAGCGTCTTTGGCCCCAATATCCCAAATTTAAGCGAAATGGTGGATAGAATCAGCTTGATACTATTGAACGTACATTCGACCTGGGAACAGAATCGTCCGGTTCCACCGAATTTTATTTACGTTGGAGGAATCCATCAGAAGCCACAACAGGAATTGCCTTCGGTGAGTTTTATTTATAAACAAAATAATGTGATCTTCAAAATAAAGTATCAAAAACTACGGACGCTAAATAATTTAATCTTCGTTTGCTGCCTGATTCGTTTCTTTTATTATATTGTGTTATAAGTTAAGGATTCTTAAAGGATTTAATATTATATTGATAGGCGAACCAGAGAACATTTCATTCTGTTACGTTATATCTATAGAAGTAAATGAATTTGGTCAACCAAAGTTGCCGTCGCATCTTGTCGGATACCCGGATCCACACTCGGTGTTTCTGGGCTCTTCAAGCACCGGTCACTGTCTTCGACGAATACGACAAAGACTTTGACGAGCGAACTAATCCATAGATACAACCCACTGAGTTTCTCGCCGACTCCGTGGCGATTCCGATCCGGTGGCAAACTTTTGCTTTTGCTAGGGCTAGTGTTAGCAAATTCTCTCAGCTCGTAAGCTCACCTACCCGTCTGCGCGTAGATGAAATAGTCCCTTAGGCTACCAGCGGTAGTTAGCGGAAAGGAACTCATGGTAAAATAACTAAATGTAATCGTGTAACTGTTCTTTATCTCATGTATCCCATAGCCGTGTTTATATAAAATGATAATAAAATCGAAACTGCTTTTATTCGCAGGATCTTAAAACCTATTTAGATTCATCCAAACACGGGGTGATATACATCAGTTTTGGGACGAACGTGATACCTTCGCTGTTGCCACCAGAACGAATCCAAATCCTGATTAAAGTGTTCTCCCAACTGCCCTACGATGTGCTGTGGAAGTGGAATAAAGATGAGCTGCCAGGAAAGTCGAAAAATATCAGGATTTCAAAGTGGCTGCCACAATCTGATCTGCTTAGTGCGTATGGTTAAAAATACTTAAAAACTACAAAATACTTGGACTGTCCGTTTCTGAACGTCGCCAGATCCAAGACAGATTAGATTTTTTTCAACTTACCTCATCGTTGTGTCTTTTCGTCTAGTTGCAACTATTAATGCATACAGAAGTCACAGTAGCAAATAGCCAAAAATATAATATCAGATTTTGTAGTTTAATTGCTATTATCTAATATCCTTTTTTTTTTTTTTTATTGCCCTTGTAGGCAGATCATACGGCCCACCTGATGGTGAGTGGTTACCGTCGCCCATGGACTTCAGCAATGCCAGTGGCAGAGCCAAGCCGCTGCCTACCGCTTAATACTCTCCACAAGCCTCGTTTGAAGAAGGACATGTCATAGCGCTCGGGAAACACCGTGGAGGGGAGCTCATTCCATAGCCGGATGGTACGTGGCAAAAAAGATCTCTGGGAACGCACTGTGGATGACCGCAGTGGCTCCAGGTAGTATGGATGAACTCTACTCCGGTAGCGGGCGGTGCGATGGTAAAAATGAGATGCCGGTATCATCTCGAACAATTCCTCAGAGCACTCCCCATGGAACATACGGTACAGAATACAGAGGGAACCGAAGTCCCTCCGCAGACCCAGAGGCTCCAAACGATCCGTGAGAATGGGATTATCGACAATCCGAACGGCCCTCTTCTATATGGAGTCAAATGGAAGAAGCTGGTATTTGGGAGCCCCGGCCCAGAGATGGGAGCAGTACTCCACGCGAGGCCGGACTTGTGCTTTATAAAGCAAAAGTCTTTGTCCAGGCGTGAAGTACCGCTTTGCTCTGTTGAGGACTCCCAGCATTTTGGATGCCAACTTGGCTTTGCCTTCCAAATGACTCCGAAACTGGACATCGCTCGAAATGTCGACCCCAAGTATCCCGATACTCTCGGAAGGTTGCAGGAATACTCCTTGGAATTGCGGCGCCATGACAATGGGGTCCTTCTTCGCAGTGAACGCGCAAAGTTGTGTCTTTATCGGGTTGAATTGAACCAAGTTCAATTCACCCCATTCGGAGACTCGCCCCAGAGAGTTCTCCACTTCAGACACAAGTTTTGATCGTCTCTCTTGCACCGCGCTCCGAGAGAGACTTTGATGGCCGATATATCGCGCATCCCCCGTGCTGTCATCCGCATAGCAATGCAGGCCATCAATAGACAGCATGTCATTGATATACAGGATGAAAAGCGTGGGGGAGAGCACCGAACCGAACTTGTGGAACGCCAGCGTTAATGGTCATGGTATCAGAGCAGTCACCGTCTACAACGACCGTGATGCTCCGCCCATCCAAAAAGCTAGCGATCCACTTGCAGAGTCCCTCGGGGATTCCGTAAGATGGTAGCTTCGATAGAAGTGCCCTATGCCAGACCCTGTCGAAGGCCTTCGCGATATCAAGGCTCACAGCAAGAGCCTCGCCCTTGCTCTCCAAGGCTTCAGCCTACCTGTGAGTAAGGTATACAAGAAGATCGCCAGCTGAGCGACCGTGACGGAAACCGTACTGTCGGTCACTGATCAGCTGGCGATCCTCAAGATACTTCAGGAGTTGTGTATTTATTATTCGCTCCATCACCTTGGAAAGCAAGGAAGTTATCGCGATAGGCCTATAGCTCGACGGGTCCGACCGGTCACCCTTCTTGGGGATAGGGTGGACGTGGGCGGTCTTCCATGAAGACGGAACCCTGTTAGCGCAATAAGAGAGGCGATACAAACGCGTTAGCGCAGGTGTCAGCTCAGGGGCGCTGGTTTTCAGAACCACTGCGGGGATGCCGTCTGGCCCACTCGACTTATGGACGTCCAGGAGTCGGAGCTCCCGCCTAACTGCACACTGTGTGAAGCAGATATCCGGCAGGGAGCTATCACACCGGGGGATGTTCGGTGGTGTGGCACCCCCGTCGCCCACAGTCGAGTTCGAGGCGAAGAGTTTGACCAGAAGGTCAGCCTTCTCTTTCGCGCTGTGGGCCAGAGTGTCATCGGACTTGCGCAGTGGTGGGAGACTAGACCTGCAAAAGTTTCCTTCTGCAGCTTTGGCGAGCGACTAAAAAGCACGGCTCCCGGAGGGATAGCTCTTTAATCGCTCGCCAACTCTAGCAACGTGCTCCGACTTCGCCTTGGCAATTACCTTATTGTAGGACCTGGAAGCGGCGTTATATTTCCGCTTTTCCCCTGAGATGTTAGGATCCCGACGTCTCCTGGCATTATCCCATGCCACGTATGCGGACCGCTTGAGGTGTGCAGCATCCCTACTGGCATTGTTATACCAGGGTCTGCTGCGACCCCCAACGGGCACTTCAGAGGAGGGAATAAACAATTCCATCCCCCGGAGCACCACGTCTTTAAGACGGTCCGCACAGACGTCAGGATCAGTAGAGGAAAAGCAGAACCGCCCCCATGGGTAGGATGCGTAAAATTCACGCAATCCATCCCAATCTGCTGACATATACCGCCAAACTCTACGATACCCGGTCGTCGCTCGACGACCAAGACGAGAGAGTGGTACGGCAGCACGAATAAGGCAGTGATCAGACGATCCAAGCGGAGCGTCGACCACCACACTGTATCCGGCCGGATCCGTGGTCAGCAGAAGGTCCAATAAAGAAGGTTCGTACCCCTCGATATCTGGGACACGGGTGGGCTGTGTCACCAGCTGGGAGAAGCCGTAGGCCAAGGCGAAATCGTAGGCAGTCCGACCCGGGAGGTCAGTGGTTCTGGACCCCAACCACTCTTGGTGGTGAGCGTTAGTCTCCAAGAACCACCACCTCCGCAGATGGGTACTGCTCAAGCACGCGGTTAGTCCCCTCTTGCACATGCTCAAACAGAGCTGAACCTGCATCACTGCTGTGGGACCTGTACAGGCACGCGTAGATTCGGATACAGCCCCCGTGATCCACGCGCAGCCACAAGAGGGACAGGTTCCGTTGTTCGAGGCCCCGAAGACGGCGACAACAGACATCCGCCCGGACGAATACGCACACCCCGGCTTTACGTAGGAAGTTGTGCTCCAATACGTAGCCGGGGTATTCAAGGTATGAGGTATCGTCCGGAGCAGATATCTGCGTCTCCGTTAAAAAAAGCAGGGCAGGCTGCGCCGTCTCAAGGTGGTGGTGTACGGCGTCAAGGTTGCTATGTAGGCCCCTGACATTGCTGAAATCCACATTAAATGTGGAATGGGGAACCGCCTGTAAAATCCTTTTCTTTTTTTTAGACTTCATAAATTATATTTCCGGAGAGTAGGATTAGGAAAGGTAGGATGTTAGAGGTGAGATCGAGGCAACACTTGAATGAAGCGCGGAACATAGTACGTGCTCGACCACGGGTTGCGTGAGAGACTGACGCAGGGCATGGAAGGGCCCCCAGTCCACCCTGCGTACGATCGCCGGGATCCACTCCGGTCTCCGACTCCGGCACGACGACCGCACGACAGGATTTTACACCGGTTGGCGGGACAGCTTCCCGGGGCGGAGTTTAGTAGAGACACCCGGGTTCAGGTCCCCTACTGACCGGCGGGCGGCAGCGGATACCGTTTCACTAGGTCTCCCTATACCCCCGTCAAACAATCACGCCCCGTGAGCTCGCACGCACGTCTGCTCCGCATGTTCCAGACGTCACTAAGACTCACCCCCAACAAGGAAGGGGAAAGGGAAGGAATAGAACTGGCTCTCCAACCCACACGCCGGAACACAGCTAGGCTATTTGGCGGCGGACTCTAGTTGGAGGGTGGTCGCCAGCCATTCGGACAAGTCCTACCACCGATTATGAATTCGGCTTTCTAATTTCTAATTGCATTGCAATCATTGCTTATCGCAGGATAAGGTTCCATAATAGAACCACCTCACACCTCATGGCCTGCGACTTGGAGACTTTAAGGCAAATACATTTTCAGGGCATCCAAAGATCAAAGTTTTCATTACCCAAGGTGGTCTGCAGTCAACAGAAGAAGCAATCACTGCCGGAGTACCCCTAATTGGGATGCCGATGCTGAGCGACCAGTGGTACAACGTGGAGATGTACTTGATTCATAAAATCGGATTAAGACTTGAGCTGGATGAGCTTTCTGAAGAGAGACTCGGGAATAACATTGAAGAGATCATAGATAACGAAAGGTAGAAGCTTTTTTTATAAACTACATAACTGGGTAAGTGAGCTTACAATCCATTTTCTTGTGTTGCCGAACAATTTATTGGAAGGAAAAAACTGCTAATCGCAACATATTTGCAATGTACAATTAGTCAGGGCAGCGGGGCCAATGAAAACCAGTTCTGAACCTCAAAACTAAAGATTGCAAAGTTAAAATTGTTTTTCCGGTAATTAATAGCAAAATATGCTAATTCACTGTTCATTAAATAAAATATCATGTTATTACTGAGTGTTGTTCTGACGTCATAATAACACACTAACCGCCCGATTAGCCTCCTCATGTCTCTAGGCAAACTGTATGAGCGTCTGCTCTACAAACGCCTCAGAGACTTCGTCTCATCCAAGGGCATTCTCATCGATGAACAATTCGGATTCCGTACAAATCACTCATGCGTTCAACAGGTGCACTGCCTCACGGAGCACATTTTTGTGGGCCTTAATCGACCAAAACCGTTATACACGGGAGCTCTCTTCTTCGACGTCGCAAAAGCGTTCGACAAAGTCTGGCACAACGGTTTGATTTTCAAACTATTCAACATGGGCGTGCCGGATAGTCTCGTGCTCATCATACGGGACTTCTTGTCGAACCGCTCTTTTCGATATCGAGTCGAGGGAACCCGCTCCTCCCCACGACCTCTCACAGCTGGAGTCCCGCAAGGCTCTGTCCTCTCACCCCTCCTATTTAGCTTATTCGTTAACGATATTCCCCGGTCGCCGCCGACCCATTTAGCTTTATTCGCCGACGACACGACTGTTTACTATTCAGCTTCAGAGCGCAGCCCTAGCCCTAGGACAGTGGTTCCGAAAATGGCGCATAGACATCAACCCAGCGAAATGTACTGCGGTGCTATTTCAGAGGGGAAGCTCCACACGGATTTCCTCCCAGATTAGGAGGAGGAATCTCACACCCCCGATTACTCTCTTTAGACAACCCATACCCTGGGCCAGGAAGGTCAAGTACCTGGGCGTTACCCTGGATGCATTGATGACATTCCGCCCGCATATAAAATCAGTCCGTGACCGTGCCGCGTTTATTCTCGGTAGACTCTACCCCATGATCTATAAGCGGAGTAAAATGTCCCTTCGGAACAAGGTGACACTTTACAAAACTTGCATTAGGCCCGTCATGACTTATGCGAGTGTGGTGTTCACTCACGCGGCCCGCACACACATAGACACCCTCCAATCTTTACAATCCCGCTTTTGCAGGTTAGCCGTCGGAGCTCCGTGGTTCGTGAGGAACGTTGACCTACACGACGACCTGGGCCTCGAATCTATCCAGAAATACATGAAGTCAGCGTCGGAACGGTACTTCGATAAGGCTATGCGTCATGATAATCGCCTTATCGTTGCCGCCGCTGACTACTCCCCGAATCCTGATCACGCAGGAGCCAGTCACCGTCGACGCCCTAGACACGTCCTTACGGATCCATCAGATCCAATAACCTTTGCATTAGACGCCTTCAGCTCTAACACTAGGAGCAGGCTTAGGGACCTTGGTAACCGTATTCGTCGAACTCGACAAAGAGTTCGCCGTGCAACCTAACCCATGAATCAGCTCGCTGAGTTTCTCGCCGGATCTTCTCAGCGGGTCGCGATTCCGATCCGGTAGTAGATTCATTCGCGAAGCAGCTACTCTTGAGCTGGTAGGTCTCCTTCGGAGGCGCTCGGGTAGCTGTTAGCAAATCCCACCTCTCCTGGCTGAGCCTTGCTCGCCCACGTGTCCTGGTGAAACTGGAAAGGCCTCCGGGCCACCAGTAATCTTTCAATCATAAAAAAAAAAAAATAATAACACACTAAGCTCGGAGTTATCTTATAGTCATAACTCATATCTACTTATGAGTTATCATCATCATCATCTTTGTAAGCGTTGTGTGGTTTTGGATATTTAGGCTTTTTATGATTGAAAGATTACAGGTGGCCCGGAGGCCTTCCAGTTTCACCAGGACAGGTGGGTGAGCAACGGCTTGGCTAGGAGAGGTGAGAATAGCTAAGAGCTGACCGAGCGCCTCAGAAGGAGATCTAACAACTCAAGAGCAGCTGTTTCGCTAATGAATCTACTACCGGATCGGAATCGCAACCCACTGAGAAGATCCGGCGAGAAACTCAGCGGGCTGATGCATGGGTTAGGTTGCACGTCGAACACTTTGCCAAGTTCGACGAGTACTGAAGGCGTCTAAGCCCGTTAAAGGATCTATGTAATTTTTTTTATTAGAAACGGTGTCGCTTGTACCTTTAGGTATGTGTCTAATCAAATTAAATACGTATTATAGTATTTACATACTTATTACTGGAAACTAATCGTGTTAAAGTGTAGATTTTCCTAGATAATACCAAAATATGCATAATTTATGTTCCAGCTATCGTCAGAACATAGCTCGTCTCCGGAGCCAGATGTACGACCAGCCTCAGAGCTCATTTGAGCGCGCCGTGTGGTGGACGGAGCACGTGCTGCGTCACGGAGGAGCCCAGCATCTCCGAGCTGCCGGCGCCAATCTATCCTGGTCACAATACTTGGAATTGGAATTAGTTTCAGTATTACTCGTTAGTTCTCTTATAACACTAACGATTTTAAGTTACATTATATTGTATTTATGGAGGCTTCTACGTACTTACAAAGATATAGTTAAAATTAAAAGATCTTAAAAATTGTGTTCGCTTTCATTTTGTAGTCTGAATAGTTAGACATTTAATAATTTAGTAATTTTCCGACTGCGGTTCAAACCATAATATTAGAAGAAGGACATGCACCACCCAGGAAAGACGGTTGGTTAGATTACTATGTAAGGCATAACAATTAACCCATAGACACAGCCTACTGAGTTTCTCGCCGGATTTACTCAGTGGGTCGCGTTTCCGATCCGATGATAGATTCTGGAAGCACTGCTCTTGCTAGGGCAAGAGCAATCATTTAAAACAAAGACATGTCCGCTGAGTTTCATGCCAGTTCCTTTCAGGACGGAGGCTAGTTTTTGTGAATTGGCGGTAGGTATTTTTGACGTTCAACAAGTATATACTTTTATTTATCTCTACTTAGTCTGGCCATAAATACTGTTACAAAGGAAAACAAAAAAGTCTATGGCAAATAACATTTATTACTTCTACAGTGTGTTAGTTTAATACATAAATATAAAACAATTCAAAGTATAAAAAGCTTATTCGAAGTGGTCTCCATTGGCTGCAATACAGTCCTTTAAACGTTGAGGCCACTTATCAATAGAAGCACACACTCTTTCCATGTGAAAATTTTTCACTGCCAATCGTACGGATTGTTTTAGGGACTCCAAATTATCATGGCGTTTAGAGCAAGCCGTACTCTCTAAAACTGACCATAAATCATAATCCAGCGGATTAAGATCGGGACTAGACGACGGCCAGTCTTCAGCTCTGATGAAGTCCGAAACGTTCGTTTCCAACCAAGACTGCGTAGACCGAGCTTTATGACCTGGCGCCGAGTCTTGCTGGAAGGACCAATCTTGATTATTGAACATGGTGTTGTTAAGGGGCTTCACTACCTTATCAAGAATGGTATCTTGATACACTTGTGCCGATGTTTTGATACCTTTTTCACAAAAGTATGGCCCAGTCACTCCTTCATGGCTAATACCCCACCAAACCATCACTGAAGTCGGATAGTGCCATTGTTGCACTCTGTCGACTAATTGGGAAGCTTCCTTAGAGCTTTGAGCATGAATACGGTTATTTTGTTTGTTAAAATGTTGCTGAATTGTAAAAATTTTCTCATCCGTAAACAAAAAATTTCTATGACCTCCCTTAGCGTACCGCTTCAGTAGTTGTTTCGATTTTACCACCCTATTCTCTTTTAAATTATCAGTTAAGAAATGACCAGTACGTCTCTTATAGGCTGCAAGTCCTAAGTCATCTTTTAAAATACGCGACATGATTCTAGGTGCTGTCTTCGTCTCCCGAGATAAAATCTTTTGCTTTCGGACAGGATTTCTTTGAATTCTTTCCCTTACTGCTTTGACCACCTTTTTCGTACGAACAATACGTGGACGGCCAGATCTTTTTCTGTCACAAAAAGAGGAGGTCTCATTGCACCTATTAATAGCCCGGTACACAAACATTTTACTAATATCAAGCGTATGGAGAGTTTTAAAAATTGCATTTTGCTCCATACCTACTTTGTGTAATGCAATCACAGCGATTCGGTTCTCTTTATCACCCACTCCATTTTAATATTGCAAAATATTGTACAATGTATTGGCGCCAAAATGAGGAAACTCAATGAGCAATCATATAAAAATGACAGATTCCAAATTCAAATGTAATATTTTGATTATTTTTAATTGTAACAGTATTTATGGCCAGACTAAGTATATATAAAAATGAATTGCTGTTCGTTAGTCTCGCTAAAACTCCAGAACGGCTGGACCGATTTGGCTAATTTTAGTCTTGAATTATTCGTGGAAGTCCAAAGAAGGTTTAAAATGCGAAAAAATATAAAAATGCTCGGAATTATATAAAAACAAACAATTTTGTTTTTCCTTTGAGTCGACCTCGTGTTTGTTTTAAGTTTATTTTATACAAGAGTTTAGGTATTTTATTTATCGATTGAGGCACTACGAAGTCTGCCGGTTCAACTAGTGTTGAATAAAAAAACATGATTTGATTTTATTTTATTTAAATTTCAAGGAGTATTTCAACTTTCTGAGAGTATCTGGATTCTTGGCATAGACATTTAACAAACCTTTATTAATATTTGAGTCATCCGGAAGGTGGAGCCAAGCTAGCTTTTAAAACGTAGTCCCTGAAGAGCATGAAGGTTTCCTTCACGTCTTGAAAAAACTTGGTATTTCTCCGAAATAAAGTTTTTGTACAACTAAGCCTTTCGCCCGACAACTTTTGTGAAGCAGTAGTGCGAGCTCGTCCACTTATCTATGCGATAAAATGGAAGCAGAACGGTAGTACTTTTTAACTGCCTAGCTGGCAAGAGGCTGTTCCAGTTACGTCCGGACGAGTAGGTGAGTTCACGGGCTGAACAGAGCAGTGCTTCGCAGAAGCTACCACCGGATCGGAATCGCGACTCACTGAGAAGATCCGGCGAGAAATTCAGTGGGCTGTGTCTATGAGTTAGTTCGCTCGTGGAACTCTTCGTTGTAGTCGACGAGTTCGACGAGGACGGTGGCCGGTGCTTGAGAGGCCTAAAAGCACCGAGAGTGAATCTGGGGGATCCGACAAGACATGTTTTGTACTATTCTAAAACTAACATTTGTAGCTTTTAGAACACAATACGTATGTTTTTGTTCCCTCTTAGACTCTCCTGTCATGTGACAACCGTTCGCAAGCTAGACTTTCAGTTGCATCGCATAATTCTGCTTCGTTAATTTCATTTAATTATTAACAATGGTAATTTATAGGATTTCTGAATACTTTTGATGACTTTGTGAGCTTTTAACGCCAGAATATTTAATTTTCAATTAATTTAAACCTTTTTTTAAATTAACGCCATCTAGCGATTGTACGTGGCGCAGTGTGGAGAATCCGATTTTAAAGTTCGCATACTCGACACTGCATGTCGTGACTGTGCATGCAGAATCTTCGAGAAACGACATATTAATAATATAAAAAAAAGAACAAGTTCACTTTGTCCAACTCTCTTTCTTGTAACATCTCTCGAGCAGCGAGGTGATTTTGTTCATTGACATTTATCAAAGTCAGTTTCATTAATCCTTGGTGACGTGTGTTAAACCAGGGTAAATTTATTTGAATTATTCTCCACACTGTGTCCACAATCTTTAATTAAATAAATTTTAAACGGTATGTCTTGATACGTAGGTCATTATAATTTGTACAAAATATGTACCCAGTTAGGATGCGGAGCGTGACCTTCTGATCACCTTCGGAATCCCATAGCAACTTTCTATATGAACGCTGCCAGAAGCGAGGAGCTCTAGCAAGTCGGTCCAAGGAGGCTGCTTGACTTCGGTAGACATAGAACACACTCGCATTCCCAGCCTCGCTCGCAGACAGCAACCCCGGTTGCTGGGAAGTGATCCCGGTGAAGCGTATTGTTTCTTTTATTTATATTAAAACTTTCTCGAGTGTTCGGTGTATCTGCCGACACACCATCTTTGTTAATTTCAATATTGTAACTGTCTTAACCTCTCACTAGTACTTATAACTATTATTGTAAATTTAACTCATTTTATGTTGTATATTTGTGTCAAATAAACATAATCTTGCTAACTTTAATTGTTTTTTTTATTGGTGTAAGTCTCCCAGAGCGGTAAGTAGTGGCGCCCTGAGAGTCTTCTGTCGTCCTCACAGAGTCTCCTGTTCACCGGTTGTCTACCGGTGGTGACGTGTCTAGAAGTGGTGCGACTCGGCCCCGTGTCTCTCGACCCATAGACCACCTTTTGGGGAGTGACGCGACTGGGCCTCATGTAACATCGGCATAACCAGAGGCACCCTCAGACAACGACACGTTATAAGCTCACAGTTTTGGCATTAATATCTATATAATATCTATTAAATATTAGTTGGTAAAATCGTGAATTAAAGCAATGATTTGATTTGCATATAACATATTACTCTTATAAACAAGAACGGTTTCACTCTTAGAGCTAATGTCCATAGCCATTCCATTGCAGAAAAAGATAAGACTGTAAATATCCTACCCACAATAGCACCGAATCTTATAGATAGGATACACAAAGTTGTGCTAGCTAAATTTAAGTAGAAATGATCATACAGTAGCTAAAATTCATATCTGTTCAGATTCAAATATTAGTTTGTTTTGTTTTAGTTTATTTAATTAGTTTTTTATGACGCTTTAAACCGAGAGATCGTACTACTCTATTACCGTTACCGTATATTCTGTAAAATGACGGCTTTCTTTTTCCATGGCGGGGGCCTAACCTCCTACGAGGTCCCCGCGCCTAGGGGGCGCGCGGGTTATGTGGGACTCAACGATCTGCAAAGTGTTGGGACAGGCCGCGGGCCCAAGGAATTTTAGGGCCCACCCACTAAACGACTCCCCTGCACTCTTACACCCGACGTCCGATCCCCTCCGAGGCCAGAACCCGGATGAGGTAGGGGGGTTACCGCGGTCAACACTAAAACGAGACAGCGCGGCTCACCCCAAGGACGCCCAGGCAGCGGAGCCTTCGAGGCGAATCGAAGGCTCTGAAACGTCGGCCATTTCGGTACATCAGCCCGTCGGGCCGCCCATACGGTGCCGCTGGTGTCCCGGAATACCCCGCTGGACCAGAACCAGCCTGCCGGGTCGGGACGCGATACACCGCCAACCGGTCGTTCTATTACTCCTCGGCAGCGCGCTAGAGTACTGGTAGCGCGCCGTGCGGCCTCTACCCCCTCAGGTCGCCCCTTGACCTTCACCGGGGGGAAGCTGCCATCTACAGGGGCCGGGACGTACGGGCGTATTCCCTCCTCCGGCACCCGGCTCGACGGCGACGGATCGGTGCGGAAAAGGAAGAGCTCTCCTTCTCTCGTACCGCTCGCGCGCCTTCTGCGAGATGGTGGACTCGCAGAAGTCGAGCATCGCCTTCCAGGACCCGTTGCTACCGAGCATCGTAGCCACGACGCGCGGCAGCGAGATGTCCTCTCCTATGACCGCGACGAGGGCGGCGCGTTGCTCGATGAATCCAGAGAAACGCGCCAGTGTGTGTTCCGCTGTGTCTTAATCGTCGCGGTCTGCGCAATGGTGGCACTGCGCCGTCGGTTCCCTTCCGGCTATTTTGTGTAGATACCGGCCAAAACAAACATGGCCAGTCAACATCTGGGTCAGCCGGAAGGTAAGACGTCCGTGGTCGCGGCCCACCCAGCTCGCGAGAACCGGGTGGACCGCCTCGACGGTACGGAGGCCGGCTGACGGGTTCGCCATGCGGCGAGACCACGCCTCCAGAACGGACCGCCGAGATTGGAGCCTCCGCGCTCTAATTACTCCTTCGTCAGGGCACCCTTCCCCCTGGAGCGAAGGTTGCTACGCCACCTGTAATCGGCAGCGAGCGCCTCCGCCTCCAGGTCCCAGGGCGGCGCCCCGGCGAGCAAGTACGCCGCCTCGTAGGAGACGGTGCGGTATCCTCGGATGGCCCTGACCGCTTCATTTTCTACTTCACTATTTTCAAATTTCGAAAAGTCCATAGGATTCTAAGATTACTTTTATGATTTCTCCAACACACATATTCTATCTAATTACATTTGGATTTAATTCAGTATAAGTCAACTGTCGCAGTAATGAGTCTGCTCGGTTTATCGGTAGCAAGCACTGTGATGCGTCTTTATAGATTGCTCGTACCTGACGTTAGGTGTTCGAAATGATCATGACAATGGTTGATTTTTTTGGGACGACGCGGAGGAGTACCGTAACCGGGAAAAAACGTCCGTAATGTTAGATTTTTATTTGTAATGCACACAGTGTACGACTTAACTTTGTAATAACGTACAAAAAAATAACAACATTTTTATCATTCATTAACCACGATCTCAGAGCGTGCATAATACACTAACTCTCATGCAAACAACCGCGAATGAAGTGTACCACAATAAGTTCGCACGTTACCGAATGACCGTGGGTTGTTGCGAAACCTCCAGTTTTATTTTCTTTATACCTCGAATAGAACTTAAAATTAATATTTTTATAATAAGGAATTTCGTTCCTATCCGGTGTCCCACGACACCACACATTTTTTATTTTTTTATTGCTTAGGTGGACGAGCTCACGGCCCATCTGGTGTTAAGTTGTTACCGGAGCCCATAGATATCTACAACGCAAATGCCGCCACACACCTCGAGATATGAGTTCGAAGATCTCAGTATGTATCAGAATCAGTATGGTACAAGTGAATACCGAAGTCTGTTGAATTCACAGCATAAAAGCCGCCACTTTGAGACAATAACTTTCCGACTGGTGGTAGGACCTCTTGTGAGTCCGCACGGGTAGGTACCACCGCCCCGCCATTTCTGCCGTGAAGCAGTAATGCGTTTCGGTTTGAAGGGTGGGGCAGCCGTTGTAACTATACTGAGACCTTAGAACTTATATCTCAAGGTGTGTGGCGCATTTACATTGTAGATGGCTAGGGGTTCCAGTAACCACTTAACACCAGGTGGGCTGTGAGCTCGTCCACACAACTAGGCAATAATTATTTAGTGTAATGGCCTTCCTATATAAACTGAAACCTATTAATGCTTCGTAGGGAAAATATGCAGGATTAGGTATGTTACCTAACTGCACGATTTGTTTGAACAAATTTCAGAACGTCATTGAAGAAAAATACAGACACAACACGCAAAGTACGTTCACAAATATTTAGATAAGTTTGAATTATAAGATAGTGCGTAAATGTTGCGATAAGAGCATGATGTCTAAAACGTCAAAAAATAAATCATTGCACACCTTATCTATTTCAGATCCTAAAGCGCTTTAGATTGCTTTAATTGATGTTATTACTGACTTTAACTAGACTAAGTATTAATTCGGATCAGCTGATGTAATTTTCAGATTAGTCTATCAGTAAGATCCAATTGTGCAATAGACAGAACCCTCCTCCTATATCTCGGGCCGAAGGTCTAGGGTTCAATTCCCAATTAGGGCAAACATTAATGAGACGAGCAGATCTGTTTGCTCTGTATTTGAGTGATTAATCATGTATGTATTTAAACGTTTATCAGTTGGTTATCAGTATCTTTATCTATCTTCGGTCGAAGAATTGGAAATCCTAGTTTGGGACTGATTTGTGCGTGATTCGTCTATAATTATTTATTTCTATTTACCTATAATATATTACCTTTAAATACGAGAAAAAAGCAAGATAAAGTGGGTAAGATGGTTCAATCGATATTTTATTGTGACTAGCATGAAGCTGCGGAATACGTTGATTAACATCATTATCATTATCCTGATCTTCTCCCAGTTACCTGGGGTCGCCCGATCGGCGCAACATGTTTTCTCCTTCCATACTCTTCTATCATATACCATTTCTTCGCTCACTCCCCTCTTACCCATATCGTCTTTCACGCAATCCATCCATTTCTTCTTAGGTCTATCTCTTCCTCTATATCCTTCCACATTCATAGTTAACATTTTCTTACTAACCTCATTTTCATTTCGTCTCATCACATGTCCATACCATCCCAAAAGCGTACTTCTCAGCTTCTCTGTCATGAGTACCACTTTCAGACTTCCTCTAACATATTCATTCCATATTCTATCCATTCTCGTTACTCCACACATCCATCGCAGCATTCGCATCTCTGCTGCATGCAATCGCCTGCGGAATACGTTGATACTCCCAGGAAATCAAACAAGCTTACCTCATGTAACAAGAAGAACAAGACATAGCAAAGAAACCTAATAGTCTTTAAGCAATTAGACAATCGATATCTTCGATGCGGAACTAGCTGTCTAGCGTAAAGCGCTTTGCGTCTTCATCTGCATTTAAGGCATATCTTTGAAAATATGCGACAAAAATTCTATATAAAGGCGTTTTTTAAACTGGAATGTATTGTATGTATTTTATCGATTTACTCAACGCGTAGAACATAGAAATGAAGTTTTATATATTACTTGCTTTAATTTTAACTAACGGTAAAGAAGCGGCACGGATTTTGGGGGTTTTTCCGGTGCCCTCAATCAGCCACCAACTGGCTTTCCGACCTTTAACATTAGAACTATCAAAACGAGGCCACGAGCTAGTCGTCCTCACACCAAACCCTGTCTTCGCTAAAGGGAAATCTCCAGAAAACTACACAGAAATAGATGTCCATGACATATCTTACCAAATTTGGAAAAAAGGCTTCCTTGAAACATCAAGAGGAAAACGTCAAGATCTCTTCGAACAATCTAGAGTAGCAATGGATATACTGTATGATATTTTTTCCCAACAATTATTGACCGATGAGTTCCAAGCTATACTAAAAAGCGAAAAAAAGTTCGATTTGCTAATTCTAGAAGCCATGATGAGACCGGCCAGAATACTTTGTCACGTGTTCAATGCACCCGCTGTAATCATAAGTTCCTTGGGCGGCATTGGAGATATTTATGACACAGTTGGAGCCGCAACCCATCCATTGCTGTATCCAATTGTGACGCGGCAAAAACTTTACAATCTATCGTTTTGGGAAAAGTTAAGTGAAATGCACAATCATTATACCTTTGAACGCATGTGGAAAGAGTACGACAAGAAAGAGAATGAGCTGGTTAAGAGCGTCTTTGGCTCCAATGTCCCAAATCTAAGTGAAATGGTGGATAGAATCAGCTTGATACTATTGAATGCACATTCGATTTGGGAACAGAATCGTCCGGTTCCACCGAATCTTATTTACGTTTGAGGAATCCATCAGAAGCCACAACAGGAATTGCCTTCGGTGAGTTTTAAAATGTAATCATCAAAATAAAGAATCAAAAACTACGAACACTAAAGAAACTAATCTTCGTTTGCTGCCTGATTCGTTTCTTTTATTATATTGTGATAACACAAGAAGAAGAATCATTAACTTATAAAAGTTAAGGATTCTTTAAGATTTAATATTATATTGATGGGCAAACCAGAGAACATTTCATTCTGTTACGTTACATTTATAGAGGTAAATGAATTTGGTCAACCAAATTTGCCGTCGCATCTTGTCGGATGCCCGGATCCACACTCGGTGTTTCTGGGCTCTTCAAGCACCGGTCTCTGTCCTCGTTGATTACGAAAAAGAGTTTGACGAGCGAACTAATCCATAGATACAACCCACTGAGTTTCTCGCCGACTCCGTGGCGATTCCGATCCGGTGGCAAATTTTTGCTTTTGCTAGGGCTAGTGTTAGCAAATTTTCTCAGCTCGTAAGCTCACCTACATGTCTGCGCGTAGATGAAATAGTCCCTTAGGCTACCAGCGAATAGTTAGCGGAAAGAAACTGCTGATAAAACAAATAAATGTCGTCGTGTAACTTTGAACTATTTTCATTATCTCATGTATCACATAGCCGTGTTTATATAAAACGATAATAAAATCGAAACTGGGATTGCTTTTATTCGCAGGATCTTAAAACCTATTTAGATTCATCCAAACACGGGGTAATCTACATCAGTTTTGGGACGAACGTGGTACCTTCACTGTTGCCGCCAGAACGAATCCAAATCCTGATTAAAGTGTTCTCCCAACTGCCCTACGATGTGCTGTGGAAGTGGGATAAAGATGAGCTGCCGGGAAAGTCGAAAAACATCAGGATTTCAAAGTGGCTGCCACAATCTGATCTGCTTAGTGCGTATAGTTAAAAACTACAAAAATACGACTGTCCTTTTTTGTACGTCGCCAGATCCAAGACAGATTAGATTTTCTTCAACTTACCTCATCGTCGTGTCTTTTCGTCTAGTTGCAATTATTAATGCATACAGAAGTCACAGTAGCAAATAGCCAAAAATATAATACCAGATTTTGTAATTTAATTCTTATTATCTAATTTTCTAATTTATAATTGCATTGCAATCATTGCTTCTCGCACCTCACACCTCATGGCTAGCGACTTGAAGATTTTAAAGTAAATACATTTTCAGGGCATCCAAAGATCAAAGTTTTCATTACCCAAGGTGGTCTGCAGTCAACAGAAGAAGCGATCACTGCCGGAGTACCCCTAATTGGGATGCCGATGTTGGGCGACCAGTGGTACAACGTGGAGATGTACTTGATTCATAAAATCGGATTAAGACTTGAACTGGATGAGCTTTCTGAAGAGAGACTCCGGAATAACATTGAAGAGATCATCGATAACGAAAGGTAGAAGCTTTTTTTATAAACTACATAACCCATTTTTTTTTTTTTTTTTTTTCCGTTTCCGGTGCTGGTCTCGTAAACATCATAGTATGGTTGCTCCGAAAATAACCACAAAATTAAATATAAAGAACCTAATTTTTCACAATCACATCGTTTCTAAGTGTTAAACTAAGTGACACAGAGTGTTGGAAGTCATCTTCGCGGTCTAAATACTGGAATTCACATCATTTTGAGAAGAAAACCGAAGTAATTTTGAGGTTGGAATTTGATCTCAAGAAATTCATTCGATTACAATGTTGGCACTATTGATCTGTCAAACAAAGTGACGTGACAACTGACATTGACGGCTACCAGTAAAGTTTAGTGTTGCCATTGTGAATATCCTAATCCCTACCAATTACTACTAAATTACGTTCTATCATACGCAGAAAAATGGATGAACAATTTCAACTTCTTTTTGAAAAAATGAAAATCGAAATGCAGAACCAAGCCGTTTCTATATCCAATACAATAATGGATAGAATAGACGAAAAACTAAAACTCGTCTTAGAGGAAAACAAAAAGTTAATATTTAAAGTTGAAAACTTGGAAAAGAAGATAGAGTTTTTAGAAAGAGACAAGAAAGGCAACAACATTATATTATATGGTTTGAAAGAAGGGGAAAAATCTACAAGAGAACTTATAGAAAATGCAAAAAATAAATTCCAAAAGGAATTAAATTTAGTCTTAGAGGATTACGATATAAATAAAATCTATCGCATTGGAAAACCAAACAAAGGCGACAAACCGAGACCTGTACTTGTGGATGGAAAAAGAACGAAGTTTTGAAAAATAGAAAAAAATCTAAGGAACTATTTGTCGCGGAGGACTTCTCTAAAGAAATTCTAGAAAAGAGGAAGGCATTATTACCACAACTGATAGAAGAACGAAACAAAGGGAATATCGCCTACTTAAAATTCGATAAACTCATAGTCAAGGAAGGTACAAAAGCCAAGGAAAATAGAAAAAGGGAACTTTCAGTTTCTCCGCTAACTAATGTACAGCCAAAGAAACAACAAACTGCCTCCTTTTCGAGGAACAACCGAGCGAATGCATTTGACTTGATGAGGAATCGGTCCAACTCCCTTACAACCTACCTAACAGATAAAAAATAGCAATCAGTTATCGGCGAACGGAAACTAAAACAAACACTGAACCAAAAAAACAAATTAACAAATATAAAACACTCTCCCCCAAGCCGACTGGTCCTCGTGGGGGAAAATGACCAAGACCCTCTAAAGATGGATAAAAATACCTCAAACCACTCAGATATGAATATCATAGATACGGAAAAGAGAAGAGAAATAAAGGCAAAACATATTCACATAGCAACCATCAACTGTCGATCACTAAGAACATCAGAAAAACTTAAAGAATTTGAACTGGCAGTAAAAGAAATAAAATGGGATATTATTGGGATTAGTGAAATGAGACGGTTTGGTGAGGGCATACAAGATCGAGGAAACTACATATTGCACTATATAGGCGAGACGCCTGGACTATATGGAGTTGGATTCATGGTCAGGAAAAATCTTGCAGACAATATAGAAGAGCTCAGAGGAATCTCAGAACGTATTGCAATCCTTAATATCAAACTATCTGTAAAAGGAAAAAATGAAGAATGGTCGATTATTCAGGCATATTCTCCAACTGAATCGGACAAAAAGGAAGATGTAATAAAAATAGAAAACTTCTATAATGATCTTCAAAGTACTATGGAAAGCGCTCACAAAAATAAAATTGTCATGGGCGACTTCAATGGTCAGATAGGAACACAGAAAAATGGAGAAGAATACATCATAGGAAGATATGGATTTGGCTTCAGAAGTAAAAACGGCACAAGATTAGTAAACTTTGCAACTGAAAACAAATTAAGCATTCTGAATAGCTTTTATAAAAAAAACCGCAGAAAAAATGGACGTGGATCTCGCCTAGTGGGCTTTATAAGAACGAAATCGACTACATTTTATCTAACAATCAAAAACTTTTCCAAAACATAACTATAATAAACAATCTGAATTTCAACACAGACCATAGAATGGTTCGGGTAACACTGACAGGAAGACGTCCCAAGAAACTAAGAAAATTTCACAATAAGTGTACCACTATTGAATATACAGGCAATACAGATTTACTTCTTGAAAACCTCCAAACATCACTAAAGAAAGACAGACATGGGAAAAAAGAACTTACATCAACTGAAGAAAAATACAACGGACTAATCAACCAACTAAAAACTGTAACAAGAAAAACCAACACAAACAATAAGAAAGAAATATCACTCATAACTAAACATTTGCTGCAAGAACGTAAAGAACTTATACAACAGAAGAAAAGTAAAGAAATCCGCCAAAAAATTACAGAAATAAGCAAAAAGATAAGTGAACAACTTAGAAAAGAAAGGAAAACAAAAAGACTATCTACAATAGAAAAATTTATAGAAAGAACAGGAGGAATAAAAAAGGCAAGGAAGGAACTAAACCACAAGAAAGAGTGGATACCAAGGATGAAGAAGAAGGATGGTATAACGACAGGTAACAGACTCGATATACTAAAGATTGCTACGGATTATTACCGCCATTTGTACACAAGCCAAAGATTTGAACAAACTCAAAAAGAATACAACATACCAACAGATGCAGAGCAGACACCGAAAATACTAACTATTGAAACAATGCAAGCAATTAAAACACAAAAACTTGATAAAGCACCTGGAGCAGATCTCATCACAAACGAGCTTCTAAAAACTACATTACCAGTGATTGCTCCAAAGCTTACGGATATATTTAATGAAATACTTAACACGGAAAACATCCCCGATGATTGGACTAAATCAACAATTATATTGCTCCATAAAAAAGGCGACAAAGGAGACATAGGAAATTATAGGCCCATTAGCCTGATGTCGAATATTTACAAGGTTTTTTCAAAAATTATACTTTCTAGAATTACAAATACCCTTGAAGAAAATCAGCCCAAAGAACAAGCTGGATTCCGTAGACATTTTTCAACTATAGATCACATTCACGCTTTGAGACAGATACTACAAAAATTTAAAGAATATAACAAAACTTACTACCTGGGGTTCATTGACTTTAACAAAGCATTCGACACATTAGAACACAGTTTTATTTGGAACGCACTTGAAGCACAAGGCGTCGAAACAAAATACATTAGAATACTTAAAAATATTTACACAAAAAGCACTGCTCGAGTGAAGCTAGAATCGACAGGAGACGAATTCCCTATTAAAAGAGGTGTACGCCAAGGAGACCCTATATCACCAAAATTATTTTCAGCCGTCCTTGAAATGATATTTAGGAACCTAAAATGGACAAAGGGACTAAATATAAATGGTGAAAATCTAAGTCATCTTCGCTTTGCAGACGACATTATTTTGTTATCGGATTGCCCAAAAACTCTGGAAAGCATGTTGCAACAGCTATCGAATGAAAGTATTAAAGCAGGCCTGTCAATGAACTTAACAAAAACTAAAATAATGTCAAATTCTACAAATATAGAAATAAAAATAAATGACGAGGTAATAGAATATGTACAAGAATATATATATCTTGGACAACTTATATCTCAAGAAGACTGCATGCAAAAGGAAATAGAAAGAAGAATTGCTAATACCTGGAAACGGTTCTGGTCGCTAAGCGAAGTAATGAAAAATAAAGACATGCCTATAAAACAAAAGAGAAAAGTATTTAATATGTGTATTCTTCCATGCTTGCTGTACGGGTGTCAAACTTGGGCGTTGACAGAAGAACTATCAAACAAATTAAAAATTTGTCAAAACGGAATAGAGAGAAGTACAATATGCGTAAAAAGAAAAGACCGAATAAAACTAAAAGACATAAAGAGCAAGACAAACTTTAAGAACGCATACACAACTTACAAACAGCTAAAATGGCGATGGTCTGGACATATGATCAGAGAGCAAAAGGAGAAATGGACCAGTTTAATAACTGAATGGTATCCACGAGATGGTAAAAGGAATAGAGGTAGACAGACTAAAAGATGGGAGGACGACATTATAAAAATAGCTGGTACTACATGGACGCGTACAGCAAAGGACAGGACACAGTGGAAATCTTTAGAGGAGGCCTTTGTCGAAGGACAAGCTGCGATACCACAACCACCGTTTGCCGATATTTAATTTAATTCCATAAGGAACTTAGTATTTAAGTTTTGGCATGTTTAAGTAATTTGATATAGTTTGTAAAAATAAGAACAGCAATAAAGGCTTATTAAAAAAAAAAAACCATTTTCTTGCGTTGCCGAAGATTTTATTGGAAGGAAAAAACTGCTAATCGCAACATATTTCCAGTGCACAATTAGTCAGGGCAGCGGGGCCAATGAAAACCAGTTCTGAACCTCAAAACTAAAGATTGCAAAGTTAAAATTGTTTTTCCGGTAATTAATAGCAAAATATGCTAATTCACTGTTCATTAAATAAAATATCATGTAATTACTGAGTGTTGTTCTGACGTCATAATAACACACTAAGCTCGGAGTTATCTTATAGTCATAACTCATATCTACTTATGAGTTATCATCATCATCATCTTTGTAAGCATTGTGTGGATTTGGATATTTAGGCTTTTTTTATGATTGAAAGATTAAGGGTGGCCCGGAGGCCTTTCCAGTTTCACCAGGACAGGTGGGTGAGCAACGGCTCGGCTAGGAGGGGTGAGAATAGCTAAGAGCTGACCGAGCGCCTCAGAAGGAGATCTAACAACTCAAGAGCAGCTGTTTCACTAATGACTCTCTACCGGATCGGAGTCGCAACCCACTGGGAAGATCCGGCGAGAAACTCAGCGGGCTGATGCATGGGTTAGGTTGCTCGTCGAACTCTTTGCCAAGTGCGACGAGTACTGAAGGCGTCTAATGGAAAGGCTATTGGATCTAATGGATCCGTAAAGACGTGTCGAGGCGTCGACGGTAACTGGCTTCTGCGTAATCAGGATTCGGGGAGTAGTCAGCCGCAGCAACGATAAGCTTATTATCATGACGCATTGTCTTATCGAAGTAACGTTCTGACGTTGACTTCATGTGTTTTCGAATTGATTCAAGGCCCAGGTCGTCATGTAAGTCCACGTTCCTCACGAACCCCAAAAGTCTGACGGCTAACCTGCAAAAACGGGATTGTAGGGATTAGAGGGTGTCTACGTGTGTGCGGGCCGCGTGAACGAGCACCACACTCGCGTAAGTCATGACGGACTTATGCAAGTTTTGTAAAGTGTTACCTTGTTCCGAAGGGACATTGTACTCCGCTTACAGATCATGAGGTAGTGTCTGCCGAGAATAAACGTGGCATGGTTGTGGACTGATTTTATATGTGGGCGAAATGTCATAGATGCATCCTGGGTGACACCCAGGTGCTTGACCTTCCTCTCCCAGGGCATGGACTGGCCGAAGAAGGTGATCGGGGGTGTGAGATTCTTCCTCCTAATTCGGAGGGAAATCCGTGTGTGAGTGGATATTTAACCTACACGAGAAGGTACCGTAGTCCTATCTAGCTATGCCCAGACACTATTTCGCGTTCCAATTTCAAAGGTGGGTCGGCCGTCGAAAAGTACAATTGACATTTCGACCTAATCTCTCAAACTGAGACATAATATTGAAATTATGATATTTATCAGCAACTCCATCTTCTTCTTCAACCCGTGTCCACCCAATACTGAATGTAGGTCTCTTTATATGGACCCCATTCTATTTGGTCTCTTGCCTTTTGCATCCAGTCCCTATCAGCTACTTGGACCAGGTCATCGATCCACCTCATTGGCTGTTTGCCCACGTTACAACCGGTACTTTTGTACAACATCAAATGGGCCCTAAGCCCGTTGAAGGATCTATGTATTTTTTTTAATAGAAACGGTGTCGCTTGCACCTTTAGGTATGTGTCTAATCAAATTAAATACGTATGAATACGTATCAAATGAAATACGTACTCAACAAATGTTCACGATTGATTTCCACGGTGAAGGAATAACATCGTGTAATAAAAATCAAACCCGCAAAATTATAATTTGCGTAATTACTGGTGGTAGGACCTCTTGTGAGTCCGCACGGGTAGGTACCACCACCCTGCCTATTTCTGCCGTGAAGCAGTAATGCGTTTCGGTTTGAAGGGTGGGGCAGCCGTTGTAGCTATAATTGAGACCTTAGAACTTATATCTCAAGGTGGGTGGGGCATTTTCGTTGTAGATGTCTATGGGCTCCAGTAACCACTTAACACCAGGTGGGCTGTGAGCTCGTCCACTCATCTAAGCAATAAAATATATATATATAGTATTTACATACCTATTACTGGAAACTAATCGTGTTAAAGTGTAGATTTTCCTAGATAATACCGAAATATGCATAATTTATGTTCCAGCTATCGTCAGAACATAGCTCGTCTCCGGAGCCAGATGTACGACCAGCCTCAGAGCTCATTGGAGCGCGCCGTGTGGTGGACGGAGCACGTGCTGCGTCACGGAGGAGCCAAGCATCTCCGAGCTGCCGGCGCCAATCTCTCCTGGTCACAATACTTGGAATTGGAATTAGTTTCAGTATTACTCATTAGTTTTCTTATAACACTAACGATTTTGAGTTACATTATATTGTATTTATGGAGGCTTCTACGTACTTACAAAGATATAGTTAAAATTAAAAGATCTTAAAAATTGTGTTCGCTTTCATTATGTAGTCTCAATAATTAGACATCAATAGCCTAGAGTAATTTTTCCCGGCAGCAACACCCTTTTTTGTCTTCTTCTATTGTTCTCATCGCTTCATCCAAATCAATCTTCTGTGAGGGTTTCTTTTTTTTTTCATTTTCGGTAATTTGAAAATCTTCTTTCCTCTTATTTCTTGTCTTCACAAAATTCTATTCTTCATAATATTCTTCATAATTATATTTCTTCATATTTTATTCAGCTACTCTCGTATTTTACGTATGTTGCAAAATTTTAACTCCTGGCTAAGGGTCGCCATGTATTGGAGTGTTGTAGGTGAAATAAATGAGAACTGTTCAAGTCGACAATTCGTGTAATACTGTCATAATTTAGTGTGTGCAGTTACAAATATAAGGTTAGGCGAGCTGCACACTACAATCGTCAGAACATAGCTCGTCTCCGAAGCCAGATGTATGACCAGCCTCAGAGCTCATTGGAGCGCGCCGTGTGGTGGACGGAGCACGTGCTGCGTCACGGAAGAGCCCAGCATTTCCGAGCTGCCGGCGCCAATCTCTCCGGGTCACAATACTTGGATTTTTTTTTTTTTTTTTGACTTGTAATTGGAATTAGTTTCAGTATTACTCATTAGTTTTCTTATAACACTAACGATTTTGAGTTACATTATATTGTATTTATGGAGGCTTCTACGTACTTACAAAGATATAGTTAAAATTAAAAGATCTTAAAAAAAAATTGTGTTCGCTTTTATTATGTACGTATCACATCAATAGATTAGAGTAATTTGCCTATCGCTGTTTTCAAAACATAATATTAGAAGAAGGACATGTACCACTCAGGAAAGACTTAGATTACTACGTAAGACACAATGCTTAACCCATAGACAAAGCCCACTGAGTTTCTCTCCGGATCTTCTCAGTGTGTTGCGTTTCCCATACAGTCGTAGATTCTGGAAGCACTGGTCTTGCTAGGGCCAGTGTTAGGAACGCTCCCGTTTCTCATCCCATGAGCTCGGCTACTAGTTAACGTTATGCTGAAATGGTCTCTCAAGACCATCAGCTTAGGTAGGGAAAATAGGCACAACAATATTGATAATTTGTCTTGAATCACGTTTATTTTAATTCCGTACAGAATGCACCAGTTACTTATACAGCATATAGCAATCCCGAAGCCAGAGTTGCTATAACCAACATCAATAGGCCATCTCCACTATTCTCGGAATCTCGCCTGCTTTGTCCACATAAACCTTTTTTTTTATGGCTTAGATAAGTGGACGATCTCACAGCCCACCTGGTGTTAAGTGGTTACTGGAGCCGATAGACATCTACAACGTAAATGCACCACCCACCTTGAGATATACGTTCTAAAGTCCCAAGTATAGTTACAACGGCTGCCCTACCCTTCAAACCGAAACGCATTACTGCTTCACGGCAGAAATAGGCGAGGTGGTGGTACCTACCCGCGCGGACTCACAAGCGGTCCTACCACCAGTAATTAAGCAAATTATAATTTTGCAGATTTGATTTTTATTACATGATGTTATTCCTTCACCGTGGAAGTCAATCGTGAACATTTGTTGAGTACGTATTTCATTAGAAAAATTGGTACCCGCCTGAGGTTCGAACACCGGTGCATCGCTTCAACACGATGAACCGGACCTCTTATCTTTTAGGCCACGACGACTTCAAAATTTACGAACCCTTTTGCATCTTGTTTGCTATTTGCAATGTGAGTCCTTCCGTGTGTCGTCTGCCAATTTGAATTCAACCGAAATGAAACAAAGCCGCTGGACGCAACTTCTCGGGATCCTCAGTCCACTGAAAAAATCTCAGTAAATGTCCACCATTTTACTGAGATTATATTTCATCCCATATCATCTCATCTCATTTCATTTAATTTCATCCCAGTTGATTAATGTCTCAAATTAATCGTCTTCATTTCATTTCATGCCATGTTTCGTATTAATCAACTTAATTTCATTTCATAGTATCATATTTCATAAAATAAAAAAAATATAGAAAAGATTAGGCTGTATGGTATGATACCTTTGCCTTTCCATTTGGAAAAATAAAACTACTACTACTACTGAATTCAACCGAGATTTTGATGTTGCCTCTCAAAGTCACCTGAGGTATTTAATGATTCGCTTATAATTATCTTAATATTGTGAAATGTGTAAATCATTAATTTAGGTACAGAGCCCTATTATATAAAAGTGCCTCAGTCAAACAAATTAATTTGCGTTAGGCAGCGGCTTGGCTCGGCCCCTGGCATTGCTGAAGTCCATGGGCGACGGTAACCACTCACCATCAGGTGGGCCGTATGCTCGTCTCCCTACAAGGGTAATAAAAAAAAAACATAGTATTAGTACATATGCTACATGATTCCTAATACCCGATGACAGATGCCAGCCACATCCTGCGTCTCTGTTCAATCTAACACACTATCTCTATACATTAATACGTGAAGCACAGATTTCGTGCCCCTTTTTATAATAATAGCGCGGACGGAGAAGTATGAAATTCCTACACTTATAGAGAATATAGAGAAGGAGTGCAGAATTTTAATTTTTTTTTTTTATTATGCAAAAAAAATACATTTAATCAATGACCTTTTATACATAAAATATCATTTTTTTAAATAAATAAATATTTACTAACAATCACGCCGTTAACTGGTCCCGTGATAAGTTCGTAAAGAACTTGTGTTACAGGTACCGGATAACGGAAATAAATGTAAGATTTTTATTATACACATACATATATTTAATATACATCCATAACCTTGGAAAAGACATTTATGTTTATCATATAAATATCTTCCCTTGGCGGGATTCGAACCCGCGACCCCCTTGTGTAGTGACCATGTCACTTACCACTACACCAGACGGCCGTTATATCATTGCATTTAATCAATAAAAAAAACATTTATTCACTACCATATATTTGACGCAACACATTTATATATACTTTTTGCTTATTGTCAAACTTTTGTTATTGTTTAAGCTATGTGGCCAAAATGAGAATAGATTAATATTGTTTTTCTTTAACATCATATGTAGTCTTGGCTAAATCTGTGATTATCGAAGTATAATAAATACTCTTTGACATGAGACCGATAATAATTTTCAAACTTATAATTTCAATTAATTATAGTCGAATTTCCACTACTGGGGGACCACTAGTAAGTGCAAATAAAAACTTCAAATCAAAATAAGCGCCTCAAACACAACATTTACGCAAAGCTCGAATAAGGTTAAAAGCACCAACAAACATAGTTAAAATTCTGCCCCAAATGCCGTACAGTTTGGTCGAAGTAATTTGCCTTCAAGTTTCAGGGACGTACCCCATTCCAGAGCTTTTTATGGCAGTTTCAAAAAGCGCTATATGTTAGTTTTTTTTTCTCTGCTTTCTGCGTTAACAACGGTTTGCCTGAATCTCGTAAAAGAGATTAAATGTAATTTTATGCTTGTAATTCCAGCACCATTATTTGTCGAATATCCCCGATTTTCTTTTTATTACGCTCTTATTAGATTCATACGTATGCTAGTATGTATGTATGTCATAGACAAATGCAACAATAGGATGGTGATGTTGCGCAACCTTTGGTTTTTCTTGGTTGAGACCGATAAGACATTTATAAGTAGCAGCGTAGCTGAATACCACCATTTCCCTTATTGTTGCGACGGGCCTACTTTAAGCTCTTACCCGAAAGCTTACAACAAATAACAGACTGCTGCAAAGGATACAAAAAAAAAATAGAAAAGGGTTTCAACAAAATCATTTATAACAACAAACAGAAACAAACAGATATAACAACAACAACAAATTATTTACAATAAATAAATCAACTACAACATGACGGACAGTTGAAAATGACTTAAAATTAATCAACAAATATTTACAAGGCACATAAGGGAACATCCAACGGCTTAGTGGCCTTTGTGATGGATGGTTTTGTACACAGGAATCTTAACTGGGTAAGGCTGGGGTACGTGTACCGTTACGGTCTTTTCGACTTTGATGGGCACGTGTTTCTCTACAGGATACGGTATATGCTTTACGACTGGGTAGGGTACAACCTTTTCTATTGGAATAGAGATTTCGGTCTCAACTGGCACAGCGACGGGCTTGTTCACGGGTATTTTGACTGGATAAGGTTGGGGTACTCCGACTAAAATGGGTTTGGGCACGTTAATGTGGATAGGCTTGTGAACTGGGACAGTGACGTGCTTGTAAAGGGGTACTTGGACCGGGCTTTGGATATCTGTATGCTCTCCCACGGGAATGGCTTCCACGTGACCGCCATAATCGCCGCCATGGCCGAAATCATGCCCTCCGTCTTGAAGAGTAAACGTCTGGATTTGGCCGCCGTATCCGTGACCGCCGTCCCCGTCTTGGCTGCTGAAATCACCGTGGCCGCCCGCATCACCAGCGTACGCGCTCGCATCACCACCGTGGGAGAAACCCCCTTGACCGCCAAAATTGTGACCGCCGAAATCGCCTTGACCCAATTGGTGTCCTGAATCGTGTGCTGCTTGAAGGTACGTGTCACCGCCAAAGTCTCCACCGCTAGGTGCGCCATGTCCAAAGATCTGAGGTCCCAGATTATGACCACCCAAAGCTTGAGCTTCAGAAAAGTCATGACCTCCTCCTTCCTGTGTTAAGGCTATTGTGTGTCCCTGGCCTCCTGAAAAGTCTTGGCCGCCGTATGCGAAATTTTGACCCCCGTTATGGCCCTGCTCATCTCCAGCAACTTCGTTGGAGTATCCACCTTCGAACCCAGCCTTGCAAGTGGCAACTGCCAGTAGCAAACAAATCTAGAAAGAAGAAAAAAAACTTTAATGTTAAATTTTTGAGAATACGGCATTTATACCGCATTAATTCTGTAAATAAATCTACGAATCTTTAAATGTGGTGGATGAAGATGTCTAAATATGCATTATTAATAATAGCCCCAAAACCGCTTGCTGATATCTTTATAAAATTGTGACAAAATGGGACGACATGAAAAGGGTCAGCTTTCAAAGAAAAAAACCAACAAAAATAAGGAACTTCGTTCCAAAAAAAGATTTGAATCTAAAATTTCCGCATTTTTTGAAGTCGGTTAACATTGCCCCAAAATATCGTCTATTCAACGCGAACAAACACTTATTTATACGTAAATACGGACTATGCAGACTACGACGACACATCAAGTGTCGATTCATTGTCGCTTCTTAAAACTACTTTCAAAATACGAAAGGTAAAACAAGAAAAAAACACACACAAAAAAATGTCCTGACGGCACCGCTCTCGTAATCGCTTGTACAATACAATTGAGATTGCCCAGCAAATTGCCAATTACTTAGTGATACTTCTGTTGGACTATTTGCAGACGTTCCGACATTCACTCGAGTTGACCGGTTTTGTTTTGTTACCAGTACTACCTGACTGTGTACTGTTTGTACTCTAATAAAAATGAAACTAAATTTTCTAGAACTAAGCTAAGTCTGCAGGAGGTATACCTTTATTTACAATGTGAAATAAGGTTACCATAGGTTTTCAATAGGCCTATGAACATCACACAGCGAAAGCCCAAAAGGATTCACGGAATTTACCTTAATAGACTCACAACAAAAGGGGCCTTGTGTGAATAGACACGGATTGCTACCACTATCCTGCTTATAGATGCCAAGCTGCCTGGCTCTAGCCTTAAAATAACTTGAATGTACACCAAACTGTTTTATTAACAAAAGTGAACGCAAGTGAATGTTTGAATTTTACCATTCTCTTTTAATATTAGTCGATCGTTAACAAAACCGCTAGCTAACCAGTTGCGATTAACTTCCAATCTAAGACGTCATCACGTATTGGAGATGTAAGCTTTTACCATCACCGTCCCGTCGAATATGGCCACGAAGTAGTAATCCGGCTTGAAGGAACAACAATTAGGTCATCGACTAAATGCATCCAAGTGACCAAATGAAACTTAGTGGGTCATGAACTCGCTGACTCATCTGGTGCAATAAGAGACATTTTAAATCAAAACACATCACTGTTCGCGCCAAAAATAAACAGAACGCATCAGATGTGCCCCTTCAAAATACTAGATCAACTATTTAAGAAAATTAGATTTCGTGTTACGAATTCCGGAAATGACATAACCAGTGCTAGGTCACGGCTGACATAATGTGAATGACCTGTAACAATTGCCATCTATTGTCCAAGGTTACGTAACTATTGTTTGTGAACGCGTTACTGATATGACGTGGCCTAAAGGATAAGACGTCTGGTGCCTTCGTGTTGAGCGATGCACCGGTGTTCGAATTCCGCAGGCGGGTACCAATTTATCTAATGAAATACGTACTTAACAAATGTTCATGATTGACTTCCACGGTGAAGGAATAACATCGTGTAATAAAAAACAAAACCCACAAAATTATAATTTGCGTAATTACTGGTAGTAGGACATCTTGTGAGTCCGCACGGGTAGGTACCACCACCCTGACTATTTCTGCCGTGAAGCAGTAATGCGTTTCGGTTTGAAGGGTAGGGCAGCCGTTGTAACCATACTGAGACCTTAGACCTCATCTCAAGGTGGGGGGCGGCATTTACGTTGTAGATTTCTATGGACTCCGTCCGTAAGTGACGTCATCACGCTACAGAAAAATCAGATACGCTCCTTTTCCATCAGATGAGCTGCGTGCTCATTTAAATGGCGTTTTAATAGCACTTTTCTACGCAATTGTACGGTTATATTGAAATAACGATTTAGATATCGGGATATTGGGTCAAAATTATGCAATTATTATACTGTTGGTCGGCCCTTGAAACGTGCGCAGATTTCCAAATCAATCCGACATCTCATCTCATCGACAGATAAACACGGACCAAACTAATAAAAGCGTGTTAAAATATACAGTGCTCTTCGTTGAAGTCGGTTAAGAAACACAAAACACTTATTCACGTATGTTGTATGCAGTAATGACGCGTAATTATTAGCCCTTAACCTACAAGACATAGATGTTAGTTTAGCTTGAATTACGCGCGACCACAAACCACAGGTATTTATGTGTGGATGATCCTTATTCAGACGTCTTAAGGTCGATAATCGAAGAGAAAGGACTTGCAATTCGCTTCCTAGAGGCTTCCTTGGAGAAAGGTGTAAATGATCTTTGTCGTATGACACAATAATTTACTGGTAGCTCGGTGGTTTTATGCTTCTTTAGGGCTGTCAGTAATTATGGTAAACCACTGAACTCATTTATAATAATACATTAAAAATAAATAACTTGGAACAAATCATGCACGATCCTCCGGCCCTAAATTTCGATTTCTTATGTTATCTTATGTACTAGAGACTGACTTATATACTTAAATACATTTAAATATATACATATATAGATAATAAACACCCACAAAAGAGCAAACAAACTTGTTCATCACACGAATGTTTGTTCGACGTGGGAATCGAACCCACGACCCTAGGTGCAACAGTCAGGGCCCTTAACTACTGAACCACCGAGTCATATGGATTTTTAGAGCATTAAATTAATCAAAATAAAATGTTAAAATAAGTAATTTAGAATTTAACGATTAAAATTCTTAGTGCGAGTTTTTTAACTTCTCGATCACGTAAAAGTTAACTAAAATTTGTATGGAGTTGGAACAGCGCCCCTGGCGGCAAACGAAGGGAAACTATTCTAAACTCCATTAAAATCTGAGTTAGATTTTACGCGATCGATTATCGATTCGGGACTAACATTGCCAATACAATTGAGATTCCCATATCATGTCTCAAAATGGAGACTGTATTTACTTTACTACGTCCATTGTTTCCCGTGACCATTATAATAGTTTGGGGAAAAAGTCTTTTGCATTATAGTATGTATGAACTTGTAATAAAATCTCTTTGGCTATACTATTTGTATCTGGCTGGTTTTGGTATCATTAAAAGTTTCGATTTTAATAAGAAGATAATTCCAAATTCAAATTAGGAAAATGTGTGATTTTTATTGACTTGTCCTTCTTTAAAAGAGGCTTGTGGAGAGTATTAAGCGGTAGGCAGCGGCTTGGCTCTGCCCCTGGCATTGCTGAAGTCCATGGGCGACGGTAACCACTCACCATTAGGTGGGCCGTATGCTCGTCTGCCTACAAGGGCAATAAAAAAAAAATTTTTTTTCGTACCGTCAAGATGATTGAATCTAATGAAGAAAGTCGATACATTTCTTCAAAAATGCATTTCAAAACATGTTAACTATAGTTACGTCAGTGTTACTATAACTATATGATAACACCCCGTATACATAATATTTCTCTTTAAAAGTTTTAGTATAATTATACCGTTTTTAATTCGCCGATAAATCACTGAAGTACTATTCGTGTTTGGGCTTCGTATGCTCAAGAGAGCTTAAGGTCGCCTCTGAACAATAAAACAATTGAAGTTATCGATCTCTATCGACAGTATTATACACAAATAGACACTCCCAACATAAAATCTTTCTAGAATAGTACAATTTAAGCACGCTGGTAATTCAGACCAATGTTTTATTTATATCTTTATACTCAGTGGCAGCAATAAAACATAGCCTCGATCCACTAGCTTTAAACTTAATGTTCAGTTCATCACGATACCTTTCTAAAAAAAAATTAGCGATTGTTGATGTAAATTTTGTAACATTCACTTAATAATATACGTAACTGATGTACTACGTGTTCATATGAGTCATGTTTAAAGACATTAAACATCAAATTGTAACTTTAAATATATTCAGTTAACAATCATATTAGCATAATACCGGTCACTCACATTCGCACGAATACGCAAACCCGCAAGTGTAGGACGACATTTGCAAATGATTATGCAAAGTTTTCGCTGCATTCGTGGTTTTCCGAGCTTTGTCGGTTTTTTAACAGACATCAAAGCGCGCGAACCGCGATCCTTCGCGTAGTCTCCCACACATTCGTGTGACCAGTTGCGCCCAGGATTGCGAAGGCAACGGACGTTTCGCTATTTTCATAGATCATGACGTCTACTGTGTAGCGTATCTTCATCAAAAGAAATCCCATAAAAACAGCATGGCTGTTAATGATGTCTGGGAAAGAATTCAAAACTCTTTTTCTCTTCAATGTTCTATTGACGAATTAAAAAGGAGGAGAAATTCGTGAAACATTCGTAAACAAGTGTAGGAGGAAGCGCAAACGGGTTCGCAAATTGAGTACCGAACCCATTTGCACAGCCGCTAAGTTTGCGAATGAATGTTTGGCGGCCCTTCGTACATTGTACGAATGTTTGCGCGCATGTCAGTGGCCGGCATAACAGTCTCTCCGACGCGAGTTCTTGTTAATGCGAAACTTTTTTCTTTTGTTTTTTTTTTGTTCTCAAAAAACGTTCGATATTAAGTGATGAGTTCTTTCAGAATGTGAAATCATGTGCCTTGAGTCGCGGTAGATATAGGCTGGATGTTGTGCTTATATGCCTTAAAATAAATGAAACCATTATGTCCTCGAATTTAAGTAGACAGTTGAAAAGTAATCACATTTTTAACATAAGCCTAATTAAAGATACGTTTTTATTTATTTACTAGCGACCCGCCCTCCCTTCGCTTCGGAAACATTAAATTTTATCTATACTAATATTATAAAGAGGAAAGATTTGTTTGTTTGTTTGTTTCGAATAGGCTCCGAAACTACTGGACCGATTTGAAAAATTCTTTTTCCGTTAGAAGCCGACATTGTCCCTGATGAACATAGGCTACTCTTTTTTTTTTTTTTTCATGTGTGTTTTAATGTTTCCGAAGCGAAGCGAGGGCGGGTCGCTAGTTATTGATAGCTGAGTCCCGCGATGTTACCCGCGGTTATTGTCGTACCGCGGGTGACGCCGCTAGGCGACGCTAGTCTTAAAAAAGCCTAATTAGCCTAGCCTAAGTTACTCCTTATATCATTAGCTACCTATCAGGGAAAGTCCTTTCAAAATCGGTTCCAGAGATTAGCCGGAACAAACAGACAGATAGACAGACAGACAGACAAACAAAAAATGGTAAAAAATGTTATTTTGACACACCAATTTTATTTATATGTATGTATAGATGAAGTTGTCGTAGAAGGCTAAGTAAGATACCTGGTGCATTCGTATAGTGATGCGACTATGCCGGGATTCAAATCCCGCAGACCGGTACTAATTTTTTTTAATCAAATACGTTGGCTCTTGCTCGCATATTACTTCCACAAAATTAAGCAATCGTGACAATAAAACCGAATCCGTCAAAATTTAAATTGCCATAATTATAATAACTATACAGTTGAAACAAAGATCTCAAGACTCTAGGTGGATGACCACATTCACTTTATGGTGAGCGCGATGAGTCTATGAGCTTCGGTACCCACTTAACACCAGATGGATTATGACATTATTCACCCGCCTATACAATTAAAATAACAACAAGTTACAAGTTCTAAATTTGATAGTTGCACATACCTATTTGCGACAAATATTCATTACTATTTACGCACACCTAGTTTACTAAGTAAAAAATAAAGTCGTGATGACGTCCAAAGCCCGTAAAACTTCTGATTTCGGTCAATGAATTAAAAATTCGCTTCGAACCGCTCTCGATGTTAAGTGAGCCGCAACGAATTGTAATATAAAAAGGAAGTAACGCTCCGATGCCTCGAATTATGCCATTGACATTACAATGCCAAAAATAAGTTTTATATAATGAAACGGTAACATTACAATCGCTTGGTTGAAGCAACGTCGGGAGAAATTGTAAGGCATTCGAAAATTGAATTAGGTAATTTTCTGTCAAATATGTTTTTGTAATCTTAAATGAACAAGCGCACCATTAGTGGACCAGATGTTAAGTTTTTATTTTTATTTTTTATTATTATTATTGCTTAGATGGTTGAACGAGTTGACAGCCCACCTGGTGTTAATTACTGGAGCCCATAGACATCTACAACCGTAAATGCGCCACCCACCTTGAGATATAAGTTCTAAGGTCTCAGTATAGTTACAAAGGCTGCCCCGCCCTTCAAACCGAAACGCATTGCTGCTACACGGCAGATATAGACAGGGTGGTGGTACCTACCCGCGCGGACTCACAAGAGGTCCTACCACCAGTAAGTTGATGGAGCCCACAGACCACAGACACCAAGCAATCCGCGAGGATCGGGATCATCCGTAACCCGAAGCTCAACCTTCTGTATGTTATAGGGAGACCTCGCCCGGAGACGGGAGCATTAGTTTTTGACCTCGAAGTCGATCGAGCATACGGCCCGTTTAATGATGGGTGATCACCGCTCTAGGTTTCACATACGGTTGAGGATTCCTTTCTACTACACGCGAAGCCGTATGACCTAGATTAACCCGTATCTAATCTATCAATATCAAATAAACTATAAAACAATTAGAAGTGGCTGATGGATTTTAAATGAAAGATTTAATTACATTGAAATTCGAGAAGTCACTTCTAATTGTTACTAAGGATTAATTTACACTTTTACTATTATCAAGTCTTGAGTTATTTGATAGCTGTATAACTGATTA
This sequence comes from Bombyx mandarina, assembly GCF_030267445.1. Taxonomy (NCBI): domain Eukaryota; kingdom Metazoa; phylum Arthropoda; class Insecta; order Lepidoptera; family Bombycidae; genus Bombyx; species Bombyx mandarina. The sequence goes on from NC_143233.1 coordinate 9,312,946, forward strand.
TTGTATAGCTCATAAAGCATAAGTCGTGTAGACAAACTAATTATCTTACGGCTCATCATGAACAGGGAACAGAAACCGAAATGATTGGCGATGTAGGCAGCGGCTTGACTCCGCCCCTGGCGTTGCTGAAGTCCATGGGCGACGGTAACCACTCACCATCAGGTGGACTGTATGTTCGTCTGCCTACAAGGGCAATATAAAAAAAATCTACCCGCGTATCTACTACAACCCCCCAATTAAATTTCATTACTGACTAGAAAGCTTGTTTAAATATTTTTGAAGCCGCTATATTAGCCAAACATCACATACATAGTACATATTTTTTGAACGAGGAGCACTGCTGCTTGAGATACAGGTTTTATCACCTAGTTCAAGTACAGATGCAAACTATGATTGTGTTCTACTTCTATGTTAATAATAAATAAATAAATAAATAAATAAAATATTATCTTCGATCATGAAATCACGTCACCAGGACAACTTTAAAGTTTCTAAAGACAAAGTCGGAAAATAATTTAACGACAGAAAAAAAAAACTCAAAATTTAAACAGTAAAAGTAATCTTAATTGAGTATAAGAATCGCGAAAAACTAAAAAAAAATTATTCATAATTTGCGTTTAACTGTACACAAGTCAATGGCAATCTATAGACGTACACTCGTCGACACAAGTTACATATTTTATTTTTGATTTTTATTGATATTTAATTCAAATCAATACTCAGCTTTGGAAATGATGACGCTAAACATATTTAGATGTAGTGTACTTCAGAATATAACAATGAATTAGGTAGAGCGTACATTATATTATTATCAGTGATCCAAGCGAGTTCTTGCGATGTTAATACTGTATTTTGTAATACAAATAGAATAAAAGACCAAACCCATATATTGTTTTTGATAAATCTTTTTGTTGGTGTCAATACGTCACCGCCCGGCACTGCCCTAGGCGATACAATATTAAACAACGCTATTTTATTCTTGCATCCTTTTTTAAAACACACATCAGAGAGAGATAGGGTAAATAATAGGATTGTACAAAACGCGCTCAAACTAAAACAAGTTGATTTAGCAGCTTTGGTATCCGCCTTATAGGTTAGTTAGGCCAAATATTATCTCTTAACAATCATAGTCAATATTCATCTTTGTTTGCACTTCCTGCTTTAAATTTAAATAATTTATTAAAATTATGTAATATTTATTCCTCAAAAGAACAAGTAAATGCTTTAAATCCTTTAAAACTCATGGCCTTTTATTTATATTTGTTGTTTGTTGAAAATTTGTGAATGCTTGAATATTTGATATGTATGTCAATTTACTTTGTTTCTCGGCTTTGAATTGTATGAATGGATTGAAATAATGCGATACATATCAGTGCCAGTGATTAGAGGCAAGGAATATATACATTATCTTATGAGTACTAAAAATATGATAGGCTGTAACTAGTTTGACGCAAATTAGTGCAGATTCCGAAAAAACAAATTTTTTTTATGGCCCATGTAGGCAGACGAGCATACGGCCCTGATGGTGAGTGGTTACCGTCGCCCATGGACTTCAGCAATGCCAGGGGCAGAGCCAAGCCGCTGCCTACCTACTAAAATATACAAATTCCACCCTAAAATCGAATTCCCGTCGTGACACAATGTCCAAAGGCACGGATCATGACGTTCAGATCATTTGTTGTCTAATAAGATCAAAAGCTCTGACTTAATAATTGCTACGCGATATTTGTGAAGCGATAATATAATCAATTGATCATGTGTACTTACGAATATCTTCATGTTCGACTTGTGTGTTGTCGGCGTCGGCAGAATTGCAATGATGCCATGCCGTTGATGCACTTACATTTTTATAGTGGCCCGGAAGTGAGTGTCGGGCGCGTAGAAAGGTGTCGCGGATTTATACAGAGCTGCTGCGTACACTTCGTTTCGATGATTTCGGGGATGTATATTAAAATTAATGTATTTTTGAGTTGTTATTTTTCGAATATCTGATTTTTGTTTAAGAGAAGTTTTGGATTTTTTTATTTCTTAGATGGGTGGACGAGCTCACAGTCCACCTGGTATTAAGTGGTTACCAGTGCCCATAGGCATCTACAACGTAAATGCATAGCATACAAATCATAGAGGGGGAAGAGGTCGACCGAAGAAGACATGGATGGAATGAGTTGCTCGCTCCGGGCATTTTAATATTGCAATAATTGTTACGTTAAAATACTCATTGTAAAAAAAAACTAATATTTAAAATAAAAAAAATCTAATATTTGAAAAAAAAAGACATGCCCGCTGAGTTTCTTGCCAGTTCTTCTCAGGACGGACGCTAGTTTTTGTAAATTAGCGGTAGTTCTTTTTGACGTTCAACAAGTATGTACTTTCATTTATGTACAATACAATTTCTTTTACTTGTTTTGATTTGTGAATGACGATACAAAAGAAAGAGGAGTGAGTGTTGAGATGACTTCTGATAGAGGAGAATGGAATAGAAAAATTCGCTGTGTCGACCCCACCTAGTGGGATAAGGCGGAGACAAAGAAGATGCAGATCATTGCGATTCATATTTTTATCGCTATTGCCAGCGGACGAACATACGGCGTAGCAGAAGCTGAGTAGCTACCGTCACTCATGGACATTAACAATGACAAGGACACGCTACTATCTACTGCTAAGAACTCTGCTTGGAACTCTCAGGACTCTTCTCATCTGTCGTCATTACTACGGCATAATTTTTGCTTTCATTTATAATTGCTTAAAACTTCACATTCGCCCCAATGAACACAAATAAACTATGTCTTTCAAAGAATCTCCTATCTGGCACGTTCTAAAAGAAATCGTAAAACCCATAGACATCTTCAGCTTAAATGCCGCCACCCTTTAAAGCCAGTCTGAAGACATCCTTAATGACCCATCGATATAGCTTCAGCCCTTTCGAAGTCCATAATAAAACGTACACGCATCGAATTAGAAATAAATCTATGTCTCAGTTTTTACAGTACCGCAGCTACCCTATCATTCAAACCAAAAACGCAATACTGCTTCACGGCAGAGATAGACAGGGCGGTGGTACCTACCCGTGTGGAATCAATAGACGTCCTACCAGCGGTATAAATTATGAGTGCCTTATTACAATACATCATGATCTTATTACAATACATCACAAAATGTGGTATTGTATTGTCGATTCTATGTGATTCGGTTGTGGATTCAGTGGAAAAGGGATCAGGGTGTAGATTCGCGTCAGCGACTCAAATTCGGAATCTGGCTAGATGTTTCTTCTTATAAAAAGACGTCTTGTTATTATCAACGAAAATCTGACCCAAATACCAAACCTTACGGCTTTATGTTAGGTTTTTTTTATTTTATTTTATTGCCTTAATAGACAGTCGAGCCCAACTGATGGTGAGTGGTTACCGTCACCCATGGACTTCAGCAATTCCAGGGGCAGAGCCAAGCCGCTGCCTACCGTTAAGTACTCTCCACAAGCCTCGTTTGAAGAAGGACATGTCACAGCGCTCGGGAAACACCGTGGAGGGGAGCTCATTCCAAAGCCGATTGGTACGTGCCCACATGTCGTCACAAAATGCAAATAATAAATAAAGTTGTTCAGTACTTACGGAACCCGGTCACGTTATGCTGTGACTATCGCGAATGCGATGAAAAACGTCAGTATCTTGAGAGCACTTGCGCGGCATCTGTCGCATACGGATCTTATTTTATTATACCCCATGTGTTATTCTGATCGTAAGCTTTTTGAGAAGTTTTATCAAAATCCGTCCAATAGTTTTGCCGTGAAAAATCAATCCGGCCATGGTCACAAATATTCGCGTTTATTATCGCTAACAGGATTGACTCGGCGGTCCAGTAGTTATTGGTCCGGACTGTTGTGCCGAGGGTCGTGGGTTCGATTCCCATATCGGACAAATATTCTTGTGATGAACAGTTTTGTTTGCTCTTTGTCTGGGTGCTTGCTATCTATTTGTATATATTTAAACGTATATAACGTATGTATGTCAGTCTCTGGTGCCTATAAAACAGAATTATTGTTTGGGATCGGATGATCGTGCGTGACTTGTTCCTAGTTATATTTTAATTAATACGTGAAGCAAAAACTTTTTATCACTTTTTACGAAAATTGCGCGTACGGAGGAGTATGAAATTTTCCACACTTAAAGAGAATATAGTAAAGGAGTGCAGAATGCATTTTTTTTTAAATTATGCATAAAAAATACATTAACTCAATATAAGAAACCATATATCTACCATATATTTGACACACACACGCATATATACTTTTTTGTTTATTGTTTAAAGTGTGTGGTCGAATTGAGAATAATATGTATTGTTTGTTTTTAATATTATTTATCTGAAGTGTATCCTTGGCGAAATCTGTGATTATAGAAGTTGAGTTTTTGACAATAGGACCATAATAATGTTCAAACTTATAATTTAAATCAATAAACATAGTCCAATTTCGTTTGGAACCTCTGGGTCTGCGGAGGGACTTCGGTTCCCTCTGTATTTTGTACCGCATGTTCCATGGGGAGTGCTCTGAAGAATTGTTCGAGATGATATCGGCATCTCGTTTTTACCATCGCACCGCCCGCCACCGGAGTAGAGTTCATCCATACTACCTGGAACCACTGCGGTCATCCACAGTGCGTTTCCAGAGTTCTTTTTTGCCACGTACCATCCGGCTATGGAATGAGCTCCCCACCACGGTGTTTCCCGAGCGCTATGACATGTCCTTCTTCAAACGAGGCTTGTGAAGAGTATTAAGCGGTAGGCAGCGGCTTGGCTCCGCCCCTGGCATTGCTGAAGTCCATGGGCGACGGTAACCACTCACCATCAGGTGGGCCCTATGCTCGTCTGCCTACAAGGGCAATAAAAAAAAATACTACTGGACGGCTACTATCTATTATTATTATTCTAGTGGTCAGTTTTTGAATTATTTTTTTATTGCATAGAAAGGTGGAAGAGCTTATAACCCGCCTAGTGTTAAGTGTTTACTGGAGCCCATAGACATCTACAACGTAAATGGGCCACCCACCCTAAGATATAAGGTCTCAAGTATAGTTACAACGGCTGCCCTACCCTTCAAACCGAAACGCATTACTGCTTCACGGCAGAAATAGGCGAGGTAGTGGTACCTACCCGTGCGGACTCAAGAGGTCCTACCACCAGTAAAACCACCAGTTACTTTTGGAATATGGACTGTTTGGTTCATCGCAACTAGTACACGTAAATAGACCGAATGGTATCTATAACATGGACTCCCAATCCGCCTTTAGAATTACAACACCAAATTTATTTATTTTGTTTTCTTATTATGCCACATTATTCTATCATCGAATACACGTTATTCATACTTGACATCTTAAAGAAGAGGACCTATGCTAGAGAACACGCTGAGTAAGCTAACAGACTTGAAGCAAAAGTCCTACCACCAGTAATTACGCAAATTACAATTATTGAATAGCCTTTATCAAATCAAATCAAATTAAATCAATTTTTTTTTATTCAACATAAATGAAAGTACATACTTGTTGAACGTCAAAAGAACTACCGCCAATTCACAAGAACTAGCCTCCGTCCTGAGAAGAATTGGCAAGAAACTCAGCGGGCATGTCTTTTTTTTTAACTATTAGATTATTATTTTTTTAATATTAGATTTTTTTTAGATTTCCGGTCTATATATTGTCTTTAAACAGACGCAGTATCCAAATAAACAGCAAGGTATATTTGAAAGACTGAGTTAAAAGTACCCATGCGAGCAGTGAAAGTCAATCTTCAAGTCCTGCTATGAAACTGGACCGGAATAGTCCGAGCATTGGCAAGTTAATTTATTTTACAATCACTTGATTTACGACCAAAACAAAATAAAAATATGCAGTTCTGCTCGAAAAACTGACAAAATCTTATACCTTTAAACGAGCAATTCTTGTATATTAATATATATAATATAATCTGAATCTCGGAAACGGCTCCAACGATTTTCATAAAATTTAGTATACAGGGGATTTCGGGGGCGAAAAATCGATCTAGCTACGATTTATTTTCAGAAAATGTTATTTTATTCGTGTTTTCAATAATCAACTCTTCCCGACATCTATTGGCGAATAATAACACTATTTTTCTTAATTGAGGGCAACTAACCGTTTTAAAGACACAAAAAGATGGCGTTATCAAAAAAAAAAAACCGGTCATCATCTAGTAGGTATACTTTAAATGTAGCAGAACTCCGATATAAAACACGTAATGCTTGAGAAAAATTAAAAACGTTATAAATCTTACGTTATTCAGTATAGATTAAAATTAAGTACCTTTTATTTCCTTCTGGAGGCCTTCACCATGTTTAATGGGTTCCTGCCAAACATAAGTGAAGATAATTAAAATTATTATATACCTATTTACTTTGTATTTTAGCAGGAAATAAAAGGCTGTTTTATTTTTATTTATTTTATTTATTTTATTTCCCTCTACACATTTAAACTCAAGTAAGGACTTAATTACCACAACGAAATACAAAATGGACATTCGCCAAGGAAACAATGAACATAATTTAAATTTCCGAATGACTAAATCCGAAATTCCCGATTGCTTCAGCCAAATATCCTCCTAATCAAAGTTTCATTATCAGGAACAAACTAATGAATATAAATAAGACATTCTGATACAAAGGGAGAGATAATACTCTCGGTCAAATAAATTTACATTTTAGACGGAGCTTGAACGAGTCGTCTTGTACGATACGATTTATCGTGATATATTATTTTTAAGCTATTGCATAGCTTTTATCTCGGGCTTTGAGCGCGGCGACCGAATCAAGAAATTCCGTAACGAAAATAAAACCTAACACCCCCACTCCGCCTGCCATGTAGCTCGCGTTCAACACACTCACGCGTTGCGCTTGTGTAGTGTTTGTAAATAAGCACGCGCCGTGACGTCGCACTGCATGCGCATCATGAGAAGTCTGCCCATCTCTCTCGCGCCGTCTAGCTTATGAGTGTGAAAGGGACAGTTAATGTTTTACTTTTGTTAATTGCTTATAAATATAGCGTGGTCTTATTTTATAATTGTTTTAATATCAATTTTTTTTTATTGCTTAGATGGGTGGCGAGCTCACAGTCCACCTAGTGTTAAGTGGTTACTGGAGCCCATAGACATCTACAACGTAAATGCGCCACCCACCTTGAGATATAAGTTCTAAGATCTCAGTATAGTTACAACGGCTGCCCCCCCCTTCAAACCGAAACGCAGTACTGCTTCACGGCAGAAATAGGCGGGGCGGTGGTACCTACCCGTACGGACTCACAAGTGGTCCTACCACCAGTAAGAATATTGTTGATTATTATTAAGATTATTATTGTCTCATTATAATTGCATAAGTTGATAAAAAATGCTATGCAATAGCTTTACCGCAGTAGTTCCCGAGTGCCACACGTGTTTTTTAGGAAATAAACGCTTACTAGAAGTATGCTGTTGTGCAGTTTGTTTTTATAGCCCTTTTAGGCAGACGAGCATACGGTCCACCTGATGGTGAATGGTTCCAGTCGCCCATGGACTTCAGTCAAGCCGCTGCCTGCCGTTAAGTACAAGCCTCGTATAAGAAGGACGGATCACAGAAGTATGGGACAGGTCTCCTCGCCGCCACACCCAGCCAGTACCAGCCTGGGTGGGAGACTGTTGTTGTCCATCTACAGATTGCTCTTTAGCATATGGCACATAAGGCAGCTTATGACTCTCTTGGTTTCCCTGCTTAGTTTCAAAACCGAAATACGAAGATCCCTGCCCAACTTCACTTTGACTCTTAAATGTGAGGAGACGGCAAGCTCACACAAAACAAGGCGTATTATTTTGTAAATACATGTTAGCCCAATTTTTTTTTTGTTGCTTAAATGGGTGGACGAGCTCACAGCCCACCTGGTGTTAAGTGGTTACTGGAGCCCATAGACATATTTTCGGATGTCGCTGTATGAAGCCACTTTTATTTTTTTTATTTTTATAAACTCATATAACCGCTAATAACCGGCTTAAAATTATGCACAAAATGAAAGTACGCGCAATGTGACGGTGTATTTTAAATATACGGTACTCATTCCTGTATAATCAGTCATCATAACGGCTGTCTGGTGTAGTGGTAAGTGACATGGTCACTACACAAGGGGGTCGCGGGTTCGAATGCCGCCAAGGGAAGATATTTGTATGGTAAATATAAATGTCTTTTCCAGGGTTATGGATGTATATTAAATATATGTATGTGTATAATAAAAAATCGTACATTTATTTCCGTTATCTGGTACCTGTAACACAAGTTCTTTACGAACTTATCACGGTACCAGTTAACGTGGCGTGATTGTTAGTAAATATTTATTAATTTATTTATTTATTAGTACACTTACGTTTTGCGCATTACACATAGAATTTATATACTTGACTTTTTTATGCACGAAGTTTTAGTATTTTTTTTATTGCCCTTGTAGGCAGACGAGCATACGGCCCACCTGATGGTGAGTGGTTACCGTCGCCCATGGACTTCAGCAATGCCAGGGGCAGAGCCAAGCCGCTGCCTACCGCTTAATACTCTCCACAAGCCTCGTTTGAAGGAGGACATGTCATAGCGCTCGGGAAACACCGTGGAGGGGAGCTCATTCCATAGCCGGATGGTACGTGGCAAAAAAGACCTCTGGAAACGCACTGTGGATTTATTAATACGCTTTTATTAGCTTCAGACGTATGTATGTTTGTAACGGAATCTTTGAACATGATTTTGACCCCCTTCAAAACGTCGGATTAACTCAAAGTTTGGCATACTTATTAGAGTAACAATTCAATATTTTTTTTTAAATTGAAAAAATTGAAATTGAACTAAAAAATGAAAAATAAATAATTAAATTTTTTTTAATCTATTTTGTTTGTTATTAACAAAAGGGCGATCTTAAATTCGACACGGGCTTTTTTTACAACAAATCAAAATCAAAGAAACGAAAAGTTCTAAAAAGCATAACTCCACTATTAATTCCATATTATTTTTATAAAATTTTAAGCCTTAACCCATAACAGCCCCGGGAAATTTCTTTATATTAAATTATGTCCTGACTAGGGAAGTAAATTGAGCTACGACTAATATTACGTCTACTATGACTACTACGATGTCTATTGCGGAATATAGGCCTCCCCCAAGCCTTGGCACAATTACCGATTCTGTACTATTTGCATCCAACAGATTCTCGCGACCTTCAACAGATTACTTGATTACAGATTTTTTACTGGTGGTAAGGCGTCTTGTGAGTCGACACGGGTAGGTACCATCACCCTGCCTATTTCTGCCGTGAAGCAGTAACGCTTTTCGGTTTGAAGGGTGGGACAGCTAGTTGTACTGTAAAAACTGAGACCTTAGAACTATATTATCTCAAGGTAGGTGGCGGCATTTACGTTGTAGATGTCTATGAGCTCCGATAACCTCTAACATCAGGTGGGCCGTGAGCATCGTCCATCCACATAAGCAATAAAATATATACTTATATATGTGGCGGGTAGCCATCATACAACGCAAGATAATTGACAGATGCCTGAATCTAGCTTACGACATTTTCGAGATAAGCTTGCATATATGTATACAAGTTCCCACACTGGTGACCCCGACCTGATGGTGTGGGAGGTTTAAACGACGGACGGAAAGATCTTCAACCGAGCGGGTGATTTTTGCTCGGTAGGCCGACGGTCTTAATGTTGTTGTTCGGAACTTGTATATATGCAAGCCTATCTTAAAAATGTCGTAAGCGAGATTCAGGCACCTGTCAATTATCTTGCGTTGCATGATGGCTACCGCCACATACATAAAAAAAAGATTATTGATCCACCTTGTGGGACACCACGGTACTTCTTTCCATACCTACGTGGTGCCCACCTGAGATCCTTTAGCCCTAGCGATCATTTACCCTACGAGAACATTACATATTACAAAATCGTACTATAAAAACAATACGGTTCTAACTCATTCGGTCATTTGAATAAATTCTCACAATCTCACTTCTTGTTTAAAGTTTGTGGATTCGTGCCGAAACCAAACCTTTGGCTATTTCACGGTTGTTTTAGCGAATCTCATCGTGTAGTTTCGAACTTTGAGCTTTCTCAAAACTTTCGATAGAATAAAACGTCTGAAATTTCATTCGTGAAACCCAAATCGTCTAGAATACATTTGTTTTACAGGTGTTTTCCGAGCGCTATGACATGTCCTTCTTCAAACGAGGCTTGCGGAGAGCTATTTATGGTAGGCAGCGGCTTGGCTCTGCCCCTAGCATTGCTGACGTCCATGAGCGACGGTGACCACTTACCATCAGGGGGGCCGTATGCTCGTCTGCCTACAAAGGCAATAAAAAAAGAAAAAAAGAAAATTTAATAACATTATTTCGTTAAGTCGAAGTTATTAAATTATTTTGTCTTATTTATTTATTCTACTTTGTTTAAATAACATCAACAATGTACACCTTTTAAATAGTAGGTACGTAGAAAAGCGATAAATCAAAGGATCAGAGAACCACAATTTCTAGAAGGTGGAAAAGTGAAATTGAACCATAAAAACAGAAGGGTTTGGTTCAGAATTAAAACATGATTACAAAAACAAACAAAAATATTACAAAATTACGAAATTAAAAAGTACAATACATGTAAATCCCTACATATAAATATTTATTATACATACACATTCAAATCGCAGTCTGGCTAAACGTCAATAAAGTGAGAAGAGATTATCTTTTGTTCGCTAAATAAATAACTTCAAAAGAGCATCTGAGATCGATACACATAATCTATGCAATTACATCAATGATTGACACAATTATGAAGTCGTCGTGGCCTAAAGGATAAGACGTCCGGTGCATTTGTGTCGAGCGATGCACCGGTGTTCGAATCCCGCAGGCGGGTACCAATTTTTCTAATGAAATACGTACTTAACAAATGTTCACGATTGACTTCCACGGTGAAGGAATAACATCGTGCAATAAAAATCAAACCCGCAAAATTATAATTTGTGTAATTACTGGTGGTAGGACCTCTAGGACCTTAATCCACAATTACATCATATCAAAATAGCCGTCCAACGTTTTCCAAATCCATATTGTCTCGTCTAGTCTAGTAAAAAAAGACCTTTGTAAATTAAAGAAATACCAAAACCATTTACTTTTAAATACAATCAACTCTATATAGATACGACAGCCGGCCGTGCCGATATATATTTTTTTGTCTTTTACGAGTTGTTTGTATGTCCCATTGATAGACTGATTGTGAGCTCGATATAACATAACGAGGTTAAATTTTTTTCCCCCCTACCTATGCTGATAGCCTTGAGAGGCTATTTCAGCTTCACCCTAACGTTAGTAGGTGAGCTCGCGGGGCTCAACCGGAGAGTTGCTAACACTGACCCTAGCAAGAGCAGTGCTTCGCAGAATCTACCACCGGATCGGAAACGCGACCCACTGAGAAGATCCGGCGAGAAACTCAGTGGGCTGTGTCTATGGGTTAGTTCGCTCGTCGAACCCTTCGTCGCAAGCGACGGGTTCGACGAGGACGGTGACCGGTGCTTGTGGTGCCTAAAAGCACCGTTAATGGATCAGGAGGATCCGTAATGACGTGCTTTGGGCGACGTCGACGGTTTACCATTCGGTCTACTGGGTCGGGTATGTAATTTCCAGCGGCTACGATGAGAGGGTTCTCATGTCGTGCCGCCTTCTCAAAATGGCGCAGCGATGCCGACTGTAGATACTTACTAAGGGAGTCGAGCTCTAGGTCGTCGTGGAGATCCACATTCCTAAGGAACCAAGGCGCTCCGACGGCTATCCTGCAGAATCGTGATTGAATAACCTGAAGGGATTTCAAGTTGGTGCGGGCTGCGTGAGCGAACACTACGCTTGCATACGTCATGACGGGGCGTATACAAGTTTTGTAGAGAGTTACCTTATTTCGGAGGGACAGTTTGCTTCGACTACAAAGCATTGGATAGAGTCGTCCTAGAATAAACGCGGCGCGGTCGCGTACCGTTTTTATATGGGGACGGAATGTCATCCCTCTGTCGAGGGTGACGCCTAGATATTTGACCTTCGAGACCCACGGAATGGGCTGGCCAAAGAGAGTGATGGGACTAACGGCGGAGGTGTTTGCGCGCCTACTACGGAGTGGGATGCTCGAAGTGATGTTCGGAGGGCGACCCCTTTTGAAGAGCACCGCTGCGCTTTTCGTGGGGTTGATGTCTATTCGCCACTTCCGGAACCACTGTCCCAGGGTGGCTACTGCGATCTGGAGTCGCCGATGAAGCAGCGACATCTTCCTACACGAGTAGTAGATAGCCGTGTCGTCGGCGAAGAGCGCTAGATGGGTCTCCGGAGACCGGGGTATATCATTGATATACAAACTAAATAATAACGGGGAGAGCGCGGAGCCTTGCGGGACTCCGGCGGTCAGTTGACGGGGACGAGAACGAGTTCCCTCTACTCGATATCGAAACGAACGGTTCGACAAGAAGTCTCGTATGATGAGCACGAGTCTGTCTGGCACTCCCATGTTGTACAGTTTATAAATTAAACCGTTGTGCCAGACTTTGTCGAACGCCTTCGCGATGTCGAAGAAGAGGGCGCCGGTCGGGATTTGTTTACGCCTATTTTGTCCTATCAGAATGTGCTCCGTGAGGCGGTGCACTTGTTGTACGCACGAGTGTTTAGAGCGGAATCCGAACTGTTCGTCATTGAGAATTTTGTTCGCGGTAACAAAATCCCAGAGGCGTTTCCTAAGGAGCCGTTCGTAAATTTTTCCTATCGTCGAGAGGAGACTAATCGGACGGTAACTAGAAGTTTCGTTTGTCGGTTTGCCCGGCTTATGTATACCGATAACGTCCGCTTCTTTCCACACCGCGGGAAAGATGCAGTGCGTCATAGCGGCATTTAAAATTGTAGCCAACATTGCTATCAGTTGGACTGGCAAAAATTTTAGCGCGCGGTTGTGGATGCCGTCGGAGCCGGGTGCCTTCCTAGGTTGGAGGTTGTGGATCGCGTCTCTAACTTCGTCAGTGGTAATGGGGGGTAACGCGTCCGAGGGCGGCAGGGAAGCTCTGCGCTCGACCTCCCTGTCGACTAACTCGGTGTGTTCGGGGTCCGCGTGTTGAGTGCTGGTGGTGCACTGCTCTTGCAGTGCATCGGCCAGCAGCTCAGCCTTGTCATCGTCATCGAATGCCGGTGGTTGGCCTGAAGGGCGTATGAGGGGAGGCATAGTAGCGGTAGTTTCGGATTTGAGAGTCCTAGCTAGTCGCCAGTATGCTTGGTGGGAGGGCGCGAGTTGTTCTAGATAACTATGCCAATTATCGTTACGCGCGTCGCTTAAGCGGGAGTGGACTTCGCGTTGTAGACGACGCATCCGAATCCGGTTTGAATGCGTGGGAAGACGATCGTAGGCCCGGATTGCCGCGTTCCTAACTCTTAAGAGATTCCTAAGATCGGGGGACAGTCTGATGCGGTGGAAGCTGTCCTCCACATCGACTTCTTTAGAAGATCTAATGATCGCGGAAGAGATGTGATCGGTAATGATGTTTATGGATTCGACGGTGTCCTCGGGGGATGGATTCGAATCCGGGCCGTAAGGGAGGATTGGCGGAGCGGTGTCGGCTAGGCACGTGCCCAGCTTATTCCAATCCACCATGGTCCTCGTAACAGTGACTGGGTTGTGGGGGCGACCGAGCTGCATAACGACAGGTCGGTGGTCTGAGTCGAGCTCTGACATTGCTTCGATGGAACGCAAGCGCAGAGTTACGTTCCTAAGCAATGCCAGGTCTATAGTGCTCGGACGGAGCGCGATGTTATACGGATAACATGTTGGAGTTGGGGGACCGACTATTTCAAAGGTGAGGTCGTCTATAAACGCGTCGAGACGCCTACCGTTAACGTTAGTACGATGGCAGTTCCACCTAGTGTGGTGGCAATTTAAATCGCCTGCCAGGATGACGGAGTCTCCCATGCCGAACAGTGACTCGATGTCACTGCTCAGAAGGGGCTTGTCCGGGGGGAGATAAACGGATGCGATGACGATCGGCTGGTGTCCCGTCAGCGAGATACGGCACACTGACGCCTCGATATGTGAGAGCGAGGGAGTATCGAGAGGGACAACGTGCAGGGCCCGCCTATAGTAAATGGCAGTCCCGCCTTTGGAGGCGGTGAGTCTGTCATTCCTAACCATGACGTAATTCGCGACTTTCGGGTCGCGACGCGAGGGCTTCAGACAGGTTTCCTGCACTAATAGAATATCTACAAGATTATCGCGGAGGAATTCGAAAATTTGATCGCGTTGCCGCGCGAGTCCGTTAGCATTGTAGAATGCTAACGTAAGGGAATACGGTTTTTCTCTACCTTTTTGCGCCATTGGTTACCGGTAAAGATTTTATAACGTACGCGACACGGACTCGTAAACGTCCATGTGATCGAAAGCGGCCGCGAGCCGCTGTTCGGGGGTTACCGACCTACGGATAGCGTCAGCGAACGATCGCAGACGGTCGAAGTTGACCGCGGTGACGAAGTCACGCACGAGCGCGAAGTCGTTGGCGGCAGAGGGTTGCGGGGGACGGAACGCGGGCGCGGGGCGAGGTGCGAGCAGGGGCTGGGGCGCGGGGCGTGTCACGAGCGGGGGCGGGGGTGCGGTTTCCGTTCCCGCCTTCGTATACGGCAGCGGTTTTTTCCACGCCGACACCGTGGGAACTGCAGCCGGCACGAAGGCGGGTTTCGGCACTGAAGGCGCCGAAGTCTTTGGGCCGACGGTTCGGGGGGCTGGGTGGGTCGGACGTTTTCGCGGAGCCCTAGGACATCCACGGTAGTTCGCGGGGTGCCCTTGCTTAAGGCATAGGACACAGCTGGGAGGTTCGGTCGCGGTTTCCCTATCTCTAACGCAATCTAACGTAGCGTGATCGCCGAGGCATTTCACGCAGCGGGGGCGCGCGTGGCAATTACGCGCCGAGTGGCCATAGAGTTGGCACCTGTAGCACTGCCCGGGAGTGCCACGCTTGTGGGGGGCTTCGATCGAGATCCCGGATAGGCCGCAAATTGTCGTGAGACATGCGATCTTCTTTTTGGCCTCCGGGGTGGGTTCTAACGCCACGAGTATCATATTATAGGGCTGTTTGCCCCGCCCGCTGTGCATCCGGTGCACACTAACTATCGGGAGGGCCTGAGCGGTCAGATCCTCCTTAATGTAGTCTATTTCTAGCTCCTTAGGGACTCCGCGTATTACTACGCGGAGCTCGCGGTCCTCCTGAAGAGCATAGGTGTGGAAACCTATGTTCTCCTTTCGGAGGTATGCTGAGAGGGCCCTATGGTCGCCCGGCGTTGCGACCTTGATCTGAATCCCATGCGCGACGTTACGCGCATGGGTGTAGTTAATTTTATTTGCCTGAAGGGCCTGGGACACGCGATTCCACGCTGTCTTCTCTTGAAGTATCAGCGGGGGCGGGGCAGCTACTTTGGGAGCGGGCGCGGGCTTGGGACGCGGCGGTGGGGTTACGCGGCGCGCGGAGTCCGACTCCGGTGTAACTACTACTTTCGGTCGAGAGGCGGACGCGGATTTCGTCTGTTTTGTCGTGGAGTTCCGGGACTCCACGGCGCGAGTACGCTTCTTTCCACGTGTCACTGTTTGGAAACCATCCGAGGTTCCGGGCTGAGGGCTGGACGCGGATTCAAAGTCCATCTCCGATTCCGTATCGGAGCCTGAACTTGAGACTACGGAGGTCGCGACGGACGATACGAGCGATGACGTAATCGACGCGGGCGCGGGGGTGGGGGTAGCGCTAGGCGCTTCGTGAGTCGCATCGTCGGAACGTGCGCTCGAACTTAACGCGGCGGCGGGGGGCGCGCGGCGTGCCTCCGAGGCACGGTTGAAATACGCGGCGACGGACGCGGGGGGGGAGGGATTGCCACGAGAGGCCCTAAATGCTAAATATTCGGCCCTAATTGTCGGGTACCTATCCCGGAGGAACCCGACAAGATCACTGTCACAAACACTTGCACTTTCTTCCATGTTTCTTCTTGCTTCTTGCCCGGGGGGGGCGGCCCCGGGACTTTTGTTGAACTCGCCGAAAGGCGAGGCCCCGGATAGGATTTGTAACCCCCCTGTGCTGCAGGACAGCAAGGAGCAGGGGGGGGGAATGCCTATGCCGTGAAAACGGCAATCGGCGGGGAAAAGGAAAGGAACCCGCTCGGGCTGTATAGTGCTACAGCAGGCAGAATCGCGAGCGGGGGTCTAGTCTTGAAAAAGACTGTTGTTTTTGGGAAGGGTTAGGAAATCGCTAGCCTGTGAGTGCCACAGGAAGCTGAACGTAGCGATTGGTTTTGCCTTGAAAAAGGCAGTTGGTAAGGGTGGGTTCGCGGTTACAAAACTTTAGCGCACAAAAATGGACCTCGATACGCAGATCGCAAGCGACCAACGGATCGGCACGTCCGCACTACTGAATTGTACGCACGATGTATTCACGGTCACTACACTGTCGAGCACAACTGTGAGTTCAGAGACGCAGCTCGCAAGCGGGCCACGGATCGGAAAGCACGTCCGCGCACGACCGAGTCGTGAGCGAGAATGGGTTAAATTTAATGACAATTTTGTTACTTAAGAATTTTTCGTCTTCTGGGTCTCTACTGAGCGCAATTAGGTGCGATTACTGGTCCTACAACTTGTGAGTCCGCACGGGTAGGTACCACCACCCAGCCTATTTCTGCCGTGAAGCAGTAATGCGTTTCGGTTTGAAGGGTGGGGCAGCTATTGTAACTATACTGAGACCTTAGAACTCATATCTCAAGGTGGGTGGCGCATTTACGTTGTAGATGTCTGTGGCCTTCAGTAACCACTTAACAACCAGGTGGTCTGTGAGCTCGTCCACCGCTATAAGCAATAAAAAAAAGGATGTTTGTTGATGAAAATTCGAGGCATCACGAACGTGTAGTCCCTTGATAGTCCGCAGTTTCCCTGGAAGGACAATGGGGGACCAGCAATCGCAATCTTCAGGTGCTCTCCATAAAAGCTCCGTATACGTAGAGATCCTTATGCGGATACTGCCACCCAAGTTGAAACTGTAGGTCGACCTTAGAACTTATATCTCAAGGTGGGTGGCGCATTTACGTTGTAGATGTCTATGGGCTCCAGTAACCACTTAACACCAGGTGGGCTGTGAGCTCGTTCACCCATCTAACCAATAAATAAAAAGGTTGACAATATCTTACGGCCAGATTTTTCGCATCCACACTAGACTTCAATAATATCTATCGGAAGTTTCACAGCGCGCAATGTAACACAGTAATCGGCAGGCGGGGTCAATAGCCTTTTAACAGTCTGAAAAGCGGGGAACATGAATTGTTAGAAAACATGGTAGATGAGAATTAGTCGTAGAAAAATAAATATTAAGTGACTTCGGAGTCAGATTTTTTTTAAGCTATACTTCTTTAGGCGCGTTATGAAAAATGTATGAGAGTGCAATTTTACGATGCGCACGCACCGTGACACAAAATTAACAGAATGAAGTTGCCCACTAAATCGCTCATTACAATACGACCGACGTAACTTGTCTGAATATAGCCGCAGGTAACTTTCGCGCATGTAGTTGCGCATGTTCGTATAAAAAAGTGTTATTAGCATTCATTTTTTTGTGATATAAATGACAAAATTATTACATAATTAATATAATTCATACTAAATATTATTAAATTATTAACGTTAAATATTTATTATTAATTATTTAATATTAAAAAAAAAAATTAATAAATAAAGTATAACTTCTTACGCGCGTACATAAGTATACGCACCCTTTTTTTAATTTAAAATTTCTGCTCCTTATTATATATAGTTATATATGTATAAGTTATATATATATATCTCTTATACTTCATCATGAATTTTTACGATTCCGACGAGTACCCAAAAGGCTTCTCTTGAGACCCTATTTAAGAATTACCGGTAAAATAATAGAGCTTTCGCCGGAATGCCCTTTTAAATACGTAGCTTTTAGTGTTCAAATTTAAAGGTTTTAAGCTCCACAAGGGAAACGAGGATGCGAATAAAACTAATGAATATGCTATTTTTTTTTAAATCCCTTTAAACTTTCACTTACGTTGTCTAGGCAAACGGGTATTAACAAATTTGATAAATTGCTTTCTTTTTAAATTCCCTTTGCCTTCCCGATTCTTTCGAATAAGTCTTAACAGAGCTACAGAGTTCTAGCAATCATGTCCTTCTAAAATCTATGCAAATATATATATATATATATATATATCGACGCTTGAAAGGCAAACGTGACTAAGCGACAATGCGTGAACTTTACAGTAGACTAATTTAAAATTGAAATAACTGAAAACAAAATTTATTTTAACGAATCTAGCTGTAGTAGAGTCTAGCTAGTAGCTGTAGGATTGAAATGATTTTAATAGACCTAGAAATATATATTTTTTGCGCATCGAATATGGTTATTGCCTATCATTTATGTACAAAGCAGTTATTGTCGCTTAGTCATCTTTGCTTTTCAAGCGTCGATATATATTTTTATTGCTTAGATGAGTGGAGGAGCTCACAGCCCACCTGGTGTGAAGTGGTTACTGGAGCCCATAGACATCTACGACGTAAGAGGTCCTACCACCCGTAATTATAGTTTTGCGGGTTTGATTTTTATTATACGATGTTATTCCTTCACCGTGGAAGTCAATCGTGAACATTTGTTGAGTACGTATTTCATTAGAAAAATTGGTACCCGCCTGCGGGATTCGAACACCGTTGCATCGCTAGATACGAATGCACCGGACCTCTTATCCTTTAGGCCACGACGACTTCGAAATAGATATTTCATTGTTTTTTTTTGTTAGAACTATTTCGATTTTAATACTAATTTGAAAAATAGCTTAGAGATGGCTCTGCCTAAGCAGTTCTGTTTTTATTTTGTGTTATTACAAAAAAAAGACATTTCTGTATGTTTCAAATCAGCTAGATCTCGGACCTATTTAAAAACCTAAACACTATAATAATTTGATAAAAAAGGTACAAACAAACACCGGTTCGCTATACACATACAGGTACAATAAAACACTTTTACTGGTTCACTGATATGCTTTCACAAAAGCTGAGCTTTCAAATCTTAAGGGAAAGGACTATTTGCGCGTTTATGTAAGTTTAATTTGGTCAGCTTTTGCGAATGTCCGTTGATCGTAACGTAAGAACAAGTATCAGGGCTAGCAATAATGACATCATGGCCTACTTTTTTTTTCCTACCTATGCTGATAGCCTTGAGAGGCTATATTAGCTTCACCCTAACATGTAGGTGAGCTCACGAGGCTCAAACCGAAAGTGTTGCTAACACTGGCCCTAGCAAGAGCAGTGCTTCGCAGAATCTACCACCGGATCGGAAACGCGACCCACTGAGAAGATCCGGCGAGAAACTCAGTGAGCCGTGTGTATGGGTTAATTCGCTCGTGGAGCCCTACGTCGCAAGCGACGGGTTCGGCGAGGACTGTGACCGGTGCTTGTGGTACCTAAAAGCACCGTTAATGGATCAGGAGGATGCGTAATGATGTGTTTTGGGTGACGTCGACTATTTACTGTCTACAGGATCGGGTATGGGATTTTGCACTCTCTAATGAAAATAAATTAATTCCACGTAACTTCATAGAGAAGATTATTTGTGCTCATCTAACAATTTATACAAGACAAGGCACTGTTAGTTCGTTCAGAATAACAATCTTGAGCAGCTGATGGTGACGGGCAAGTATAGGGAGATATAAACGTCCCAGAGGATGCAGTCCCATGAGATGGTCGGGCCAAATTCGATCTCGTCTGGACATCAAACTCGACGATGACCTCCACAATACGTACTTAAGAAATGTTCACGATTGACTTCCACGGTGAAGGAATAACAGCGTGCAATAAAAATCAATCCCGCAAAATTATAATTTGCGTAATTACTGGTGGTAGGACCTCTTGTGAGTCCGCACGGGTAGGTACCACCGCCCCGCCTATTTCTGCCGTGAAGCAGTAATGCGTTTAGGTTGGGACAAGCCGTTGTGGCTATACTGAGACCTTCGAACTATATCTCAAGGTGTGTGGCGCATTTACGTTGTAGATGTCTATGGGCTCCAGTAACCACTTAACACCAGGTGGGCTGTGAGCTCGTCCACACACCTAAGCAATAAAAAAAAAAAGGCCAAGGATCGCAGCAGATGGAGAGCCATTATACAGGATTGACAGGACAGACATTGCGTGATTTGTTCCCAGCTAAAAATTAAGCTAAATAATCCGGACTATCACACGAACAAGATAAAACAAGAATGAAAATAAAAACAAAACCAAAAAAAGACAAACTGTTAAGTACTTCGCAGTGGAAAATTAGCAGGACGAAGTACCTACCCGGCGTAGCCCACAATAAACTTATCAGCAGTAAGATACACTACGCCTGATCATAATTAATACAATGGCCATAAGAAAGCATGGATTTGATAGAAAAAAATCCATCCATCGAACATCGTACAATAAAAACGCGAGATATTCTCGTGAGATAACTAGTATGGTTTCTGAGCAGGTAATTTGGAGTGTTTTTTTGTTGTTTTTGTTACCAATATACCGCTCTAATAACCGTCTTTTTGTAAAAATTTTTTCTATTGAATTAGTGACGCTGTCGTGATTTGAACACGCATTGTTCTGATATATTAACCCTCAAATATCCAGGTTTTTTTTTTGTCAGGAGGAAATCGCCGGACTTCCGCCCTTTACTGGGGATGGCGGGCGGGGTATGTCAGAGTCGAACTGACTAAATCCTCCTGTCGCTCAACAACCAACGTCCAAACCTCGCATGAGACAGAACTCATGAAAAGGCAAAGGGGGGAAAGTGAAGCGTTTAGTACGGAGCACATCTCTCCCATCACCCTCCTCATCGGAACGCCGGACCGGCGGTCGTCGGCGCCACGACCGCCAGCCCTCTCGGTTGGCAGGCTGTCCGAAGCCCGCCTAGATAGCGCCGGTTACAGTGAGATACCCTACGGAATACCCCGCTGGACCAAAACCAGCGTGGGTCGGCCGGCCTTCCATCACCCGGCCTTCCATCACCCGGATGCTCTTGCGTAAAACGCGTGCAGAGCAGCTTGCACGTCGTCTTCTTGGGCCCCCTCGCCGGTCCTCAGACCGACATGCGAGGGGGACCCGAAACACTTAGAGGGCCAGGGCTTGGGCGAGATCCGCCTCCCTGGCCCCCGCTCGACGGCGGCGGGCCTGTGCGTCTCTCACACGCCCCGCCGCCTCCTTCTGCGAGATGGTGCACTCGCAGAAGTCAAGCATCGCCTTCCACGACTCGTTGTCGCCGAGCATCGATGCCATAACACTCCGCAACGACAAGTCGTTTCCTATTTTTGCGACGACGACACGGCGCTACCCCTCGCATGCGGGGCAGCGCGAGCGTATGCTCTGCCGTGTCCAAGTCGCAACCACAATGGTGGCACTCTGCCGTCGGTTCGGCTGTGATCCGGTGCAGGAACTCACCGAAACAACCATGCCCAGTGAGCGCTTGCGTGAGCCGGAAAGCGAGGCGTCCTCTGTCACGGTTCACCCAATCCACAAGGACCGGGCGAATCGCCTCGACGGTTCTACGACCAGCCGAAGGATCAGCCAGCCGTCTGGACTATGACTCCAGCACGGACCGCCGAGATTGGGCCCTCCACGCTCTGACCACACTGGGGCTGAGACGCGCCACGCCCCGGGCACGAAGGTCAGCCCGCCACTTATAGTCAGCGGCGAGCGCCTCCGCATCCAGAACCCAAGGCGGCGTCCCAGCTAGTACACACGCCGCCTTAAAGGAGATGGTGCGATAACCACGGATGACCCTGACAGCGATTGTGCGTTACGGCTGCTGCAACGCAGCTTAGCTACCTCCACGGCCAGGGACTGGCCCCACACGGGCGCCCCGTATAGGGCTATTGATAGCACCACCCCCGTATAGAGACGGCGCGTCACCTGGTCAGGCCCCCGACGTTGGGCAGAAGTCGGCTTAACGCACTGGCCACCCCCAACAAACGAGGGACCAGGTTCTGAAAGTGAGTCAAATATCCAGGTAGTGATTACCGTCCTCGTCGAACGCGTCGAATGCGATGAAGGGTTCGGCGAGTAAATTAACCCTCAGACACAACCCACTGAGTTTCTCGCCGGAACTTCTCGGTGGGTCGCGATCCCGATCCGGTGGTAGATTCTGCGAAGCACTGTTCTTGCTAGGGCTAGTGTTAGCAAATTCGCCAGCTGAGCCCCGTGAGCTCGCCTATACGTTAGGTGAAGCTGGTATAACCCCTGGAAATTGACAGGATAGGTATCCAAAAAAAGGTAGTAATTTTCAGCGCAGAGATCATGTTTTTTTTCCTACCGAAGCTGATGGTCTAGAAATACCATATCAGCGTAACTTTAACTAGTAGGTGAGCTCATGGGGCTCAAACCTGACGATGTTGCTAACACGAACCCTAGGGATCCTGAATATATTTGTGGCGAAGCAACAATACATTCTTTTCAATTAAGACGCATTTACTGATAATTGAGCCAATGTTTCCTCTGCAGACCTATGATCCATAAGAAGTGCTCAGAGGCCATCCACAGGGACGTCTTACAAGCACACAAGAATTTGAGGCCCTTTTGGAAAGTAAAAAGAGCGAATTTTAATAACATTTTGTAACTGAATATGACCATTTAATAAAGGTTATCAAATACAGTATGATATAATATGTCATTAATGATATTAGAATGCTGCTGGTTTTTTGGTTACGATTACGATAACGGCTTCCAAACTAATTTCATCAATATAACCTAAAATTATTACCTATTGTGGTAAAACGTGGAGACATCGATTGCATTTTCTTATCAGCTCTAAATAAAATACTTTTTGCGATTTTGTAGTGCTTACAGTTCTTTCGTCCTTTTTTATTTCTCTATCTAATTCTTATAACTTTCAGCGCCTTTTTTAAAATTTACCCGGCTGCTACTGTAGCGAACCCTTATTTAGCAGATTTTAACGGACACTTTTTACACACAGAGACGATCCTCCTTACCTCTACCCTCCATGTTAGTACAGTAGGAATAGGCGCAGTCATCGATATAATGGAGTAGTATATGCCTTGTAAATACCTTCTGATAAGATTACTGATTTGTGAAAAAAGAGTAATGTGCCCAACAAAAATGTTTTAAGAATAAATGTGTGAGAGAAATTGTCGGTCCATCGGGGCCCTCTGAGAATGGGGGCCCTGGGCACGGGTCCCGCGTGCCCTTATGGAGAAGACGGTATTGGTCATCCATATTTGGAACAAAACGAGAATTAATTTATGCATTACCCAATTGATTATTTACACTGATTACAATTTTGAATACAGTGACATCTAGCGCTGAGTGTTAAAACTAAATCAAAAGGAGAAATGGTAGCGTGCTTTTTTTTTTCTTTAATAAATTTTAATATGTTGTCTTTAGAGTAAGAGTTTTGTGATCTCAAGTAAATAATAACCCTTAATCAAATTTAATTTCAACGTCTATGTATTGTATACGTCTATATTGTTAATTTAATTCTTTTTATATAGTGTCATCTATCGAACTTTACCGCAAGCATGCACGCTTTGCTTAGAAAATTTCAAAAGGTTCCACCTTGTTCATCAAAATTACACTAGATGGCAGCAGCACGACCAAGCGTAATTCAAAATATTTTTTAATAGAACAAAATCTAATTCTAATCAATTTATCAATTATTATAAAAGTTTTTTTTGATCTTTGCCAAATATTCGCCAAATTTACATCTTAAATTACCATGTCTAAAAAACATCCAACTTAATTTGCGAATATGAACTTTGAATAACGAAATCAGTCTCATTTGCAATGGAAATATAAATTTTCTATACTTTTTGAAATCGCACAATAGAAACTCAAAGAGCCGTCTTTTTTAACATATTATTTTATATCCTTGTTTCAAAAATGTTTACTCCTTTATTACAGGGCAAGATAATAAGTAATATTCCGTGCCTGAACTAAACATTTAGCGGAAGAGTGCGCCACTTTGAGAGAGCGGCACGACACGAAAACCTCTTGTCGTGATCGCCGGAAATTACATACCCGATCATGCAGACCGAATGGTAAACAGTCGACGTCGTCCTAAGCACGTCATTACGGATCCTCCCGATCCGTGAACGGTGCTTTTAGGTACCTCAAGCACCGGTCACCGTCCTCGCCGAACCCGTCGCTTGCGACGAAGGGCTCGGCGAGTAAATTAACTCACAGACACAGCCCACTGAGTTTCTTGCCGGATCTTCGCAGTAGGTCACGTTTCCGATCCGGTGGTAGATTCTGCAAAGTACTGCTTTTGCTAGGGCCAGTGCCAGCAACACTTCCAGTTTGAGCCCCATGAGCTCACCTACTAGTTGGGTGAATCTAGAATAACCACTCGAGGTTGAAGTCGTCGTGGCCTAAAGGATAAGACGTCCGGTGCATTCGTGTTGAAGCGATGCACCGGTGTTCAAATCCCGCAGGCGGGTACCAATTTTTCTAATGAAATACGTACTCAACAAATGTTCACGATTGACTTCCACGGTGAAGGAATAACATCGTGTAATAAAAATCAAACCTGCAAAATTAAAATTTGTGTAATTACTGGTGGTAGGACCTTTTGTGAGTCCGCGCGGGTGGGTACCACCAACCTGCCTATTTCTGCCATGAAGCAGTAATGCGTTTCGGTTTGAAGGGTGGGGCAGCCGTTGTAACTATACTTGAGACCTTAGAACTTATATCTCGAGGTGGGTGGCGCATTTACGTTCTAGTTGTCTATGGACTCCAATAACCACTTATCACCAGGTGGGCTGTGAGCTCGTCCACCCACCCAAGCAATAAAAAAAACTGGAAAGGGTAAAAAAAGAGTTCGACGTGCAACCTAATCCATATATCGGCCTGCTGAGCTTCGATTCCGATGCGGTTGTAGATTCATTCCCGAAGCAGCTGCTCTTGAGTCTTAGGTCTCCTTCCTGAGGCGCTCGGGCAGTTGTAATCAAAGCTGTTAGCAAATCTCACCCTTCCTGGTTGAGCCTTTGGCGCTCACCTGTCCTGGTGAAACTGGAAAGGCCTCAGGGCCACCAGTAATCGTTCAATCAAGTGGTGGTAGGAGTTCTTGTGAGTCTGCGCGGGTGGGTACCACCACCTTGCTTATTTCTGCCGTAAAGCAGTAGTGCGTTTCGGTTTAAAGGGCGGGGCAGCCGTTGTAACTATACTTGAGACCTTAGAACTTATATCTCAAGGTGGGTGGCGCATTTACGTCATGGATGTCTATGGGCTCCAGTAACCACTTAACACCAGGTGGGCTGTGAGCTCGTCCACCCATTTAAGCAATAAAAAAAAAAAAAAAAAAACAACTTCCCCGGTGGGCTGTGAGCTCGTTCAAAGTGTAGTGTATGGGTATAACAAATGGGTTCTGTCATAGTTACCATCCATGTACGAGAAAGCATGGGTAGTTTCAAAATCAAACGACTTTTACTTGTATCAGACCTGTAAAAATATCTCCCATTGATCTAAGAAATTACTATTACCTACTCATCATTTTGTAGTTATCGAATTTTAATTTGATACGCTTTATTTCGATAGGTTAAAATACAGTGTTTTGACTGAAGCTGTGTTTTCAATCAAATGCTATTATCAATTAAGTCAGATAATTCGGTCCAGTTCATTGTGCCATGACACGTCTTCCGAGATAAACGAGAAAAGAACCTGTAGCTCAGTACCTACCTTCCTCTATCATTGGTGGGTGGCGCATTTACGTTGTAGATGTCTATGGGCTCCAGTAGCCACGGTTTGCGGTAGGCAGCGGCTTGGCTCTGCCCCTGGCATTGCTGAAGTCCATGGGCGACGGCAACCACTCACCATCCAATAAGGTTCAAAGTATGTCTAATTGATACATTTATCTTGCTTTGTTCTGTTTTTCAGTTCAAAATGTATTCCAAGGTGTTGTTATCCGCTGCATTCCTTGTATGCGTGAGCGCTCAAGTTTCTATGCCTCCTGGTTACGCAGAGAAGTGAGTAGAAACATAAATAAACAAACGTGTGGCACTCGGGAACTGCCGCGGTAAAGCTATTGCATAGCATTTTTTATCAACTTATGCAATTATAATTAGACAATGATAATTTAATATTAAAACAAGTCCACGCTATATTATACATTAATAAAAACAAAACATTAACTGTCCCCTTCACACTCATAAGCTAGATCGCGCGAGAGAGAGATGGGCAGACTTTTCATGATGCGCATGCAGTGTGACGTCACGCCACGCGCTTATGCACAAACACCACATAAGCGCAACGTATGAATGTGTTGAATGCGAGCTACATAGTAGGCGTAGTGGGGTGTTAGGTTATTTTCGTTACGGAATTTCTTGATTCAGTCGCCGCGCTCAAAGCCCGCAATAAAATCTATGCAATAGCTTAATAATGTGTTCCCTACAATTTGGTTCATGCTACAATAAATTTACTATCATCATTTCTTTTATACACTCTACTTTCTTTCCCCGATTCTGCTTGGAGATAACACTGCATTTAAAGGTAGTTTTTTTTGGTACGAGAAATAATCGTATTTGGACCTTCTATTATATACGTATTGCTTGCTACATTGGCTCTTATATAAATCTGGGCTTTCTTCACCTTTTTCACTAAAGCAGCATATTCAAAATCGACTTCTTTCCACTAATTGAAAGGTATCTGCTTTGAATTTAGCATTTAGCACCCTCATTTTAACGACGTGGCTAACATCAGTGACAGATTAATTAATGACTCTTTATTTGAACACAAATTTACAGGTATCCGATCACCAGCCAATTTTCAAAGTCAGTCCGACACCCTCGCGATATTCACGACTTTGTCACTTGGGACAGGGAAATGGGGGGAGGGAAGGTCTTCGGGACTTTGGGAGAGAGCGACCAAGGACTTTTTGTAAGTACAAGATAAAGGGAATTTTCGGTAAGGAAGCGTACTTTTGAAAGTTTCAGATTCGTTCACCAAAAATGTAAATACGACGAATTTTGTAGTTATTTTGATCAGTAGTATGCTGCTAGTATATTCTCCAGTAGCCAATGGTTAAATTTTAATAATGTTATAAGCCTTATAAAACGCTTCTTTTGCAACATCTTTATCGATTATGGGTAGCCATTGTGTTAATAAAATCGATTAATCTCAAGACCTTTGGGTCCTTACACTTCTTTATTCTTAACTAGCTGACCCGGCAGACTTCGTAGTGCCTCAATCGATAAATAAAAGACCTAAACTTTTATATAGAATAAACTTAAAACAAACAAAAGGAATCCGTCCGACGGGGGACACGTCAAAGGGAAAACAAAATTGTTATTTTTATTTAATTCCGAGAATTTTCATATTTTTATACCTTTTAAACCTTCTCTGGACTTCCACAAATAATTCAAGACCAAAATTAGCCAAATCGGTCAAGCCGTTTTCATGTTATGTCGTGACAACGGAAAACGGGTTTCATTTTTATATGTATAGATTCAGCGTTTGTATACAATTTTATGCAGAAAAGACTACGGATTTTATTTCTGAAAAAAAAAATTGTAATGAAATGTTCAAATGATATCCTCTTTTTCCAGGGTAAAGGTGGTTACAACAGGGAGTTCTTCAATGATGACCGCGGCAAACTGACCGGACAGGCTTACGGCACCAGAGTATTAGGGCCTGGAGGCGACAGTACCAGTTACGGTGGTCGTCTAGACTGGGCCAATGAGAACGCCAAGGCTGCTATTGACTTGAACAGGCAAATTGGTGGCAGCGCTGGGGTAAGTTTATTATCCACTCTATCTATTTATTTACCAGCCTACGACGTTGTGGACAAAGGCGTCTTTATTTATTGCCCTTGTAAGCAGACGAGGAAATGGCCCACCTGATGGTGGGTAGTTACTACCGCTCATGGATGGCATTCATACCAGGGACAGGGTCAAGCTGCTGCCTACCGCTGACTATTCTTCGCAAGCCTCGTTTAAAGACGTCTCGGAAAGCATATCATGGCGTGCAAAAACCCCTTTGATGGGAGCTGATTCCAAAATCGGATGGCGGGTGCCAGAAACGATCTCTGGAAACGCACTGTGGATGAACGTATTGGTAAAAAAAGCCTCTTTTAAGTTCCGCCACAATACGTTGCCTGCATCCAGCGGGTTCCCAGGACCATAAAATTATAATTTGCGTAGTTACTGGTGGTAGGACCTCTTGTGAGTCCGCGCGGGTAGGTATCACCACCCCGCCTATTTCCGCCGTGAAGCAGTAATGCGTTTCGGTTCGAAGGGTGGGGCAGCCGTTGTAACTTGAGACCTTAGAACTTATATCTGACGGTGGGTGGCGCATTTACGTTGTGGATGTCTATGGGCTCCAGTAACCACTTAACACCAGGTGGGCTATGAGCTCGTCCACCCATCTAAGCCAAAAAACAATATATCCTTCAACAGGTCATCGGTTAACCTTGTGGAAAGCTTATTCACGTTATGTCTTCTGGTACGTGGTCGTCACTCGGGAACTTTTTTGGCACCAGTGGCCGTCTTTTTTATCACAGCGTAAAAATGAACAAAACCTATGACTCAGCTTGAATATCTGGATTGTTTTTTATTGCCCGTGAAGGCAGACGACGAGCATACGGCCCACCTGATGGTGAGTGGTTACCGTCGCCCATGGAATTCAGCAATGCCAGGGGCAGAGCCAAGCTGCTGCTTACCGTTAAGTACTCTCCACAAGCCTCGTTTGAAGAAGGATATGTCATGTCGATGGATGTCGTCCAGGCGTACATTATCACCAGGGTATTGATTAAGTTTTCGTTTACAGATCGAAGCATCAGCTTCCGGCGTGTGGGATCTTGGTAAGAACACTCACTTGTCAGCCGGCGGAGTGGTCTCTAAGGAGTTCGGTCACAGAAGGCCTGATGTCGGTTTACAGGCCCAGATTACTCACGAGTGGTAATTGCCAACACCATTATCAAAGCAGCTATATAAGTGCCGCTTAGACAAGCATTCTTGCCTCGTAAGCCTGGAAGTATGAATAAAATTTTGTCTAAAAAAATTGTTATAAAAATCGATTGATCTGTAACTAATTATCTGCGTTCTGTAATTTCATCTTTAATCACCAACATTCATCTAACATTTTTTAAATAAGAATAAAAATAAATTTCTTAATATAAATGGGTTTATTTTTTAATGATCCGAGTAAGGCAATAAAATCTATATCACCAACGAACACTAAGCTAAGATTTATATACAAGACAAGTATAATGATGGTAGGGAGTATGGTAAGCGCACGGGTGGTCACCATCGTTTTGCTAAGCCGTTATTCGATACAGCTGAGTTGTCGTTACCATGAGTTTCGATAGCCACTTGACAAGTGGACCTTGAGCCCATTCAGATGTCTATAAATTATCAAAACACGGGGCGGTACATGCCATGGGCAGTAGCTTGCTGTACGTGCTAGGAGGAATAACATCGTGTAATAAAAATCAAACCCTCAAAATTTCTATTCTGCGTAATTACTGGTGGTAGGACCTCTTGTGAGCCCGCGCGGGTAGGTACCACCACCCTGCCTATTTATGCCGTGAAGCAGTAATGCGTTTCGGTTTGAAGGGCGGGGCAGCCGTTGTAACTATACTTGAGACCTTAGAACTTATATCTCAAGATGGGTGGCGCATTTACGTTGTAGATGTATATGGGCTCCAGTAACTACTTAACACCAGGTGGACTGTGAGCTCGTCCACCCATCTATGCATTAAAAAAGAAACCTTGAGCTGCTAAAGATGTTTGAACAGCTGTTATCTAATCCCATTTCTCCTGACTGAGCCCCGGTGGCCCCAATTGACCCGAGGGCCTCAGGGCCACCGGTACTCCTTCCAATCTAAAAGAAAAAAATCGGTTGTCTGTAAAGTCCGTTTACTGACGATAGTTGAACGCGACAACGTCATAAAAAAATACGCCTCAGAGCGAGGTCACGCCGCATGAGTCATGTTTTTTCGTGCGTGCAGCCGGCTCCATCGAATTATAAGACGTTGTCACGTCAAAAAACACGTGGAAATTTTTCTGTTTGACATTTCCTAAACTCAACTATGTAGTTTATTGTCACTATTCTCATCGGCTACTCTCGGCAGAGCAGCTGTGCTGCAATTAAATTAACTAGAGATCCCGCAGTAGTCGAAATTCGACTATAATTACAATTAATTAAAAAACAAATCATACTTTGTGTACAAACTTACAATTCATTGGAATTGTAAGTTTGTACACTATTATGATTGTATTTTATTATTCTATAATCACAAACTTCGCCAAGACTACACTATAAAAAATATTAACAAAGACAAACAATATTCTATTCTCAATTTGACAACAGACGCCAAGAACAAAAGTTTGACAATAAATAGTATGCATGCGTGTGTGCGTCAAATACATGGTATGTAGTGTGTGTAATGTTTTCTTTATTGATTTAATGTATCTTTTATGCATTATTTTAAAAAAAAATATTAGCATTGCGCACTTCTTCTCTATATTCTCTATAAGTGTGGAAAATTTCATACTCCTCCGTCCGCGCAATTTTCGTAAAAAGGGATACAAAGTTTTTGCTTCACGTATTTAATATATAGATAAAACAACATTAACTAAACGAATGATTATTCGTGAATTTTCCGTACACACGCTTTTTCAAGTTTTAAAAAAAATATTTTTGTATGGCTTACATGGGTGGACGAGCTCACAGCCCACCTGGTGTTAAGTGGTTACTGGAGCCCATAGACATCTACGACGTAAATGCGCCACCCACCTTACTCTACTTAATCTAAGTACAGGAAGTTTGTTTGAATCTCGTCGAAAGATCGACCTTCTTCAAACGAGGCTTGTGGAGAGCATTAAGCGGTAGGCAGCGGCTTGGTTCTGCCCCTGGCATTGCTGAAGTCCATGGGCGATGGTAGCCACTCACCGTCAGGTGGGCCGTGTGATCGGCTGCCTACAAGGGCAATAAAAAAAAGATGTCTCATAACCGGTGTCAATTGGAGCGGCAGCCAATTCTTGTTTATATTTAACCGACAGCTTGCAAAACCGAAGCTTTTTATATTACCGTGACTGCTTTGTCGGTTACTGCCGTAGCTTATATTAGTTTACCTTGGAAGTTGGGATAAAATACATTATAAGCAGATAGAAATGAGTATATAAGGAAAAGTAAGGTCAGTGTCGTAAGATAAAACTGATGAGGTATGTGGCCACGAAGACTCTGGGTATCAATGTAAGCCGTATTGTAAGGGTGTTCAAAAAAGACAATTATAAGTCTGAACATTATTATGGTTCTTTTGTCAAAGACTATAATATTATACTTCTATAATCACAGCTTTCGCTAAGGCTTACACTATAGACAAATAATATTAAATAAATCAATATTAATCTAGTCTCAACTTGACCACAGACTTTAACAATAAACAAAATATAAGTATAATTGCGTGTGTGTGTCAAATACATGTACAGTGTGTGTAATGTTTTCTTGGGTGGTTTAATGTATTTTTTATGCATTATTTAAAAAAAAAATTTGCGTTCTGCACTCCTTCTCTATATTCTCTATAAGTGTGGAAAATTTCATACTCCTCCGTCCGCGCGATTTTCGTAAAAAGGGATACAAAGTTTTTGATGTGAAACATCTATAGCCGCACGTAAAACCGATTTCTGGCGTGGCGACGCATGCCGTGGCGACGCGTCGCCACGATATATGTTGGTATATATATACAGTCTATATACAGTAGTGTGTACGGTGTGGCGACGCGTCGCCATGCGCAATCGACTGTGCGATTCTCTCTGTGTTTTACTAGAAAACAAATTATTTTTTCGTAATATTTTATTTTATCATTATGACATATTTAGTTCCTATCACAATCTGTTCTTTTCTGCATAATACTTTTACAAAATAATGTCGATGTTTCACATCTGCCAGGCGCCCCGTGACGGCTCACATTTTTTTGTTTCACGTATTAATATATAGATACCCAACATATAGTCCGGAATGAATATACACAAGTTTCAAAGGAATATTCAAATGCTTTACAATTCCACATAATTGTTTCACATCCAAAGTAATTGTTGACAAAAATAATTCACATCCAAAGTAATTGTTGACAAAAATAATGGGTCGGAATATATATTTTCTACATAATCCTTGCTTTATGAAGAAAAGACAATTTAAATGCTTGTAAGACCTTCGAGAGACGACTGCTGTATTCTGGGTACCAGTACTTACTTGTTGGGGGCAGGAGGAGCTCCTACGCCCCGCTCTGGCACCTGTAGGAGACGGTCTTTATTGGTGATCCGATCCAAATAAAGTATAATAAGTAAGTATAATAAGTATATAAGATAAGTAAAATATATATCGCTAATTATAAATATTTAATGTTAATTATTCTAAAATTCGATTCGGTTATTAATAACTTTAAAAAATGCAGAGTGAAAGTATCGATTTCTTTGGCAAAAGATTATTGTTTAGATCTATGATGTCTTGAAGGGATATTCTTGATCACCAATCATGGCGGAACTCTGCCTGGACGCCGACGTCTGGTCTTCTGTGACCGAATTCCTTCGAGACCATACCGCCGGCTGAGAAGCGAGTGTTCTTGTCAAGATCCCACACTCCTGAACCTGTGGCTGTCATCTGTGAGGGAAAAAATTGAGTTAGTAGTTGCGGGTTTGGATTCTATGGATAGGCAGATGAGCTCACGGGCCATTTAGTTTTAAGTTTTTTTTTTTTTGCTTAGATGGGTGAACGAGCTCACAGCCCACCTGGTGTTAAGTGGTTACTGGAGCCCATAGACATCTACAACGTAAATGCGCCACCCACCTTGAGATATAAGTTCTAAAATCTCAGTATAGTTACAACGGCTGCCCAGCCCTTCAAGCCGCCCCCCCCTAAAACAAGTAGTCGATACCTAAATTGTTTGTTTAGCTGCTTTTCCTTGTTCTATGTTCCACCCTCAGCAATATCCAACATTTCTAACCAAAATTAATCACAATACATGACACAACACTCCTGATTTAAAGTCGTGTCTTCAATTTTTATTACAATACGTTACTTCTTTCAAGGTGAGATTCGTCCGTGAGCACGTGATAAATAGGTAATCTATATAATATATAAAAATGAATTGCCGTTCGTTAGTCTAGCTAATTTTGATCTTGAATTATTCGTGGAAGTCCAGAGAAGGTTCAAAAGGTTAGATAAATATGAAAATTCTCGGAATTAAATAAAAATAACAATTTTGTTTTTCCTTTGATGTGTCTCCCGTCGGACGGATTCTTTTTGTTTGTTTCAAGTTTATTTTATACAAAAGTTTAGGTCTTTTATTAATCGATTGAGGCACTACGAAGTCTGCCGGGTCAGCTAGTTTCTTATAAAAATATGGGTCGTGCTGTAGGATTTCGGCACTGGCGTAAGTCGTTGGGTGCGGAAGGCGGAGGACCGCATTATGTGGAAGGCATTGGGGAAGGCCTATGTCCAGCAGTGGGCAGATAAAGGCTGATGATAATGATGATGATGATGTAAGTCGTCGTGGCTTAAAGGATAAGACGTCCGGTGCATTCGTGTCGATGCATCGGTGTTCGAATCCCGCATACAGGTACCAATTTTTCTAATGAAATACATAGGTACTTAACAATTGACTTCCACGGTGAAATAAAAATCAAACCCGAAAATTTATAATTTGCACACCACCCCGCCTATTTCTGCCGTGAAGCAGTAATGCGTTTCGGTTTGAAGGGTGGGGCAGCCGTTGTAACTATACTGAGTCTTAGAACTCATATCTCAAGGTGGGTGGCGCATTTACTTTGTAGATGTCTATTGGCTCCGGTAACCACTTAACGCCAGGTGGGCCGTGAGCTCGTCCACCCATCTAGCAATAGAAAAAAAATTTAATTACAATGATAAAAAATTATTTTATACAATTTTTTTTATGTAAAAGTAAGTTTACCTACCGGACTCACCAAGCGGACCAAGCGGACTTACAAGAGGTCCTACCACCAGTAATTACGCAAATTATAATTTTGCGGGTTTCATTTTTATTACAAGATGCTATTCCTTCACCGTGGAAGTCAATCGTGAACATTTGTTGAGTACGTACTTTGATTATATTATATAATATACTTTGATTATATTATATAATCAAAGAGTACGTAATTCATTAGAAAAATTGGTACCCGCCTGAGATTCGAACACCGGTGCATCGCTCAACACGAATGCACCGGACGTCTTATCCCTTAGGCCACGACGACATCAAACTCAATGTCAGTTTTATTTAGTATAAGTATCAACAATTCAATGGTATTTAATTGATCTTCAATTATGTTTATTGTTTACATATCCCATTTAAATAGCTGAAATTTTTTTTTTTAGATATATTTTTTTTTATTTTAAACTTTAAATGACTCTTTTGTAAAGTTGCAAAAATGTCGCTTAAACCAAATAGGCTTTCACCCCTCGATTTAATGAATAAGCTAGACACATTTCTTATCACATGTTTATGTTATTGTAATGATTATAGTTTCAACGTAACGTCGGGACGGTGTTGTCCGCGATGAAGCGTATTCAAGAATTGGCTGGCTTTTTTTTATTGCCTTTGTAGGCAGACGAGCATACGGCCCACCTTATGGTAAGTGGTCACCGTCACTCATGGACGTCAGCAATGCCAGGGGCAGAGCCAAGCCGCTGCCTACCATTAAGTACTCTCCGCAAGCCTCGTTTGAAGAAGGACATGTCATAGCGCTCGGAAAACATCGTACATATATGTTAATTGATTTTTTTTCCGGAGATATTCTACACGAAAGTAATCATAGTCTGTCTCTGAATAAGACTCTCTTAATAAGACTCTCTTAATAAGATTCTCTTTCATTCGTTCTCCTGATGCTCCCTGCAGGTCCAACCAAC
Organism: Bombyx mandarina; assembly: GCF_030267445.1. NCBI lineage: Eukaryota > Metazoa > Arthropoda > Insecta > Lepidoptera > Bombycidae > Bombyx > Bombyx mandarina. The sequence continues at coordinate 9,347,899 of NC_143233.1, forward strand.
GTTCTGTTTTGTTATTCCCTTCCCACAAAACCAATTTCTATTCTCACTCCTTTACTGTGCACGCGGTCAGACTGTGGAATTCGTTGCCGGCTGACATCCGAGTTTGCAAGTCTGTTTCTGTTTTTAAATACAAGGTCAAACAATTTTATCTCTCATCAACCGAATGATCATGGTTCTATACTCTTCGCATATACGAGTGTTACTGTATTACTTATAATATTTGCTATGTGTATGTGCTATAATTCTCATGTTGTATTTGTTATTTTAGTTATGTGTTATTTGTTCTACACACACTTATCACTTTTTATTATTATTCTCATAATCCTCTTGCAGGCCTGCTGGAAGAGATTTCTCAAAGAAATAAGCAGTGCCTTTGTACATAATTTTCCTATTACTCTGTACTGTGTCTTGTTTTCTGTGTGTACATAAATAAATAAATAAATAAATAAATAAGAAGAGCTTAACCTCCTCTTCGTTCTTAGTAGTACTTCTACACGTTATTTCTCCATCAAACTGTTCCCGATTCTTCTTTGAAGAGAAGAGGAAACGATTTTGCAATTAAAATTCAATATCCAATCTTAAATGAATATTATGTATACTGAATGTGAATATGAATACTATGGACCCTGGCAACCGCTAAACATCACGTGATCAGTGAACTCATTAACCAAATTATAAACTACAGATAAACAATTTTGGTGTTCAGAAAGAAAAAACAAAATTCATAAAAAAAATTAAAAAGTGTGTGTGTCCGCTCCGACGCACGACTGGAGTTTACTGGATATAAAAAATTAAACGAAACAATACGAGAAATAGTTCTATATTACGACAACACGATACACTACAGATTATTAACAAATTAACGAGACACAAAACAAACGACTAACAAATATATGAAAATACAATAATGAGAGAAACGCGCGATCAGTACGAGGCTTTGTGGCGGACTGCCGGCGCAGCAGCCCGGCGCGCATTTCGTGTGACATGCGCATAACGCATTTCGTGTGACATGCTAGTACGATTTTGGTCCCCATAATTTTCATACCCCGGGCCTATATATGTAAATCGATTCTAAAGGAGTAAACTCCAAAAATCTTGGCTCATTTCAACATATCGACATCCATGACGCATCTCGTGAGATAAACTGCGAAAAGAACCTAAAACAAAATAACGATTCCTTTATCCTTATACGTCGGGGACTTCACCTGCTACACGCGGGAGTCATATAAATACAACCACCCACAACAGTTCGTTACATTCTGTCTCAAGCAGCGAAACCTGACACAAGTAAGTGCTTTATATTAACTTAACATGTCTTCAACACGGTATCGTTATCAACTTTGTTAGTAGTTGTTAAAAGGTTAGTTTTGTGTTAGTATTTGGTAGACAGCGGCTTGGCTCTGGCATTGCTGAAGCCCATGGGCGACGGTAACCACTCACCATTAGGTGGGCCGTATGCTTTACTGCCTACGAAGGCAATAAAAAAAGAACTTAAGAATTTTGAATGTAATACGCATGTTCATTGTCTCCAACAAATACTCGAAGACTATAGCAACAATTTTATTAAGGGGACGGCTGCCGTATCCTTAGCTGATCGTTCGTCCTTGTTTAACAATCATATCAGAGAGAGATAGTAAAATTGTTGGATAAGACTAACATCAGATTCTTTACATTATCTTCTATCTTCTATATATATATAAAAATGAATTGCTGTTCGTTAGTCTCGCTATAACTCGAGAACGGCTGGACCGATTTGGCTAATTTTGGTCTTGAATTATTTGTGGTAGTCCAGAGAAGGTTTAAAAGGTAGATAAATATGAAAATGCTCGGAATTAAATAAAAATCGAACGGATTCCTTTTGTTTGTTTTAGGTTTATTTTACACAAAAGTTTGAGTCTTTTATTTATCGATTGAGGCACTACGAAGTCTGCCGGGTCAGCTAGTATACTAATAAATATTTCGTATTGTTTTAGGTCAAAATGAATTCCAAACTATTATATTTCTTCGCCACGGTCTTGGTGTGTGTCAACGCAGAAGTTTATTCGGAGTACGAAGAAGGGTGAGTAGATCTTTTTAAATACCATCAATAGTCTTATACTTTATTACAAGAGCTAGTCACAAACCCTGCTTCCTTCGCTACATTGTTTGAATGGCTTTTCAGATATCCAATTAGCGGTCATTTCTCAAAGCGACACCCGCGTGACGTCACCTGGGACAAACAAGTGGGAGGAGGGAAGGTCTTCGGCACTCTGGGCCAAAACGATGATGGGCTTTTTGTGAGTATAAAACTTAACAACTCTAGTCATGGGATATACTTCACAATCACTTATAGACATTGTTCGCAGATTACTATTACTATATATTAAATGACCATATAAGGATATAGCCAATATCTTGGCTCTGCTCCTTTTTTTCCTTCCTAACCTAGAACCTAGAAGGTTATGCTAGAGTAAGTGGAAGAGTAGGTAGGTTCACGGAGCTCTAACCTGAGGACGTTGCTAACACTAGCCCTAGTAAGAGCAGTGCTTCGCAGAATCTGCTCTTAGTATTAATCACATGATATGATAATGGAAACGGAATTCTGGTCTGTCTAAGTTGAAATTTAAAAATCCCTCATTTCACGAGCAATAAATCTAAGTAGTTTGAGAAGCCATCGTATTTCGCAACATATGGTTGTCAATGTCCAATCATTGCTTGTCCGTAAGTGGAATTATTAATTTGTTGAATTGGATCGGCTTAAGAATAAGGAGTTTTACTTTCTGCTTCCAAAGCAGAATTAAACAACCCAACAAAAGCAAAATCCTCAAACAACCAACGAATGTTCAATAACCCACATTATCTGTATTCCAGGGTAAAGCTGGTTACAACAGAGAGATCTTCAATGACGACCGCGGCAAACTGACCGGGCAGGCTTACGGCACCAGGGTCCTGGGATCTGCAGGGGACAGTACAAACTACGGTGGACGTCTAGACTGGGCCAATAAGAATGCAGAAGCTGCTATTGATATAAATAGACAGATCGGAGGCAGATCTGGAGTGAGTATAGAATTGTCAAATGATTGAACTAATGATTGCATAGCAATAGATAGGACGTTGATTTTGGATACATGTTCCTACCCTATTACCAGTGAAGAAGTAGAAGAAGCTGCTTAGAAGCTTAAGGAGAAAGTAATATTAGCGACAAACAGTGCGAAATCCATGGTAATTTCTCTGGAAGTCTAAAGTCCTTGTATCATTTGGATATCATAGACTATTACCGTGTAAGATCATCCATATCATCTGAATTGATCTTCCGAGGTAAATCGATTTTGTTAAGCTATGAAGTCTTCTGAAGTTGTCTTCACTAATGTCGGTATTCAGAATCGTCGTGCGTTAAAGACATGGCGTTTGGTATACTTGTCCCAGATGATGCGATTACACCAGTGCCGAAATCCTAAGGCTTGACCTATGTATTTTATTAAAAAATTACCTATTTATCACTTGTTCACGAACGAATCTCACCATGGAGGAAGTAACGTATTGTAATAAAAATTAAAGATGCGACTTTAAATCCCTAATGATCATTCGTTGTGGCATGTATTGTGAATATCTACGTGTAGGTACAACCTTAATTTTAGTTAGAAATAGTTGGGTATTGCTGAGGGTGGAACATAGAACAAGGAAAAGCTGCTAGACAAACAATTTAGGTTTCAACTACTTGTATTAGGGTGTAGGTTGTATTAGGTAGCATTTACCTTGTAATTTTCATGAGGCCCTGGAAAAACTTAAAACCTAAATGGCCCGTGAGCTCATCTGTCTATCCATAGAATCCAAATCCGCAACTACTAACTCATTTTTTCCCTCACAGATGACAGCAACGGGCTCAGGAGTGTGGGATCTTGACAAGAACACCCGCTTCTCAGCCGGCGGTATGGTCTCGAAGGAATTCGGTCACAGAAGACCAGACGTCGGCGTCCAGGCAGAGTTCCGCCATGATTGGTGATCCAGAAGATCCCATCAAGACATAATAGATCTAAACAATAATCTTTTGCCAAAGAAATCGATACTTTCACTCTGCATTTTTTTAAATTACTAAGAACTGAATCAAATTTTAGAATTATTATAATTAAAGTTATATATTTTAGTCATAAATTATTTGGATAATGTAAGTAAATAGATATAGCTACAGTATTCTACTTTACTTGTACTTTTAATAAAACAAATTGAATTCAATGGATATAGTAATTTGTTTTTAAACACTTTCTCTATTTTACCCTTAACAAAACAAACAAGATGCTGAGAAACCTAAATGATTTCTTTCTAAAGAAATAATTTAGTACGAAGAGGTAGTTGCCAGTTTTCCGCCTACGCGTCATAGGTGGAAGCCAGGACATGTTGAAGTTGAATAAACTAAGACCCGTATTTTCTTTACCGAGCTTTTTGGTCGGGGTCAGTGTTTTCTGATTGTGCGCTTTAGCTAGTTCGATACTCCAACTACACTTGGCTTGCCGCTCGCCCCCAGTCGGATCATCAATAGAGACCGTCTCCTACATGGGCCAGAGCGGGGCGTAGGAGCTCCTCCTGCCCCCAACAAGTAAGTGCTGATAGCCAGAATACATGGCTTAGCGCTAGACGCCTTCAGCTCTAACACTAGGAGCAGGCTTAGGGACCCCGGTAACCGTACTCGTTGAACTCGACAAATAATGCGACTTAACCGATGCATACTTCCAAGATTACGTAATAATATCCTGTAAAAAGGAATCCGCAAAGATTATGAATTTAAGGAATGACTGTTGGAAGCATTTCTAAGTATGTTATCTTTAAATACTTAGTCTGGCCATAAATACTGTTACAATTACAATAAACAAAATATTACATTTGAATTTGGAATCTGTCATTTTTATATGATTGCTCCTTGAGTTTTCTCATTTTGGCGCCAATATATTGTACAATATTTTGCGATATTAAAATGGGGTGGGGTGATAAAGAGAACCGAATCGCTGTGATTGCATTACACAAAGTAGGTGTGGAGCCAAATGCAATTTTTAAAACTCTCCATACGCTTGGTATTAGCAAAATGTTTGTATACCGTGCTATTAATAGGTGCCACGAGACCTCCTCTGTTTGTGACAGAAAAGATCTGGCCGTCCACGTAGTGTTCGTACGAAAAAGGTGATCAAAGCAGTAAGGGAAAGAATTCGAAGAAATCCTGTTCGAAAGCAAAAGATATTATCTCGGGAGATGAAAATAGCACCTAGAACCATGTCGCGTATTTTAAAAGATGACTTAGGACTTGCAGCCTATAAGAGACGTACTGATCGTTTCTTAACTGATAATTTAAAAGAAAATAGGGTGGTAAAATCGGAACTACTGAAGCGGTACGCAAAGGGAGGTCATAGAAAAATTTCGTTTAAGGATTAGAATTTTTTTACAATTGAGCAACATTTTAACAAACAAAATGACCGTATTTATGCTCAAAGTTCTAAGGAAGCTAAGTCGACAGAGTGCAACGTGGGCACTATCCGACTTCAGTGATGGTTTGGTGGGGTATTAGCCATGAAGGAGTGACTGAACCATACTTTTGTGAAAAAGGTATCAAAACATCGGCACAAGTGTATCAAGATACCATTCTTGATAAGGTAGTAAAGCCCCTTAACAACACCATGTTGAATAATCAAGAATGGTCCTTCCAGCAAGACTCGGTGCCAGGTCATAAAGCTCGGTCTACGCAGTCTTGGTTGGAAACGAATGTTTCGGACTTCATCAGAGCTGAAGACTGGCCGTCGTCTAGTCCCGATCTTAATCCGCTGGAAAATGATTTATGGTCAGTTTTAGAGAGTACGGCTTGCTCTAAACGCCATGATAATTTGGAGTCCCTAAAACAATCCGTAAGATTGGCAGTGAAAAAATTTCCCATGGAAAGAGTGCGTGCTTCTATTGATAGCGGGCCTCAACGTTTAAAGGACTGTATTGCAGCCAATGGAGACCACTTCGAATAAGCTTTTTATAGTTTAAATTGTTTTATATTTATAATGTATTAAACTAACACACTGTAAAAGTAATAAATGTTATTTGCAAAAGATTTTTTTTTTCCTTTGTCTCAGTATTTATGGCAAGACTAGGTATAAAAATGAATTGCTGTTCGTTAATCTCGCTAAAACTCGAGAACGGCTGGACCGATTTGGCTACATAAGCCGGGCAAAACGAAAAACGAAACCACTAGTTACTGTCCGATTAGTCTCCTCCCAGCGATAGGCAAAATTTACGAACGGCTCCTTCGAAATTGCCTCTGGGACTTCGTTACCGCGAATTAAATTCTAATAGACGAGCAGTTTGGATTCCGCACTAAGCACTCGTGCATACAACAAGTGCACCGCCTCACGGAGCACATCTTAATAGGGCTAAATAGACGTAAGCAAATCCCGACCCAATCCCGAAGGCGTTCGACACAGTATGGCACAACAGTTTGATCTACAACCTGTACAACATGGGAGTGCCAGCAGACTCGTGCTCATCATACGAGACTTCTTGTCGAACCGCTCGTTTCAATATCGAGTAGAGGGAACTCGCTCTCGCCCCCGTCATCTAACTGCCGGAGTCCCGCAAGGCTCCGCGCTCTCCCCGTTATTATTTAATTTTAGTTTATATATAAATGATATACCCCGGTCTCCGGAGACCCATCTAGCGCTCTTCGCCGATGACACGGCTATCTACTACTCGTGTAGGAAGATGTCATTGTTGCATTGGTGACTCCAGATCGCAGTAACTACCATGGGCCAGTGGTTCCGGAAGTGGCGCATCGACATCAACCCCACGAAAAGCACAGCGGTGCTCTTCAAAAGGGGTCGCCCTCCGAATACCACTTCGAGCATCCCACTCCCTAACAGGCGCGCAAACACCTCCGCCGTTAGCCCCATCACTCTCTTTGGCCAGCCCATACCGTGAGCCTTGAAGGTCAAATAAAGGCGATCCGTTCGCTGTTTCGCTTCGAGTAGTTCCGATTACTAACTCACTGCGTTTTTTTTTTTTTTTTATGATTGAAAGATTACTGGTGGCCCGGAGGCCTTTCCAGTTTCCCCAGGACAGGTGGGCGAGCAAAGGCTCAGCCAGGAGGGAGTGACTGCGTGCCAACTCTGCAACGCTTTTATAGTTGAGACGAAATCCCTAGAATCGTCGAGAATATTCTACATAAGTCTAGTATTCTGTGTTTCCGATAGATGACGTTGTACTTCTCGAGCGTTCTAGATGCTACTAGATCCTTCGATATTCGTTCGGCTATTCGGCGATAGATGGCGTTACTCTTACTGGTGTAACACTATTATGAATAAGACGTATATAGGCTTACGCCCAGCTATTAAGAAAGTACTGAACTTAGAATATTCTAAACTTACTTTTATATCAAAAAATTAATATAAAATACATTTATATCATTGTAATGTCCGTTTTATTTGGTATTAGTATCGACAATTCAATGGTACGAGGGCTGCGCTAAAAGTATCGGGAATGGAATATTTCCACTGTTCCTGTCATATTAAAATCTTTTTAATTGAAAACTCCTTGGTTTTAAAAATCGAATACCATTTATTTATTTAAAAAAAGATTCTCGGTCTTGTCACGAGGTTTTGTCAAACTTGTTTAGTCGTTGAGAAAATGGAATTGACTCGAGAAAATTCAAGAGCGATGATTTATTATGACTTTCGAAGTGGTTTAACACAAAAACAGTGTGATGACCGGATGATTTCTGCATTTGGTGATGAAGCCCCATCCAAAACCACAATTTATCGCTGGTTTGCTGAGTTTCAACGTGGACGTGTCAAGCTCAGTGATAATACCCGTCAAGGTCGTCCAAAAACTGCAGTCACCCAAGAAAACGTTGATGCTGTGCGTAAGCTGATTGAGGAAGATCGACATGTGACATACCGCGAAATTCAGGCAACTTTATACATTGGCATGAGTCAAATACAAATAATCTTGCATGAACAATTAGGTGTAAAAAAGTTGTTTTCCCGATGGATACCGCATTCGCTCTGTGAAGAGCAAAAAGCGGCTCGCGTTACTTGGTGCGTCAGAACTCTCGAAAGATTCCACGCAGGATCCTCAAATGCTGTATACAACATTGTATCAGGTGACGAATCCTGGATGTACGCGTACGAACCCGAAACAAAAAAACCAGTCACGAGTTTGGGTGTTCGAAAATGAGTTAAAGCCAACAAAAATTGTTCGTTCACGGAGTGTTGCAAAAAAAATGGTGGCCACGTTTGTCTCCAAAACCGGCCATGTTACGACTATTCCTCTTGAGGGACAAAGAACGGTTAATGCAGAATGGTATGCTAGCATTTGTTTGCCACAGGTCGTTTCTGAACTCCGTAAAGAGAACTGCAACCGCCGCATCATCCTCCATCACGACAATGCGAGTTCTCACACCGCGCACAGAACAAAAGAGTTTTTAGAGCAAGAAAACATAGAATTATTAGACCATCCGCCGTACAGCCCCGACCTAAGCCCTAATTATTTCTATACTTTCCCTAAAATAAAGAATAAATTGCGTGGACAGAGATTTTCATCACCTGAAGAAGCTGTGGACGCCTACAAAACGGCCATTTTGGAGACCCCAACTTCCGAATGGAATGGTTGCTTCAATGATTGGTTCCATCGTATGGAAAAATGTGTCAAATTTCGCGGAGAATACTTCGAAAAGCAATAAATACATTTTTAAATAGTAATGTTGTGTCACTTCGTTAATTCCCGAAATTTTCAGTGCCGCCTATGTATTTAATTGAACTTCAATTATGTTTATTGTTTCCCTATCCCATTTAAATAGCTGGAGAAGTTTTTTTTGACAAGATTTCTTTTTTTTTCAAATTTTAAACTTTAAATTACTCTCCAGCCGACTTAAGCTAATAGGTGTATGGCTCTAATAAAGAATGAAAAAAAACATAAAAAACTCCTGTGAAATTGAAAAAATGGCGCTTAAACCAAATAGGCTTTCACCCCTCGATTTAATTAATGAATAAACTAGTCACATTTCTTATCGCATGTTCATGTTATTGTAATGATTATAAATTCAACGTAACGTCGGGACGGTGTTGTCCGCGATGAATCGTATTCAAGAATTCAATAACTGTTCCCGATTCTTCTTTGAAGAGAAGAAGAAACGATTTTACAATTAAAATTCAATCTCCAATACCATTCCGACGCTTAAATGAATATTATAGTCCCTAGGAACCGCTTTACATCACGTGATCAGTGAACTCATTAACCAAATTATAAACTACAGATAAACAATTTTGGTGTTCAGAAAGAAAAAACAAAATTCATTAAAAAAATTCTTGGCTCATTTCAACATATCGACATCCATGACGCATCTCGTGAGATAAACTGCGAAAAGAACCTAAAATGAAATAGCGATTCCTTTATCCTCATACGTCGGGGACTTCACCTGCTACACGCGGGAGTCATATAAATACAACCACCCACAACAGTTCGCTACATTCTGTCTCAAGCAGCGAAACCTGACACAAGTAAGTGCTTTATATTAACTTAACATGTCTTCAACGCGGTATCGTTATCAACTTTGTTAGTATTTGTTAAAAGGTTAGTGTCGTGTTAGTATTTGGTAGACAGCGGCTTGGCTCTGGCATTGCTGAAGCCCATGGACGACGGTACCCACTTACCATCAGGTGGGCCGTATGCTTGTCTGTCTACAAAGGCAATAAAAAAAGACACTTAATTTTTTTAAATGTAATACGCATGTTCATTGTCTCCAACAAATACTCGAAGACTATAGCAACAATTTTATTAAGGTGACGGCTGCCGTATCCTTGGCTGATCGTTCGTCCTTGTTTAACAATCATATCAGAGAGAGATAGTAAAATTGTTGGATAAACCTAACATCAGATTTTTTGGCTTTACCTTCTATCTTCTTTAAATATATAAAAATGAATTGCTGTTCGTTAGTCCTGCTAAAACTCGAGAGCGGCTGGACCGATTTGGCTAATTTTGGTCTTGAATTATATGTGGTAGTCCAGAGAAGGTTTAAAAGGTAGATAAATATGAAAATGCTCGGAATAAAATCGGACGGATTCATTTTGTTTGTTTCAAGTTTATTTTACACAAAAGTTTGGGTCTTTTATTTATCGATTGAGGCACTACGAAGTCTGCCGGGTCAGCTAGTATACTAATAAATATTTCGTATTGTTTTAGGTCAAAATGAATTCCAAACTATTATATTTCTTCGCCACTGTCCTGGTGTGTGTCAACGCAGAAGCTTATTCGGAGTACGAAGAAGGGTGAGTAGATCTTTTTAAATACCATCAATAGTCTTATACTTTATTACAAGAGTTAGTCACAAACCCTGCATCCTTCGCTACATTGTTTGAATGGCTTTTCAGATATCCAATTAGCGGTCATTTCTCAAAGCGACACCCGCGTGACGTCACCTGGGACAAACAAGTGGGAGGAGGGAAGGTCTTCGGCACTCTGGGCCAAAACGATGATGGGCTTTTTGTGAGTATAAAACTTAACAACTCTCGTAACGGGATATACTTCACAATCACCTATGGACATTGTTCGCCGATTACTAATACTATATATTAAATGACCATATAAGGATATAGCCAGTACTTGGCTCTGCTCCTTTTGTCCTAGCTAAGCTGGTAACCTAGAAGGTTATACTAGAGTAGGCGGGTGAGTAGGTGAGCTCTAGCCTGAGGACGTTGCTAACACTAGCCCTAGTAAGAGCAGTGCTTCGCAGAATCTGCTCCTAGTATTAATTACGTGATATGATAATGGAAACGGAATTCCGGTCTGTCTAAGTTGAAATTTAAAAATTCCTCATTTCACGAGCAACCCCGATTTCGTTACATCAATGAATCTAAATAGTTCGAGAAGCCATTGTATTTCGCAACATATGGTTGTCAATACCCAGTCATTACTTCTCCGTAAGTGGAATTCTTAATTTTTGAATTGGACCGGCTTAATCATAAGGAGTTTTGCTTTCTATTTCCAAAAGCAGAACTAAACGACCCAATAAAAGCAGAATCCTCAAACAGCCAACGAATGTTCAATAACCCACATTATATGTATTCCAGGGTAAAGCTGGTTACAACAGAGAGATCTTCAATGACGACCGCGGCAAACTGACCGGGCAGGCTTACGGCACCAGGGTCCTGGGATCTGCAGGGGACAGTACAAACTACGGTGGACGTCTAGACTGGGCCAATAAGAATGCAGAAGCTGCTATTGATATAAATAGACAGATCGGAGGCAGATCTGGAGTGAGTATAGAATTGTCAAATGATTGAACTAATGATTGCATAGCAATAGATAGGACATTGATTTTGGATACATGTTCCTACCCTATTACCAGCGAAGAAGTAGAAGAAGCTGCTTAGAAGCTTAAGGAGAAAGTAATATTAGCGACAGTGCGAAATCCATGGTAATTTCTCTGGAAGTCTAAAGTCCTTGTATCATTTGGATATCATAGACTATTACCGTGTAAGATCATCCATATCATCTTCCGAGGTAAATCGATTTTGTTAAGCTATGAAGTCTTCTGAAGTTGTCTTCACTAATGTCAGTATTCAGAATCGTCGTGCCTTAAAGACATGGCATTTGGTATACTTGTCCCAGATGATGCGATTACACCAGTGCCGAAATCCTAAGGCTTGACCTATGTATTTTATTAAAAAAATACCTATTTATCACTTGTTCACGAACGAATCTCACCATGGAGGAAGTAACGTATTGTAATAAAAATTAAAGATGCGACTTTAAATCCCTAATGATCATTCGCTGTGGCATGTATTGTGAATATCTACGTGTAGGTACAACCTTAATTTTAGTTAGAAATAGTTGGGTATTGCTGAGGGTGGAACATAGAACAAGGAAAAGCTGCTAGACAAACAATTTAGGTTTCAACTACTTGTATTAGGGTGTAGGTTGTATTAGGTAGCATTTACCTTGTAATGTTCATGAGTTCCTGGAAAAACTTAAAAACTAAATGGCCCGTGAGCTCATCTGCCTATCTATAGAATCCAAATCCGCAACTACTAACTCAATTTTTTCCCCTCACAGATGACAGCAACGGGCTCAGGAGTGTGGGATCTTGACAAGAACACACGCTTCTCAGCCGGCGGTATGGTCTCGAAGGAATTCGGTCACAGAAGACCAGACGTCGGCGTCCAGGCAGAGTTCCGCCATGATTGGTGATCAAGAATATCCCTTCAAGACATCATAGATCTAAACAATAATCTTTTGCCAAAGAAATCGATACTTTCACTCTGCATTTTTTTAAAGTTACTAATAACTGAATCGAATTTTAGAATGATTATAATTAACGTTATATAATTTACTCATAAATTATTTAGATAATGTAAGTAAATAGATATAGCTACAGTATTCTACTTTACTTGTACTTTTAATAAAACAAATTGAATTCAATGGATATAGTAATTTTTTTTAAACACTTTCTCTATTTCACCCTTCAGTATGTAGTTACATAATATTTAACAGACTTTGAGCTTACGTTTCAAGGTGGATGAAGAGACCCACGCTCTAATTCATCGGATGGTTGCCAAACTCGACTACCCCATCTCCCGTACTCTCCCAACTCGACAATAGTCACTCATCTCCTGGAAGCTCAAGACTAGTGGGACTACTCACGGTACTGACGCAGTAGTCAAGCTCAACCGCCAACTTTTTTTTTTTATTTTTTATTCCTTCGATGTGTGTACGAGCTCACAGCCCACCTGATGTTAAGTGGTTACTGGAGCCCATAGACATCTACAACGTAAATGCGCCACACACCTTGAGATATAGTTCTAAGGTCTCAGTATAGTCACAACGGCTGCCCCACCCTTCAAACCGAAACGCATTACTGCTTCACGGCAGAAATAGGCGGAGCGGTGGTACCTACCCGTGCGGACTCACAAGAGGTCCTACCACCAGTAATTACGCAAATTATAATTTTGCGGGTTTCATTTTTATTACACGATGTTATTCCTTCACCGTGGAAGTCAATCGTGAACATTTGTTGAGTACGTATTTCATTAGAAAAATTGGTACCTGCCTGCGGGATTCGAACACCGGTGCATCGCTTCAACACGAATGCACCGGACGTCTTATCCGTTAGGCCACGACGACCACAAAACCACAAACCACGACTTCAAACAGCTCAAACACTCCAACAGCTATATACTATAGTTTTTGTTAATTTGTGGAGGAGATTACGGCCCTCCTGGTGTTAAGTAGTTACTGGAGCTAATAGGTATCAACAACACAAATGCCACCACCCAACTTGCGACACGAGTTCTAAGGCCTCAGTTTTTACAGTACAACGGCTGCCCCACCCTTCAAACCGAAAAGCATTCTGCTTCACGGCAGAAATAGGCAGGTTGGTAGTATTACTTACCCGTTCGAACTCATGAAACGTCCTACCACCAGTAATTACGTAAATAAGAATATTGCCGAATTTGATTTTTATTACACGACTAGCGGCCCGCCCCGGCTTCGCTTGGGAAGCAGCGCACGCGATGTAAAGAATTTTAGATAATTTTTTTACACATTGGGTTACATTATTGGAGTTTCAGTAAGGATCCCAATTTTTTTTTAAATATAATAAATATAGTCTATGTCACCCGGGGATAGCGTAGCTTTCCAACAGTGAAAGAATTTTTTTAAATCGGTTCAGTAGTTTCGGAGACTATTCAATACAAACAAACAAACAAATCTTTCCTCTTTATAATATTAGTATAGATGATATTCCTTCAGCGTGGAAGTCTATCATGAACATTTGCCAAGTACGTATTTCATTAGAAGAATTGGTACCTGCCTGCGCTAATTGAAAAGTAGCACAGTTGCATCGCTTGATATGAATGCGACGACTTCAAATTAAAGCCAACGACGGGTGGTGTTCTCAGGCGGTCGCCCATCCGAGTACTGACCACGCCCGCCGTTGCTTAACTTCGGTGATCGGTCGATAACCAGTATTTTCAATGCGGTACGAACGTCGGCACCTACGGATATTTTTGGCACGACCTTCTGTCTCGGAAGAGAGTGATTTAGCGGTGGCGAAGATTAAAGTAGAAAGTTGCTTCTACCCTAAGATCAGCAAATACCTGAATCGCTCGGTTGGAGATCTACCCTTTCGCAGAAGTCACCTTATAGAACGTAAGTTTGTATATTAATATAAATTCAAAACAATAGATGCGTGTGATTGATATCTATATGTGAGAATACGCGTCTTATGTTGAATTAAATTCAATTAAAATTTAATTTGTTCCAGACCCCAGTAATATGAATACATTAGTAGTCCGAACATTTATAAACACAAGTTTCAGCCACCATTTATCTTGACATATAATATAACGTATATGTGTTTATATGTTGTAGTCTGTGTGTGTCGTGCAAACAACGGGACATGCGGCGAGCACGGATCTAGGACACAGAATCTCACGTATTTGTCTAAGTACTGGATGCAGAAACAACTACTTAATTTTAATTAGATTTAATAATACAAATTTTTCTCCTACCTACGCCGAAAGTTCGGTCTTCCTCCCGCTGTACAGGGAAGAAAGTGTAACTTTTCTTCCCTGGGGACTGACAAGTGCGCATGCGCGTTAGTGTCTATGTCTGCTCTCACCATTGTTGCGCTCGGGTAATTTGCAATATTGTGTTTAGTGTAAAAGTGAAATAAACAAAAGGCAATAAAATTTAATAGTAAAGTAATTAAACAAAGGTTAGTTCATCAGACAATTCTTATTCAATTAGTAGTAGTTTATTTAAAAATTAAAAAACAGTTAAATTGTTTTTTATACCCCCTGCCAGGGCTTCGCCCCTGAACCCCACCGGGGTTTTGCCCCTGTTCCCCGGCTCGATACTCCACGAACTTTCGGCCTGGTAGGAGAAAAAATAGTATGTGCACCGCGGGAAAAAAGTAGGACATCTCATCCTGCGTGTTTGCCATCACGCATGTTTTACACGCGGGAGGAAATATCCTACTTTTCTCCCTTAGTGCACAATATACTATTTTAAAAACTAAAGAGTTTTAAATGTTTTAAAACTGGTGGTAGGACCTCTTGTGAGTCCGCACGGGTAGGTACCACCACCCTGCCTATTTCTGCCGTGAAACAGTAATGCGTTTCGGTTTGAAGGGTGGGGCAGCCGTTGTAACTATACTGAGACCTTAGAAATTATATCTCAAGGTGGGTGGCGCATTTACGTTGTAGATTTCTATGGGCTTCAGTAACCACTTAACACCAGGTGGGCTGTGAACACGTCCACCCATTTAAGCAATAAAAAAACTTGAAAAATCATCACAAACGACCTCTTCTCTTTTTTTCCTACCTAAGCTGATGGTCTTGAGAGACCATTTCAGCGTAGCCTTAATTAGGTGAGCTCACGGGGCGCAAACCTGACGCCATTGCTAACCCTAGCAAGAGCACTTCGCAGAATCTACCACCGGATCGGAAACTGATGACTTCAACGATGAAGGTAAAGCATCGTGTAGCAAAAAGCTAATCCGCAAAAAGTCTGCTTGCCTAATTACTATACTGTTGAGATATACTTTAAGTGGCACTAGGCGATCCGTGTGAGTACGTAGACCCGTCTAAGCAATTAAAAAAAAAAAAATTACATGTGTGCAATTCACACGTGGTAGAAGTGAAACCTTCCAAAATTAAAATAGAATTATCCTAAACGTCTTAAGTATATGTAAAATTTTGTCATTAGTAAATAATTGTAAGGTAGCGCCCTCTGTTTCGAACTGCTCTGGGGTAGACCGGTGATGTATAAAATAAAAGAGTGGACTGTATTATTTGGTAAGTTTATAAAAAGAGCAAAACAAGACGAAAACAAGTAAGTGTCGCGGGCGGCGTTGCTGCACGAAGTGACGAAGCCGGTGTCAATCCGCTACCCCGCGCCGCTGTCCTCCTCCCGGCGCCCGCGCCGCGCGATCGTCGATGTCCGTGCATCGACACCCTCTGTGAATTGATATTTAAATTTCACGTATAATCCTAAATTAAAATTCACTACAAGAGCTTTCATACACACGTTCGTATTAAAAAATCTCACAGATGGCGCTGTATTAAATAGTATGTATATTTCTGTCTCATTCTTTGCTGGCTTCATCCTACACATTTTTGTATTTGCGTCTCTTACCTGTCGTTTTTTCCGTTGCATCCGGTTTGAAATCACAACGAGTCTAAAGAAGTTTTCACTTCAAAAAGAATATTAAATCTCAATTGAGTTTTCTGCAAGCGGTACGCTCGTTTTGCATTACCTACCTCTCTGAGAGGATTGCTTTTTAGGAACAAATAAATAGTTTTACGAGATATATTCAATTAGACGAAACCGGTGTATCGATTTTTGCTAACTACGAAATTGGCGTGTTATATAATAATATGTAAACTTAAATATTGCTTGATGAAATCTTTTGGAACGAATTTCCTTATGGGACAATGCGGAGGGGTACCATAACCGGTAAAAAACGTCCGTAACGTAATATTTTTATTAGTAATGCACACAGTGTACGACTTAACTTTGTAATAACGTACTAAAAGTAACACATTTTAATTAAATATTTTTTATAAATCATCGTGAATAAAATAAAGTTGATAACTTTGTAAAGTAGTATTTTATTTATTTTTATCAATAAAAAAAACATTATAAAAATGTATACCCGAATAATTATTTTCTTTATACCTCGAATAGAACTAAAAATTAATATTTTTATAATAAGGAACTTCGTTCCTATCCGGTGTCCCACGATACCACACATCTTTTTTATTCTTATCAATCGAAATATGAAGCTATAGTATCGATACGTCTCTGCCAGTGCAGTGGTAATTTTCCACATTCCTTCTTGAAGAACTTAGTGTAGGGAAGCCAATTAACACTTGTAAGGCATTTCGGGCTACCTCTTGAGTTTTGAATTTCATTCCCTGACAAGAAGTTCTCCAAACTTTCAAAAGTAGGAGTCTGTCGGCGTAAAATCTGGTGAGTGCGGTGAATGACACAAAACATCCAACCATAGCCTCTTGTAGCTTAGAGACCGTCTGTTGTCTCGTATAAGGTAGAGCTTTGTCGTGTAGGAGCAGCAGGGACGAGCAATTACTGATGGTAGGACCTCTTGTAAGTCCGCACGTTTAGGTACCACCGCCACGCCTATTTCTGTCGTGAAGCAGTAATGCGTTTGGGTTTGAAGGGTGGGGCAGCCGTTGTAGCTATACTGAGACTTTAGAACTTATATCTCAAGGTGTGTGGCGCATTTACGTTGTAGATGTCTATGGGCTCCAGTAACCACTTAACACCAGGTAGGCTGTGAGCTCGTCCACGCATCTGAGTAATAAATAAAAAATCACCAAGGCATTTAAACGATATGCTTACAGTATTCTTAGTATACAGCGACGTGGCTTTATCCCTGGTATTGTCAATGTCCGTGACCGACACCACATATCCTCCTTTATTGCAATATATGACATCAATAGAAAATCACCACCCAAGAGACATGAGATCTAGATCTTTATTGTATTTTGGGGTTAAACGAAAAAAGGGAAGATCTTCCACCAAACGAGTTATATTGCTCGGTAGACCGACGGTCCAAATGTTTTTTTTTTCCCTAACTATGCTGATAGCCTTGAGAGGCTATTTCAGTTTTACCCTAGCGTGTAGGTGAGCTCTCGGGGCTCAAACTAGAAGTGTAGCTAGCACTGGCCTTAGAAAGAGCAGTGCTTCAAAGAATTCACCACCGGTCTGGAAAGCGGCCCACTAAGAAGATCCGGCGAGAAACTCAGTGCAAGCAACGGGTTCAGCGAGGAAGGTAACCGATGCTTGAGGTACCTGAAAGTATCATTAATGGATCGGGAGGATCCGTAATGACGTGTTGACCGAATGTTGTTTTTTTTTCCTACCTAAGCTGATAGCCTTGCGAGGCTATATCAGCGGAACCTTAACTAGTAGGTGAGCTCATGGGGCTCAAAGCTGACGACGTTGCTAACACGAACCCTTTTTTCTTTTTTTTTTTGGTCAGGAGGAAATCGCCGGACTTACGCCCTCCCCTGGGGATGAAGGGCGGGGCATGTCGGAGTCGAACTGACTAAAACCTCCTGTCGCTCAACAACCCGCGTCCGAACCTCGCATGAGACAGAACCCATGAAAAGGCAAAAGGGGGAAAGTGAAGCGTTTAGTGCGGAGCACATCTCTCCCATCACCCTCACGAATCATCATCAAATCATCACCAACACGAACCCTAGCAAGAGCAGTGCTTCGCAGAATCTACCACCGGATCGGAAACGCGACCCACTGAGAAGATCCGGCGAGAAACTCACTGGGCTCGAATGTTGTTGTTCAGAACTCGTATGTATGCAAGCTTATCTTGAAAATAAGTTGTAAGTGTGATTTAGGCATCTCTGAAATATTCTACGATAGCTACCTTCCGCAGTACATATTGTATAACGGCTATTCTATGCTTCAAACTCGGATGAGGATTTCGCGGCCAAACGAATGATGTTGATTATATATCCACCAGCCCGGCCTGAATACGTCTTACAAGTCGAAAACATATTCTCCAATTGAGAAGTATGGTTGAAATCGCTGAGCCGGTATTCACGATAAGTGGCGCAGTATTCAAATCGATACCACCTCCAAGGGGGGCACACAGAATGTAACCTAAATCCGTACATTTTGGGAAATGGACCCCACCGGACATGTAACATGCCTCAATCACAGAGCGGACTACGGAGAGCCGTATTTACTCTGTATATGGCCGATACGTTTCCAATTTAATTTAGATTTCAAATTAGAATTTGTTTAATTACCGGTGTATTCAATCGCGACTCAGCCATGCGTTTCAGTTTGAAGGATATTGCAACTGTTATACAAGTCACACTCGGTTTTTTTTTCCTATCTAAGCTGATAGTCTGGGAGTGATGCCTACGTAACCGGACGAGTAGGTGAGTTCACGGGGCTCTAACCTGAGGATGTTGCTACCACTAATCTAGTAAGAGTAATGGTTCGCAGAATAAGGCTTGGACACCGTGCCGCAAGATGCGTGACTTATAATTCTCTTTTTATACGTAAGCATATGTCTATAGGATACTGGTCTGGACAACTTATTTACAGTGAAAGCCAATAAATGATGTTGTTTATCAAATTAAAAGAAAAACTTTATGATTAACGAACTTCTACTAACATTGTAACTATACTTGAGACCTTAGAGCTTATGTATATCTCGAGGTGGATGGCGCATTTACGTTGTATGTCTATGGGCTCCGGTAACCACGCAACACCAGGTGGGCTGTAAGCGCGTCCACCCATCTAAGCAATAAAAAAAAAGCATGACTAACGAAACTCTATGCCGGGTCGTTTTTTTTTTTTAAAGGTAATTCAAAAGGAATTATCTCCCGGCCGTATCGTGTCGTATTCGACAGTGAAAACGTGGAACATCGCGTGCATTGCCGAGTCAACATAACGAATGAGCATTGCATTTGGCCGGCGCCCAAATTTACTGCAGCACAGCGTGTGCCAACCTGACCGTTTGTATATGTATGTAAAATCAAATTCAGTGCCTCCGTGATGCGTTATACGAAGCTTTCTCAATTAGAAGCTTTCGGGCTGTTCAAATTGGAAGATCCACAGAAAATCTGATAATATTTTTTTTTATTGCTTAGATGAGTGGACGATCTCACAGCCCACCTGTTGTTAAGTGGTTACTGGAGCCCATAGACATCAACAACGTAAATGCGCCACCCACCTTGAGATATAAGTTGTAAGGTCTCAGTATAGTTACAACGGCTGCCCCACCCTTCAAACCGAAACGCATTACTGCTTCACGGCAGAAATAGGCAGGGCGGTGGTACCTACCCGCGCGAACTCACAAGAGGTTCTACCACCAGTAATTACGCAAATTATAATTTTGCGGGTTTCACTTTTATTACACGATGTTATTCCTTCACCGTGGAAGTCAGTCGTGAACAATTGTTAAGTACGTATTTCATTAGAAAAATTGGTACCCGCCTGCGGGATTCGAACACCGGTGCATCGCTAGATCCGAATGCACCCGACGTCTTATCCTTTAGGCCACGACGACCTTTTTAATGATTTATGTATTAAACCAACACACTGTATAAGTCATAAATGTTATTTGCAATAAAAAAAAAATTTCCTTTGTCTCAGTATTTATGGCAAGACTAGGTATGTACTGGATGTCTCAAATGTAATGCACTATGTTAGCAAATGCGGATGTAGGTCATCTGTGATTTAAGCCGCGCTTAGAACAAAGAGCACTGAGCGAGAGAAATTGTATTTACTCGGTGTTCATGACTGGTAGACTTAATTAAAACTTTTTTTTTTTTATGATTGAAAAATTACTGGAGGCCCGGAGGCCTTTCCAGTTTCACCAGGACAGGTGGGCGAGCAAAGGCTCAGCCAGGAGGGGTGGGATTTGCTAACAGCTACCCGAGCGCCTCCGAAGGAGACCTAACAGCTCAAGAGTAGCTGCTTCGCGAATGAATCTACTACCGGATCGGAATCGCGACCCGCTGAGAAGATCCGGCGAGCGTTAATTAAAACTCTTTTTACACGCTTTATATTAGCTTCACTTGTATGTAGATTTGTATGTTTGTAACTGACTCCTTTTGACGCGATTTTGATCCACATTAAACGGCCAGATTTCATTCAAACTTTGTAGATTTATCGAGGACCGATGACAGTACACTAATTTGATAAGATTTTTCCATTATTCAATTGATTTGAATTGAATATGAAATAAATTGAATATGAATTGAATATGAAAAACAAGTACAACAAGAATGTAAATTAAAAACAACATCAGCAATGAAATGTATTAGTCTAATTGACATCGCTACATTCTTACAATATATATTTTAAATAGTTCATATTATGTACTGGATGTCTCAAATGTTTTTTTTTTTTTATTACTTAGAAGGGTGGACGAGCTCACAGCCCACCTGGTGTTAAGTGGTTACTGAAGCCCATAGACATCTACGACGTAAATGCGCCACCCACCTTGAGATATAAGTTGTAAGGTCTCAGTATAGTTACAACGGCTGCCCCACCCTTCAAACCGAAACGTATTACTGCTTCACGGCAGAAATAGGCAGGGTGGTGGTACCCACCCGCGCGGACTCACAAGAAGTCCTACCATCAGTAAAAACTCGACAACAAGCAGTGTCTATCCTCCATCGTTCGGGGTGGCATTCTCGCTTTCTTCGGATATGCTTCGCGACGGGGTAATGACCCAGTAGAGCGCCTTGTGATGCAGCGCATGATTGAGGGTACAAGACTGCGCGGCCTATTTGCTATATGCCTATTTCTGCCGTGAAGCAGTAATGCGTTTCGGTTTGATGGGTGGGGCAGCCGTTTTACTGTAAAAACTGAGACCTAAGAACTCCTATCTCAAGGTGGGTGGGGGGATTTGCGTTGTAAATGTGTATGGGCTCCGGAAACCACTTAACATCAGATGGGCCGTGAGCTCGTCCACCTACATGAGCAATAAAAATGATAAATAGAAAAAGGCAGCTCTAAAGCCGTCCCGTTAACGAGTGCACAAGAAAGGCCGCGGTACGCGAGGAATGGCGACGTCTGGTGAAGCGCACCACCACCCGAAGTGATGACCAGGACCACTCTGCCAAGAGTGCGTACGACAAAGAAGAATCCCATTTCTGTCGCAGAGCATTCTTGTGCGATCGCGGTACACAAACCTACAATTAACTTACATTTCGCATCTGTAATAACATATACGCGGTCGAAGCCATATTTGCGAAGCTATCCACGAAGCTCGGCTTCAAAGCGAATTATGGAGCCACTGTTTGCGCAAAATCAAGTCACTCATCCCGGGAATTCGAATCGAAATAATCAGAATTAATAATGTGGTGCAATGCCGGTTAACTGTGCGTAAACCGCGTTGAGTGCTTTTCATAGAACGCATTGAATATTAAAACGTTTGATAAATACTAGTTAAAAATTTTTTTTAAATTTTATTTATTTATTGTTTATATGGGTGGACGAACTCACAGCCCACCTGGTTACTGGAGCCCATAGACATCTACAACGTAAATGCGCTACCCACGCTGAGATGTAAGTTTTAAGGTCTCAGTATAGTTACAACGGCTGCCCCACCCTTCAATCCGAAACGCATTACTGCTTCACGGCAGAAATAGGCAGGGTGGTGGTACCTACCCGCGCGGACTCACAAGAGGTAGCCGGTGCTTGAGGTACCTGAAAGCATCGTTAATGGATCGGGAGGTGATCGGACTACAAAGCTCCGATAACTCGTTACGAACCAGGAATAAATATGCTATTCATTCGTCTTCTTTGTTCAATAGGCCTGAAAGTTAAATGGCCCTTCGAAAAAGCTATTATTGTTCGAAACAATCACAATACTATATTAAAATAAACGTTTCTCATTACAGCTTATTTCGCTTGCGAATTTACAAAACTGAATAACTCTTATAAAGCGGACTTTGGTACGTGTACTGTTTCACTAACGCGACTTATTTTGCGACAGCGCAATCTGGGACGGCCGACCAGATCGACCGACGACTTAGTGAGAATCGCTGGGTCACGTTGGACGCAGGTGACAACAGAGCGACCGCAGTGGACAACAATTGGAGAGGTCTATGTTCAGCATTGAATGGCTATAGGCTGAGATGATGATTTTGCCATAATTTTGTTACTCAACACAAGCTCGTCGCAATGATGATGAAATAGTTCACTGAGTTTCTCGCCGGATCTTCTCAGTGGGTCGCGTTTCCGATCTGGTGGTAGATTCTGCGAAGCACTGCCCTTGGTAGGGCCGGTGCTAGCAACACTCTGGTTTGAGCCCCGTGAGCTCACCTACACGTTAGGGCGAAGCTGAAAAAGCCTCTCAAGGTTATCAGCATCGGTAGAAAAAAAAAGATGATGAAAGATGAATGATCCAACGCATTGCTTATCTGAATGCTACTTACATGACACAATTCTTTTTTTTATTGCTTAAATGGGTGGGCGTGCTCACGGTCCACCTGGTGTCAAGTAGTTACCAAAGCGCATAGGCATCGACATCGATCCTGGTAGCCGTACTTGTAGAGCTCGACAAAGAGTTCGATGTGAAATCTAATCCATACTACATCCAGCTGAGTTTCTCGCCGGATTCTCACACCCGGTCGCGATTCCGATCTGGTAGTAATTTCATTCGCGAAGCAGCTGCTCAGAGGCAACTGTTAGCAATTTCCACCCCTCCTGACTGAGCCTGTGCTCGCCCAGTTATCCTGGCGAAACTTAAAAGTACAAGCAATAATACCTCCTTCCGAAAAAATAAAAGTATTGGGTACAAAACTCGAAGTCCCGCTGTCCGAACCGGACCTTAAGCAATTTCAATTTCCCAGCCCCCGTCTGACTCTCGACGGATACATTAAGCACTTAACTATCACTGTCTGCTTACTTTCAACTTGGCGAGCTTTAAAAATCTCAGTTCCGGTAAAAAAAGCTCCTAAACGCTTAATGTGGTGCAATTTTTTTTTTGTAGTTTGTTTACTTTAGGGACAAAAAAGATGTAGATTTTTTTTATTGCTTAAATGGGTGGACGAGCTCACAGCCCACATGGTGTTCAGTGGTCGCTGGAGTTCATAGACATCTATAACGTAAATGCGCCACACACCTTGAGATATAAGTTCTAAGGTCTTAGTATAGTTACAACGGCTGCCCCACCCTTCAAGCCGAAACGCATTGCTGCGTCATGGCAGAATTCATAGGCAGGGTGGTGATACGTACCCGTGCAAACTCACAAGAGGTCTTACCACCAGTAATTACGCAAATTATAATTTTGCGGGTTTGATTTTTATTACACGATGTTATTTCTTCACCGTGGAAGTCAATCGTGAACATTTGTCAAGTACGTATTTCATTAGAAAAACTGGTACCCCCCTACGTGATTCAAACACCGGTGCATCGCTAGATACGAATGCACCGGACGTCTTATCCCTTAGGCCACGACGAGGAAATAAATGTGTAATGAAATAATGTTGGGGAAATAATACGAATAGGTAACAGAACTGGTGATAAACGTAATGAAAGCTCGCACGTACTATAAATGCCTAATTACTTTTTCTATACCCACTTACACCCAGGATTAGTATACCCATTTATATTGAGACCTCATTGGCCAAAATTAGTGGCGACATTCACATTATTTTTTCTTGTTTCTTATCTTGACTTCATCATCAGCCTGCGGCAGTCCACTGCTGGACATAGGCCTCCCCCAAAGCTCGCCACTGAACCCGATCTTCGGTTTTACGCATCCAGTTACTGCCAGCCGCCTTGCGCAGGTCGTCACTCCATCTAACAGGAGGGCGTCTTACACTACGTTTGCCGGTTGGCGGTCTCCACTCCAGAACACGTCTACCCCAACGGTTATCGGTTTTGCGACATATGTGACCAGCCCACTGCCACTTCAGCTTACTAACTCTGCGAGCTATATCGATTACTTTGGTTTTTGCCCGAATGACCTCATTGCGTATTCGGTCTCGCAACGACAAACCAAGCATAGCTCGCTCCATAGCTCGCTGAGTAACTTTTAGTTGGTGGACTAGTCGCACAGTCAGTGTCCACGTTTCGGCTCCGTAGGTAAGCATCTTGACTTGGGCTCTAGATACTACTTTACTTGTGTGTTCCATCCTTATGTGCCGGTATAGACTCAAAGATCGCCGCTGGGTTCACTATGATAAATTAAATCGACGTTTTTACGACACTCCCAGACCGAGTTGGGATGGATAGTGCTAGGTTAAAATACTTTTTCACGCGCTTTCATTAGCTTGAACTGTATCGGAATTGACGGGATCTAAAAATTAAGAAACCTCTGATATGTGAACTATTTCGAATCTTTGACTATAAATATGTTCACAATTTTTTATATATATGTAACCTTCATTAGATTTACGATATAAAGAGGTTAATATGTTATACAGGTGACATAAATGTTAATTTGAATATCGAAACATCAGAAGAAGTAACATAAGAAATATAAAAACATTTTTAATTGTAAAATATAAAAAAAACACAAAAACTGGTGAAGCAATAGCTTTAAATGTTGTATCTCTTTATAGAGCAATTCAGTCTATGCTATAGTTTTGCTGGGTTAAACTTTATTTTTATGTGACTAAACTACTAACTAAACTTTGACTTGTGACTAAACTAAATTTTATGTGACTAGACTAAACTTTATGTGACTAGACTAAATTTTATGTGACTAGACTAAACTTTATGTGACTAGACTAAAATAATACATCATATACATTATTCTTTCATTCTTATAGAAGATCCCTGAGACAGCAAAGAGATTCCATATTCCGAACGCGGCCGCATTCCAAGAATTTAATCCCGTAATTGCTTGCTTTGCAGATTTCCGGCGTGCCCGACATAAAACAAAGCCCGATTCTATATGAAACGATCCGAAAGATTTTTTTACGATCTTGTCAAATGTGGAGGGATATAGTTTGATGTGTTTAGTGTAAAGAAGGGGGGGGGGGAAGAGATTGACCGAAGAAGACATGGATGGAGTGTGTGAATGACGATATGAGAGAGAGAGGAGTGAGTGTTGAGATAACTGCTGATAGAAGAGAATGGAGGAGAAAAATTACCCGTGCCGATCCCACCTAGTGGGATAAGGTGAAGAAAAAGCAGAAGAGATGGGTGACCAAACTCACGGCTCATCTGCTGTAAAGTTGCTACCGCAACTGTTAGTGCCGCTATCTTAATTGCAACAACTGAACAAAATAGCGGCCCACCTGATTTAAAGTGGTTACTGGAGCTCATAGACATTAACAAGATGAATGCCGCCACCTACCTTCACACACCTCGTAGTATACTCGTAGGACCTCGTAGGAGGGTTGGCCCAGGGCCGAATTTAATTCAATTTTATTAAAATTTATTTTCTATTTTTTAGTTGGATTTTTTATAAAAGCGTATTTTGTTAGTTTTGTTAAAGTATTATTTATTTTTCATTTTTAGCTGTATTTAAATTTTTTAATTTTTTTTAAATTTTTTTTTTTTAATATTGAATTGTCATCGGTCCTTTATAAGTATACCAAATTTCGAGTTAATCCGACGTTTTAAAGGGGACCAAAATCATGTTCAAAGATTCCGTTACATACAAACAACTGTACTAAAAACTGAATTTCCTGTAGCTCCATATCGCGCCGTAAGAAAACCATTAAGAGGTTAATAAACGAGTAACGTCCATCTGTGTGTCATCGCCCCAATAATAGATGACCTGTCGATGTCAGCTGAGGGTTAATCTATGTCGCTGTTTCCATTGTACAATGCAGGGAACGCGACAAAAGAACCGACGTCTTTTATGAACGTATTTATCGATCTGTTATGCGGGGTCTCCCGATTAGGTTTTTAAAAAATAATTTTGAAGAGGAGATTTTACTTTTATTGATTCAATCACACGAACAACTGAATTTTAGTAATTGGCATGTTGGAATATGAGAACGCACCCATATTTTTTATGTTGCCAGTACTGATTTTGTACCAATTATATTGGCTATACTATGTAAAGTGTTTTTCTATAATATACGTGAGGCATTTTTTTTATTCAAGTTCAAGTTATTTGTTTATCAACCCAGTTATTCCCAAAATGGCAGAAAAGAGATATTGTCCAAGACCGCTCCCGATGGGTGATTAAATACGACTGGCTGAGTCTCGGTCGGTAACTATTACCAAGTGATTCCTTACTATGCTTACTCAGCATCAGTGGTTATTAAAAGGGATGTAACATCACTTTAACTAGCATGGGGAGTCTGCAACAGATCGCTCGTAACTTGTAAAGGTCCTGATAGATAGATGGTCGAACAGGCTTCAAAGGTCTCTCCCTCCTTAAAACCTTGAATATATTGTTCTCTTTGAAACAGTCTGGTACGAGTTAGGCTCTTTTTTTAAAATAATGAGCTGATGAACAATTTTAATTAATAGGTTTTATATTAACTTGGCTTCACAGATCTCACGGCTTACCTGATTGAATTGATGAATTATAACAATACCATTGTCCACATTGGAACATAAGGACGTCCTCCCAATTGCATTGTAATAATATCGCACCTATATCTTTAACCTATCTTTTTATTTATTGCTTGGATTAGCGGACGAGTTCTCAGCCCACCTGGTCTTAAGTGGTTACCAAATCCCATAGACTTCTACAACGTAAATGCGCCACCCACCTTGAGATATAAGTTCTAAGGTATCAGTATAGTTACTACGGCTGCCCCGCCCTTCAAACCGAAACGCATTACTGCTTCCCGGCAGTAATAGGCAACGCGGTGGTACCTACCCGTCCGGACTTACAAGAGGTCCTCTGTCTGACTATTTGCACATATAAAGCTTTTAATAATTTAATAACATTTATAAATAATAATTTAAAATTATTGTACTGTGAATTTAGTATTGATTTCTGTTTATTTTTTTTAGGTTAAATAATGTACTTTTTTTGAAATCCTTTAGCGATTCCTGCTAAATATGTGAAAATAAGTTTAGCACTAAAAGGATTAAAATTCTCGTCGCCAATATCTTTTAAGGCGGATGAGGTTGGAAACGCGCTTTGTCCGCGATGATAAAATCTCGGAAAGGGGTTAATGATTAAACGATTTCCTCCCTTAAGATTATAACGTCAAAGCTTTTTAAGGATTTATTTCATTCATTATTTAAGGAAGAAACGGCTGTAAAAAGGACCTTTTTATTCGTGGAGCTTTTCAAGGAAATTTTCGTGTTTTCATTTTTTTAAAGCTAATAGTATAATTCAGTCATTAAACGCGGACGGTCGGATTGAAAGAGAAAAATAAAGACGAAGTCTCTTTATCTATACTTTATGTAAATATAAATTTTAAAACATCGAATACCCACTTTTTTACTGACTACGATATGGAGCTTACTATATGAAGTTTCAACACGCTAAGCCAATAGTTTTAGGAGCTTAGTTGCTTAACTCACAAGTTATAAGCCTAAAAAGAGAAGAAAATAGGGGAAAACAATAAAACATCCTACCATTCGATTTTGTTTGGTATTTCCCTGCCTATTTCTGCAGAGAAGATTGTGGATGTCCATGGGCTCCAGTAACCACGTAACGCCAGGTGGACTGTAAACTCGTCTACCCATCTAAGCAATAAAAAAATAAAAGTTCGTGACCGGCAGTCATCCGTGACCACGAAAACTGTATTCAAAATATCCGAAATACAATAACTACTAATAAAAACGGGAGATTAAATACATTTTTTTGTCACGCGAAATATAAAGAAAATACTATAAATATATCATTAGGTGCCTGTGTTCAAGTTTGATAATATCTATACTTTTCCTCTGAGTTGAATTCAAAACAAATTGCCGTGTTGCAAGGCCAACGTTACGTAATCAGATAAACTCGGAGCTCAAGAAAGAAAAGAAAAAATAAATTACCGTTCATCTTTAATCTATAAAGGACATGCTGAATAAAATTGACGAAAGAAATATCAATGAGGCAATCAAAGGCGTAGATTATCATTTTTCCCAGGACACAAACAACTCCTACCAAAACAATAGTACTAAGTACCAAGATATATCTGTTTCTCCCGCTATTCTCTATGTCAGAGCTCAAATGGTTCTAGTTAGATTATGACAAAGTTCTTCTGCGTACTCTTCAGACGATTGTGTTGTATATTACAACAGCTGTTGTAGCTGTCCTACCCTTCAAATAGGTATTTACTACTGCTTCGTGAAACAATTCGGGTAGTGGTAGCTACCCGCGTTGTCTCACAGAACGCACTACGACCAGTCATTACGCGAATTCGTTTTTATTACACGATGTTTACACATCAACTCCTCTTTCGTGAAGTCGGGAAAGACGGAAGCGGCGAACCGGCAGGTGGTAGGACCTCTTGTGAGTCTGCGCGGGTGGATACCACCACCCTGCCTATTTCTGCCGTGAAGCAGCAATGCGTTTCGGTTTGAAGGGTGGGGCAGCCGTGGTAACAAAACTTGAGACCTTAGAACTTATATCTCAAGGTGGGTGGCGCATTTATGTTGTGGATGTCCATGGGCTCCAGTAACCACTTAACTTGAGACCTTAGAACTTGAGACCTTAGAACTTATATCTCACGGTGGGTGGCGCATCTACGTTATTGATGTCCATGGGCTCCTGTAACCACTTAACACCAGGTGGACTTTGAACTCGTCCACTCATCTAAGCAATAAAAACTCCGCGACGCATAAAATACACAACTACCTTCACTTCTCAACGGGACTCAACAGCTACAAGACGCGCAATGTATACAATATCACTTTCACTATAAAAACCTAAAATAATTTAATAGTATTTCATAATTTAACGGCAGAAGTCACAAACCACCTATGTGCACAAGAGATACAGTCTGAAAATCACAATCAAAACACACGATGTTATTCTTTCATGGTGAACTTTCGTGAACATTTCCTCAGTGGATTTTTTTATTATTTATTTTTTATTGCTTAGATGAGTGGACGAGCTCACAGCCCACCTGGTGTTAAGTGGTTACTGGAGCCCATAGACATCTACAACGTGGATATACCATTACAAAGATACCATATCTAAATCACGTTATCGATGATGCTTTAAATATAGCTAGGATGATATCATGCGAGAGCACGGCAGCGTGTCCCTTTTATAACCTGACGGTCTCCTTCCGGGCCACTTAGGCTCGATCAAACGTGTTTGAGTGCACATCTTTATCCATGATGAAACATTATACAGTTGCGTGAGCCTATAGCATGCACGGAATCTATAGTGCATGGATAAGGAAATTATAAACTGTAGGTAGTACCAGATCCGAGAATTATGACAACAATGGACAATTGAATAAATTGAAAAGAATTGTAGATAGGTCTTAGCAAAAGTCCAGGATGTACGTTTGGAATTTCGCGTCTCATATGGTTTTTTTTAGTATTGAAGGATTACTGGTGGGCGACCAAAGGCTCAGCCAGGAGGGGTGGGATTTGCTAACAGCTGCCCGAGCGCCTCCGAAGGAGACCTAACAACTCAAGAGCAGCTGCTTCGCGAATGAATCTACTACCGGATCGGAATCGCGACCCGCTGAGAAGATCCGGCGAGAAACTCAGCGAGCTGATTCGTGGGTTAGGTTGCACGTCGAACTCTTTGTCGAGTTCGACGAGTACGGTTACCGGGGTCTCATATGGTACTTAGTCGTATCAACTATGGAGTTCTAAGAGTTGGGTATGCGTTCCATCGTGTTTTCCTAATAGCAACAGAACTGAACAGATCTGTGATCAGTTCTCAGTAATGAGGGTCTGTCGTTTCTATTCATGGCCGCATTTCGTATTTTTGAATAAACATTAATGTCATTGGAAAAGGGGCAATTAGTGCTACCTGTGTAGATCTACTTGGACAAAAACAATTCGGTTTCAATATTACGTCCCAAATTCGGTGGTTACATTAATTTGGTGCCAGATAGACCCGTGGAGGTTGTAAAAGTAGAATCTGGGTTTCACCGGAGAATGGTCAGCAGTATACGTCCAACATACTACGATCGTCAACTAACATTTCCTGATTGCGATGTCCTTAACTTCAGATACGTATAAAACTGGGCGGACCGTAACCAAAGCCCTGACTATTTCTGCCGCAAAGTGTTATGCTTTCAATGGTGATGAAGCCATCGTACTATAAAACTGAGTCTTAAGGTGGATTTTGACATTTTCGATTTCGATGGGCTCCAGTAGCCACTTTTGGAAGGATCTGGAAGCGCATTGCCTGGAGGGCGGTTGTAAGGAGCATGGGCGACCTAACAGGTTCTACTGCCCATACAGCATCAGCGCAACCACGACCACTCTGACAAGAGTGTCCGACTGAGAAGAAGAGTAGCCACTTTACACCAGGTCGACCATGAGCTGATACATACACCTTGAACAATAAAAAAATCTAATCTGGTTTTGTAAAATGATGTGATTCATAGACGCCACTTTTTTTTCTTTTTTATTGCTTACATGGATGGAGGAGTCCAAGTCCCACTTGATGTAAAACGGTAAGTGAAGTTAACTGGAGTCCACAGACATCTATAACGTAAATACCGCGATCCACGTTGAGACATGAGCTCTGAGGTCTCACTTTTAACACTACAACGGCTGCCCCAATCTTTCAAACCGATTACTGCTTCACGGCAAAAATAGGCAGGGCGGTGGTACCTATCCGTGCAGACAAGAAATCCTACCACCAGTGATAAAGCAAATTTCGCAACGCAGAAGTCAATCGTAAACATTTGTTAAGTACGTATTTCATTGGAAAAAATGGGTACCTGCCGGTGGGATTCGCGCACCGATGCATCACTACATACGAATGCACCGGACGTCTCATCATTTAGGGAACGACCAATTCAAAAACTACAAGAATATCTTTAGTTTTCTTTGACAAAATTGATAATACCAACAGTTTCAATGAAGATTATTGAATCAAGGGGAATTATTAATTTTGTTTCCCTTAAAAACAAGTTCTCTGTTGTATACAAAGATTAACAAATCACGTAATTATCTTTGACGTGCGATTCTTAACGTAAATGGAGTGTGTCTGTCAAAGGAAAAAGGCCATTACGTGATCAAAGCGGACGTTTTAGAAGCCTAGAGTCCTTTTAGGGAGAAAAACCGGGCGTTTCTTGATTATCCGGTTTTTTGCTATTCGAATAGTTGGTTTTTTTCTGCGATTTTTTTTTATTGCTTAGATAGGTGGACGAGCTCACAGCCCACCCGGTGTTAAGTGGTTACTGGAGCTCATAGACATCCACAACGTAAATGCGCCACCCACCTTGAGATATAAGTTCTAAGGTCTCAGTATAGTTACAACGGCTGCCCCACCCTTCAAACCGAAACGCATTACTGCTTCACGGCAGAAATAGGCAGGGCGGTGGTACTCACCCGCCTGGACTCACAAGAGGTCCTACCACCAGTTTCATACAAAAGTTGAATTGGAAACGTATCTTTTGTTATCCACGTCAGGTATGCAAATTAGCGAGCTAGCTTCACCGCCTTCTTACCTTTGAAACCTTGAAATAGGTCAATTTAGGTACCAGTTGGGAGTCCATTACGTCAAATCACCAGGAATCATCCACCATCGTGACATATGATTATTTCTTAACGCTATTCTTGAATGATGTATGAAGTCGGTCAAAAACATAACAGTGCAAACGTAATATTATTTAATTATTTGTGTGATTATATTTATATAATTATAATATAAATATTCTATAATTAGAGTTGCAGTTATCAATTGCTCTATACATGTCAATGTTATTTTATGTCTTACTGTAAACCCTGTCGGTAATCCTTAAATAAATAAAAATAAATAAATAAATAAATATATATATAATTCGACGCTTGAAAGGCAAACATGACTAAGCGACAATGCGTGAACTTTACAGTAGACTAATTTAAAGTTGAAATACCTGAAAACAACATTTATTTTAACGAATCTAGCTGTAGTAGAATCTAGCTAGTAGCTGTAGGATTGAAATGATTTTAATAGACCTAGAAATATTTTTTTTTGCACATCGAAACTGGTTATTGCCTATCATCTATGTACAAAGCAGTTATTGTCGCTTAGTCACTTTTGCCTTTCAAGCGTCGATATATATATACCGTGTATGTGTTTGTATATTGTATAAGGTAGTTTGGTTGTTTCACATTAAGTTATGCACCTACCACAGGATTCTCTACACCACCCTTGGTTGACTGGTAGAGAATGCCTCAGGCATTAAGTCCGCCATTGTACTTATGCGCATTAAGTTGAATAAATAAATAAATAAAGAATATCGCCTTTTCGCATTAAAAGTGTAAAATTTCCAAAAATATTCGAAATCGAGTTAATATGCGTAAACATTTAGTATCACCAGTATTTTTCTCATAAATACTGTCAAAAGAGCGTAGTTTAGTATTAGTTTTTTTTTTTTTTAGTTTACCTATGTTTTGACTACTATTAACAAAATTTATAATAATACATAATTTTATCTTACTTTAAAAGACAGATAATGTCACTGGTGAAAAATAAAAAATAAATGTTGCAAATATGATTAATATTAAAAATATTACATGTTAAACCTTTAGAACACTCTCCTGTAAGATTAGTAAGTTTTGAGATTACACATTTTTAATGCGAGAAGACGACATGTCAAATTGGTATCAAGTATCATACAAATTTCGATTGGACGAAAGTGTCGGAAGTTTTATAAAGAAACTAGAGGTCCCGCAGTAGTCGAAATTCGACTATAATTAATTGGAATTGTAAGTTTGTACACTATTATGATTGTATTTTATACTTCTATAATCACAAATTTCGCCAAGGCTACACTATAAAAAATATTAAAAAAGACAAACAATATTTAATCTATTCTCAATTTGACAACAGACGTCAAGAACAAAAGTTTGACAATAAATAGTACCCATGCATGCGTGTGTGCGTCAAATACATGGTATGTGGTGTGTGTAATGTTTTCTGTATTGATTTAATGTATCTTTTACGCATTATTTAAAAAAAATATTAACATTGTGCACTTCTTCTATATATTCTCTATAAGTGTGGAAAATTTCATACTCCTCCGTCCGCGCAATTTTCGTAAAAAGGGATACAAAGTTTTTGCTTCACGTATTAATATATAGATACTTTTTAATTATTTACTTAGCCGACGGGGCTTGGTACACTAATAGAATACTCGTAGTAGGGAAGGCTGGCAAATAATGAGTATACCCAGATTTGAGCTGTTCCAATGAACCCTGATAATTCTAAATATAATACCGGACCGGGTACTAAAACCAACCTTGAACATGAGTCATAAAGTCTAATTTTGAATTACATTTACTGTATATAGGCATAGGCATTATCATACTACTTAAGCTAACGTGAGCTAATCTAAAAGTATTATAACATATTGAACTAAGTATCAAAACAGAGAAAAAATTAGCCAGAAAGACATAATATAATCTAGTTTCACGCTGAGTCGTCTATCTCATGAATATGCAACGTGTGTCCGCTCAGAGATATTAATTATGCACGGTTTTAGTCCTCTAGTGTTAAGGCGAAGCTTCTTTATAAAAACGAACCGGATAAAAGCAAATATTATCCGGTTTTGTTTTGTAGTTCTGTAATAGTTGATCTTACCTTTCGACACGGTAATACTTCAATTCGTTAGCGAGCTCATAGGACATCTGATGTTAAGTAATTATTGGAGCCCGTATAGAAAACGACAATCTAAAATTTTGCCACCATCTTGAAACTTAGGCGCTACGTCTCAGTTCTATAGTACAACCACTGCCCTTCTCTTCAAACCGGAACTCAGTAGCGCTATAGAGATGTGTGATTTGGAATTCAGGCGCAATTTATCTGGTCTTAAATCGTAATGCTGTAGTCCATAAATATCGCAAAATAAATGTCGCCATCCACCATGAAATCTATTTTTTTTTGTTTTATTGCCCATGTAGGCAGACGAGCATACGGCCCACCTGATGGTGAGTGGATACCGTTGCTCATGGACGTCAGCAATGCCAGGGGCAGAGCCAAGTTGCTGCCATTGCTCTAAGGTGGAATCACAATGGAAGAGGCACATAAAAGAAGATAACTATGCCAAGTTGACGAGTTCGTTATGAGTGGTATTACTGGTGGTAGGACCTCTTGTGAGTCCGCACGGGTAGGTACCACCACCCTGCCTATTTCTACCGTGAAGCAGTAATGCGTTTCGGTCTAAAGGGTAGGGCAGCCGTTGTAACTATACTGAGATCTTAGAACTTATATCTCAAGGTGGGTGGCGCATTTACGTTGTAGATGTCTATGGGCTCCAGTAACCACTTAACACCAGGTGGGCTGTGAGCTCGTTCACCCATATAAGCAATAAATAAAAAAGTTCGTTACGAGTTGAGACCTCGTTATGACGAAGATGAAGATTTATAAGGTTTAGCTTCTTCTCACTATGCAAAAAGCACTTTCTAAGCAGAAGAACAAAATGTTCTTTACAATTTCAAATAATAAAAATAAAAACTTTAATGCGACATAAATATACCTCAAAGCTTCGCCTTAAAAGCTCGTACTAACGTTTTAAAGCGCAGATTTTAAGCGTTGCGTCGCTTCGCAGAAACTGCTGAGTGTAAAAAATTCGTAACAAAAATGCGGTCGTGTCCAGTGAAAATTGTTTGAGTCATAGTATCTGGGTGAACAGAGGTGCAAAATGGGCTAAGACCATGCCGGTGAATAGTGCTGACGGTCTAACGACAAAAGGTAATTAGTCTCAGGCGCGCCAATACAATGACTGTCTTTTTTTCATTTTTCGTTTTTTTTATTGCTTAGGTGGGTGGACGAGCTCACAACTCACCTGGTGTTAAGTGGTTACTGGAGCCCACAGACATCTACAACGTAAATGTACCACCCACCTTGAGATATAGAAGAAATGATGACCACGACCACTCTACCAAGAGTGCGTACGACAAAGAAGAATCCCATTTCTGTCGCAGAGCATTCTTGTGCGATCGCGGTACACAAACCTACAATTAACTTACATTTAGCATCTGTAATAACATATATGCGGTCGAAGCCATATTTGCGAAGCTATCCACGGAGCTCGGTTTCAAAGCGAATTATGGAGCCGATGTTTGCGCAAGATCAACTCACTCATCCCGGGAATTCGAATCGAAATAATCAGAATTAATAATGTGGTGCAATGCCGGTTAACTGTGCGTAAACCGCGTTGAGTGCTTTTCATAGAACGCATTGAATATTAAAAAACGTTTGATAAATAGTAGTTAAAATATTTTTTTTTAATTATTATTATTATTATTTTTATTGTTTAGATGGGTGGACGAGCTCACAGCCCACCTGGTGTTAAGTGGTTACTGGAGCCGATAGACATCTACAACGTAAATGTACCACCCACCTTGAGATATAAATTCTAAGGTCTCAGTATAGTTACAACGACTGCCCCACCCTTCAAACCGAAACGCATTACTGCTTCACGGCAGAAATAGGCAGGGTGGTGGTACCTACCACCAGTTCGTGCTGGTGGCCTCTTCCTTCGACGTGTCCGCGCCTAGGAGGCACGCGGGGTATATGGGACTTGACGGTCTGAGGATGTTGAGAGCACATCGCGGGTCCAAAGATAATACGATGATTTCCCTACCCGTTCCACGGAAACGCAGAATTAGTTCAAGGCAGAAGTTTTAAGGCTTACTTTGTTTACCTTCAGTTTCAACTTGCACGACAATTTTGAGGATGCTCTTGCAAATGAACTCTGGCTCTATTGAGTAACAATAGTTAGTTTATGAGGCGGTGTAATCCCAAGAAACGGTCCTAGGGATCGAAATCACGGGCAATTGTTTGTCGATCCCCTTATGGAAGGCCAAGAGGTGTGGCCAAGTAAAAGAAGAAAACGGGGTTATTCTGAGCAATTCTTCGGAATATTCCTCATGACACGTGTGGTACGAAGCGTAGAGGAAACTCCTTTCTTAGACAGTGGTTCCAAACAACCTGTGAAATAGTAAGCGATCTTCCAGTATATGCAGTTGTATGAATGCTAAATCCCCATGCTGCATGGACATACTGCACCGACCGCATAAAATATGGAATAAGGCCGAGAGGAAAAAGATGCGTGCCATGTCAATATTATTCAATAAGAGACGAATAGTACTGAACAAAGTTTGACTATACTGTCTTCACATGCACTGTGGATCGAAACACATTTCATGATTTGAAACGGAATACGGCTTTGACTATATGAGTCTAAAGCAAATAAACATGCTAAAATCTGATTAAGCCAACTCATTACAGAGATACGAATGTAATTTCAGGAAGCGTTAGCAAATCCTTCTTGGTATTTGATGGTGTTGCCTATAATCCGCAGATATTGTAAAAATCGAGCAAGGAATTAAGCGGAGAATGAGCAGAATCTCTAAAAGTATACTACGTTCGCCAACCGGCAGTTACCGACGCGGGTAATATAGGGTAACGCCCTTTGTGGGCATTTTGTGCATTATCTGATAGTATTACAAATCCCCCACACTTTGCTAGAAATAAAGAAAAACAAATTCTACATTCAATTCCCGAAACATGATTTGTATCGGTTAATAATAAGTTCGATTTTCGTGAACCCGCAATGTAACACAAATGTTTGCTTTGTTTATCTGTTTGTCTTACATTGCGTAGAATACAAGTTCTACATTGAACAAGTTTTTTTTTTCCTACCCTTTCTAAGACTAGTTACCTCGAGGGGTTATTCTAGATTCGCCGAGCTAGTAGGCTAGCTCACGGGGCTAAAACCTGACGACGTTACTATCACGAACTCTAGCAAGAGCCGAGTTTCCAGAATCTACCACCGGATCGGAAACGCGACCCACTGAGAAGGCCCGGCGAGAAACTCAGTGGGCTGTGTCTGTGGTTTAATTTACTCGTCGGTTCCTTCGTCGCAAGTGACCGGTTTACGAGTATGGTGTTCAGCTATGTTATGAGTATCGGAGAAACTCGTTTTGACCGCGAATACCAAATACCTTAAAAAAAAAACCCGCATACTTTTTAGAGATATAAAAAACACTCGTAATGATAATAAAACTTCAGGATTTTTATTAGTGTCATTTCGTACTTCAATCTCTTTCTCTTACTAAATCATGGGACAGATAAGAGGGATTTATTTGTGTAAGCATTTGTAGCAGCGGGTAGCTATCATACAACGCAAGATAATTGACAGATGCCTGAATCTCGCTTACGACATTTCCAAGATAAAGCGCATATATAAAAGTTCCGAACTACAACATTCGGACCGTCGGTCTACCGAGCAATATCACCCGCTCGGTGGAAGATCTTCCCTTTGTCGTATATCTATCCAAACATTAAAATCTGACTCCTTATCCGAGATCGCCCACAATATCTTCTAGATTTAGCACATGTCTCTCGAATTATAAATTAATACCAAAAATTAACTGTCCTAATTAATTTGTTTGGCGTGACACGAACTGAGGAATTTAATAAGTTGGCCGCATTATACCCGATCCCGTCAAATTCAACTAATTGTATTAAACTTATATAATAACCGGTATTACGTGAGTTCGAATTGACGTAATCAAATTAATTGTTTTACGTTTTACGAATATCAAATTTGTCTTTGAAGTTTCCGTTGAGTTCCATGTCGTAATTGTGAAGAGAATTCGGAATTTCGTTGGCGGTTTTGCGACGTGACGTTTAAGTGCATTGATGTCGTCAGGACAAACTAGATGACGCTTTGAGAGTCACACTAACCCAACTACTCAGTCGTGGGTAGCAAGTTCGACTCTTGGAACAGTAACAACTGAGACGCTTCGAGAATGTTGATTGATTTAATTAAAGTCGATAAATCTTCATATTGATGCGAATTTTTATTTTTATTGCATAAATGGGTGGATAGACGAGCTCACAGCCCACCTGGTATTATGTGGTAACCGAAGTCTTATAGACATCTATAACGTAAATGCTACCACCCAACTTGATATAAGAGTTCTAAGTCGCTTTTGGCACGCTATAATTTTACATGATAATTTTTCCTGAAAAGACAGAGCAACCGACAGTTGACATAATCTTATTTACTGGTGGTAGGAATTTTTGTGAGTCCGCACGGATAGGACCACCCTGCCTATTTCTGCCCTGAAGCAGTAATGCGTTTCGGCTTAAAGGGTGGGGCTGCCGTTGTACTATTAAAAAAAACGGATACTTTAGAACTCATGTCTCAAGGTGGGTGCGACGTTTAAGTTGTTGACGTCTATGGACCACTTAACACCAGCTGGGCCGTGAGCTCACCCACCCCTCAACGCAATTAAATAAATATTGTTACGCTTTAGGGTTCGGGATAAATAAAAGTTCCACCAAAGTACAAATTAAAACTCTATTCACTTATAATATTCACAGAGCACCTTACAACTCGTAGTTCACTCCTTCAACTTCGCTTCAGGTCATCCGTTCGCTGTTTCGCTTCGAGTAGATCCGATTACTAACTACCTTCGCGTCATCTCTGCAACGCTTTTATATTCGATACGACATCCCTATAATTATCGAGAACATTCCTCACAAGTCGAGTAGTTTCGATATGTGTTTCCGCTATTTGGTAATAGATGGCATTGTACTTCTCGAGCGTTCTCGATATTACTAGTTCTTTTGATATTCGTTTCTATTATTCGACGATAGATGGCGTTGCTCTTGCCGGCGTAACAATATCAAATTCTGGCAGTTTTGATAATACATGATTGAAATTCAACAAGGTTGTTGTATTACGACCAATACAATCAAACAAACAGATATATACGGAAAAAAAATTGGCGCCGATCTGTGAATTTCAGTAACCGCGCTGATATCTTCCTCTATTATGTGACTATAAGACTGCTTTCAGACTGCGCTATACTATAGTGCCATATAGTATAGTAGCGTATACTTAGCCAATAATATATAGTACAGTACAGTATGAAAGTGTCCATAAAAATGTATGGTGCACGATATTGTTGTTCTATGAGCTATATTCTATATGCTATTGTTACGCACTGGGGTTCGGGATAAATAAAATTCCACCAAAGTACAACTAAAAACTGTATTCAACACTTAGAACCCTTAAAACACTCAACAAACGCTTTAAAAGTCTCAATTCGCTTCTTCCGCTTCGCATCAGGTGATCCGTTCGCTGTTTCGCTTCGAGTAGTTCCGATTACTGACTGATTGCGTGCCATCTCTGCAACGATTTTATAGTCGAGACGAAATCCCTAGAATCGTCGAGAATATTCCACACAAGTCCATTATTGTGTTTCCGCTTTCTGACAATAGATGGCGTTGTACGTCTCGAGCGCTCTAGACGCTACTAGATCCTTCAATATTCATTCGACTATTCGGCGATAGATGGCGTTACTCTTACCGGTGTAACTCTATTATATTTTAGCGTAGTCTGAAAGCAGCTTAAAAGTAAAGCACATAGCAAGAGAGAATGTTTATTTCTTATTCAACTCTGACTGTAATAGAGTCGGGTCCCGAGGGCGTGCGATCCAAATTTATTGGTAATAGTGCCCTAAATTCATTTTTACTGTGTCACTTTAGTTCCAGCCGAGTTAACCCTTCGGGACTGCTGAAGTAAGTGGGGCAGAAATATTGCGCCCTTCTGTAGCAAATTATAATTTGTTTCGCTGATCCTTATCGCATTAAGTGTAGACAGATCGTGTTATCAGGGATACAGATAATACCATGAGGAATTTTGTTGTACTATACTGAAATCTTAGAACTCATATCTCAAGGTGGGTGGCATCATCTACATTGTGGTTTACTGGTGGTGGAATGTCTTGCCTATTTCTGCCATGAAGTAGTAAAGTGTTTCGGTTTGAAAGGCGGGGCAGCCGTTATACTATTAAGTGAGATCTTAGATTATCTCAAGGTGGGTGACGGCATCTACGGTGTAGTTGCCTATGGGCTCCGGTAGCCACTTACCTACCCGCGCGGACTTACAAGAGGTCCTACCACCAGTAAAAAAGCAAACATGAACAACATCAGTTGGGCTATATGCTTGTTTGCCGATGAAAGCAAAAAAAAATTGAAGATCTTCTCCCGATACTCAAATTACGTACGTTCCAAGGAAGTCTCTTTAACCTAATGTCGCGAACGAAGTATAGTAACTTCGTTAAATTATAAGAATAAATAAAAATTTGGTCGGTTTGCGGAAAGTTTGTACGAAAACTGTAGCTTTCAAGCTCAGAGAAGGAAGTCCTAATTAGCCTTATTTCTAGATTTATTCATCAGCGAAGTTCAAAACGAGAATCTTTTGCATTTTTTTAATTTGCTGTTTTTTTTTATTGCTTAAATGGTTGGACGAGCTCACAGCCCGACTGGTGTTAAGTGGTTACTGGAGCCCATAGACATCTACGACGTAAATGCGCCACCCACCTTGATATATAAGTTCTAAGGTCTCAAGTATAATTACAACGGCTGCCCCACCCTTCAAACGGAAATGCATTACCGCTTCACGGCAGAAATAGGCAGGGTGGTGGTACCTACCCGCGCGGAGAGGTCCTACCACCAGTAAAAATAAAAAACGAGAATCTTTAGCGTATTTTTTTTTTTTAAATTTGCTGTTAGTAATGAAAGACACTAATCTTCTATTGCTGAACATATACTGGAGTCTGGAACGAATTATTCAATCAAGTTTCATAAGCCCCGGGTATCATCAACCGGATGGCACTATAGTCCTAGACTAGTCAAAAAACAATTAATATGTATCAATTGTTTCACTCTTGTGTTTCTTACATGTCTACATAGAAAGAGTGAACGGTATGAGTTATTAGATAAAAGTTCCAGAAGAACTCATTGCCCATTTGACAATAAGCGGAAGCCGATGATGATAATGCTGTTACAGATACTCAAAATAATTTGTAAATAAAAGCGCTTCGAGAATCCTTTAAATCGATAAATACTTATCTTGTTTTTGGAACGAAGTTCCTTGTGGGACGATGCGGCGGGGTACCTTAACCGGGAAAAAACGTCCGTAATGTAAGATTTTTCTATTTAGTTTGCTATCAACAGATGTCGCTACACGTAAATGCAACAATTCCTGAATCGCGGTGACGAGATGTTACACAGTTGATAGAGGTTCTCGTATTTCTCTTGTTAAATTATAATTACCTGGCGTAGGAATACCGCGATCATGCACGCGGTTCCCCCAGGGCAAGGCTGCTCCATTGCACTGCGGTGTGGTTGACACTTGCGATTATTTTCATTTTTTTTAATAAAAAAATCATAATAAAAATGTATACCCGAATAATTATTTTCTTTATACCTCGTATAGAACTTAAAATTTAAATTTTTATAATAAGGAACTTCGTTTCTAATACTATACACCCGAATCATTACTTAAGTGATGTGTTCATACACATCACTTAGGTAATGATTCGGGTGTGTCATTACAGTAGTGTATTACTTGACAGAGATTGACTTACTTAATAATATAATAATTTAATTTTTTACTTAATATAATTTATTGCGGGATGAACGGATTTCATATGGCGACTTAGACTGCAAATTGAGCTCGACAATAATGTTAATATACGAGAGCAGTAGATGCATTGTTTCGGCGCGGTCTCCTCAAAGTGCATCCAAAGAGGACTGTACTTTCATTTAGACGCCGTTCTTTCTTTCACTTATTAAACACGCATTAAAACAAATAATAAAACTATTTTCAAACAAGTGCTTAAGTAATTTAAACACAAAAATTAATATGAAATATTACTAAACAATTACGAGCGACTAGCGATTTTACAAAAGTTGCGAATTAAAAATTAAATAACTACTTGCGGGGAACTACTGGCTGGCCGCATGAAAAATATAAACAAATACCTACCTATATTAAAATTCAGACATACCATAGGTATAAAAATGTACCTAGCGGCCAGGGTATACGGTTCAAAATCACTAGGAATAATTCCGTGTCGCTTGCTCATTTATTTTGGTCGATCGGTCTGTCTCGCTCGCTCGGTTCCGTTCGTGTATTAAGCAACATTACACGACAAAGAAAGAAACATGTTGGGTGATAGTGTGATGTTTGTTTCCTTCGCGTAATGTGTGATGTTGCATTACATCGTAGAGTAATATTACCGGAGTAATATCACTCGCATTACTTACACATGTCTAGTTTCTATCCGGTGTCCCACGACACCAGACATCTTTTTTTTCTGTGTGAGATTACCAATGGGGCTGTATACTTATTAGCATATGTACGTATGCAAGAAAATATCTTAAATTTGATCGCAAAGTACTGAGATTAATCAAATACACTTTCTGAATTAGTTGTTTAGATTCAAATTCAAATTCAAAATCATTTATTTCAACTTAGATGTCAGTATGACACACTTGTTGAATGTCAAAATACAAATAACAATGTTAACTCTACCACCGGTTCCAAAAAAAGCCACAGCCCTGAGAAGAACCGGCGAAACAAACTCAGCGGGCTTAATTAGCCTATTTGGATAATTAGTGATTTATGTATATTAATATGCACAGCATACTGATGACTACAATAATGAACGAGAGCTTTTAGTAACGGAAATACAGTAGATTTCGCAGAGCGTAAAAGCGCATCCGAATTTGAAAAGCTAACCCGAGACAATATTTACCTTTCATTTCGTTGTCTGACTAAATAAACGTGGTTCGCATGAAAATGGTCCGTTTTGTGTTATGGACGGCTTAATGTTTGAAAAGTAACCCTTTAGGGTATCCAGGGGAAGTGATGGATTCCTTGAACTTTGAACTAAGGTGCTTCATTGAAGACTTTGACATGACCTTCTTCAAACGAGGCTTGTGGAGAGTATTGAGCGGTAGGCAGCGCCTTGGCTCCGCCCCTGGTATTGCTGATGTCCATGGGCGACGGTAACCACTCACCATCAGGTGGGCCGTATGTTCGTTTGCCTACACAGGCAATAAAGAAAAAAAAAGACTAGAGCCCAACAACATCACTGTTACTTGTGGTGGGAGGTATTATTACCTCACAAGTACATCGTTCTCCTCAACCATCTATAGTCAGGCGTAGGTACATCCTGGACATACTCGAGGACTCCCACGAGAGGAGTTGGTGTGGTGCTTGTCTACGCCGACACCACACAGTCGAGATCACAATATCACATTCGTATCTCGCCAGGAACTAAATCCGATCTGGATTCATGAAATGTCTGTGGCGGGAAGCCATCACAGAACTTAA
The DNA here is from genome assembly GCF_030267445.1 of Bombyx mandarina. NCBI lineage: Eukaryota > Metazoa > Arthropoda > Insecta > Lepidoptera > Bombycidae > Bombyx > Bombyx mandarina. Next base: position 9,391,599 of record NC_143233.1, read on the forward strand.
TTTTCTTTTTTTTATTGCTTAGATCGGTGGACGAGCTCACAGCCCACCTGTTGTTAAGTGGTCACTGGAGCCCATAGACATCTACGACGTAAATGCGCCATGTATATATATAAGTTCTAAGGTCTCAAGTTTAGTTACAACGGCTGCCCCACCCTTCAAACCGAAACGCATTACTGCTTCACGGCAGAAATAGGCGGGGTGGTGGTACCTACCCGTGCGGACTCACAAGAGGTCTTACCACCAGTCAAGATATTTGACAGATGCCTGAATCTCACTCACTACATTTACAAGATAAGCTTGCTCATATACAAGTTCCGAACAACAAAATTCGGACCGTCGGTCTACCAAGCACACTCGCTCTGTGGAAGATCTTCCTTCGTCGTAAAACCTACCAAACTGGTGACCTGCAATGGAACAATTGCAGCCTTCACAATTAATCATCAGCGCATTGAGACCTTTGTCTACCCACAGCTCCCACACGCACGCAGCTAAATTACTCACGTCTAAGTGTCGGTTGCATGTTCAAATCACATCACCCACGCGCGCCATATATCCTTCTGATACCATTGAGATGAGAGCTTCGAAAAAACAACTTTGAGTTTTTTTTTGTTACCCTTGTAGGCAGACGAGCATACGGCCCACCTGGTGGTGAGTGGTTACCGTCGCCCATGGACTTCAGCAATGCCAGGGGCAGAGCCAAACCGCTGCCTACCGCTTAATACTCTCCACAAGCCTCTTGTGAAGAAGGACATGTCATAGCGCTCGGGAGACAACGTGGAGGGGAGCTCATTCCATAGTCGGATGGTACGTGGCAAAAAAGAGTACCAGGAAATTGGTGTTTATTATTACGCCAATCCCCGGTAGCGTTGCTTACATAAATGGGAAAAAACAAAACGATTATCAGCGGGTTGTTTACAGGAAAACATTGCAAACAGCAGCGATTGAACTCCCTTATTACTTTCACGAAATCAAATTAGAGTCGCGCTGCCTTTTTTAAGACACTCATTCTCCTTAGCTCTGTTTACAAAAAAACAATGGAAATACGTTACGTAATTTTCGTAATTACTTTTTATTCAAATAGAATTGATTCTTATTGGCTTCAGAGAAAGAAGGAAGGTTCTAAATTCGATTGTTTTTTCTTCTAGGTAAACCGACTAATTATTTGGCAGGTGTTTCTTATGTAATCTATATATTAATACGTGAAGCAAAAACTTTGTATCCTTTTTTACGAAAATTGCGCGGACGGAGGAGTATGAAATTTTCCACACTTATAGAGAATGTAGAGAAGAAGTGCACAATGCTAATATTTTTTTAAATAATGCACAAAAGATACATTAAATCAATAAAGAAAACATTACACACAGTACATACCATGTATTTGACGCACATACGCATGTATACTGTAACTATTTATTGTCAAACTTTTCTTCTTGACGTCTGTTATCAAATTGAGAATAGATTAAATATTGTTTGTCTTTGTTAATCTTTTTTATAATATAGTTTTGGCGAAATTTGTGATTATAGAAGTATAAAATATAATCATAATAGTGTACAAACTTACAATTTCAATTAATTATAGTCGAATTTCGACTACTGCGGGACCTCTAGTTCTATTCAAATTTATAAGTTTAATTTATAAGTATTTATAAGTTAAGTTCCCTAATTATTACTGACTTGGTGGTGCAGTAATTAGCGCCACTGTCTGTTGCGTCGAGGGTCGTGGGTTCGATTCCCGCATCGGGCAAATATTATAGTGTGTTGATTTGTTTGTTTGTCTGAGTGCTTATTATCTATGTATGCATATATTTAAACGTATATAACTATATGTACCTGTGGTACTAGAAGATTGCACAAAGTGGGAATGAGTTGCTCGCTCCGGGCATTTCAATATTGCAATAATTGTTACGTTATAATACTCATTGTAAAAATTAATATTAAAAAAAAATCTAATATTAAAAAAAACAGGAGAAAAAAGACATGCCCGCTGAGTTTCTTTCCAGTTCTTCTCAGGAGGCTAGTTCTCGTGAATTGGCGGTAGTTCTTTTTGACGTTCAACAAGTATGTACTTTCATTTATGTTGAATATTTTTTTTTTGATTTGATTTGATTGGTACCCATAACGTATGAAATCCTAAATTGAGGCGGGATGATCGTGCGTGATTTGTTCCCAGGTATTATTATAACAATAATGCATATTTTGGGACGATGCGGAGGGGTACCCTAACCGGGAAAAAACGTCCGTAACGTAAGATTTTTATTAGTAATGCACACAGTGTACGACTTAACTTTGTAATAACGTACAAAAAATAACATATTTTTTTATCATTCATTGACCACGATCTCAGAGCGTTCGTTTGCGCAATACACTAACTCTTATGCAAACAACCGTGAATGAAGTGTACCATAATAAGTTCGCACGTTACCGAATGACCGTGGTTTGTTGCGAAACCTCCAGTTTTATTTCTTTTATACCTCGAGCAGAATTTAAAATTAATATTTTTATAATAAGGAACTTCGTTCCTATCCGGTGTACCACGACACCATACATCTTTTTTTATCTTTAACTATATTGATAATATTCTTATTTTGTTGGAGTCAGTTTTCTTTTTTATAAATCTTTATTATTATTATTTAGTGCTTTAGCGTAACGGGTTCGCGTTTCGGCTGAAGATTAGTCACCATCCACGACAGACTTCAGTAATGCACGGAGCACCACCACGTCGCTATATACCGTTCAGGACTTTCAAATCACTTTTCTTATTTCCCTTCTAGCATACAGCTCTCCTGATGATAAGTGTTTACCGTCGTTTGAGAACGTCAGCAACGGTCATAGCTAAACCACCGTCATGATACAAACACTGATACTCCAAAATAAAATAAAGCGAGAGAGAGAGAGAGAGGGGCAGAGAGAGAAGGAGAGAGAGAGAGAGAGAGAGAGAGAGGGAGGGAGGGAGTGAGGGAGAGAGAGAGAGAGAGAGAGGGAGGGAGGGAGAGAGAGAGAGAGAGAGAGAGGGAGGGAAGGAGAGAGAGAGAGAGGGAGGGAGGGAGAGAGAGAGAGAGCGGGAGGGAGGGAGAGAGAGAGAGAGAGAGATTTTCTTACATATGTACATTTATAAATATGCATACAAATACACAATGTACCTAATATAAATTTAATAAGAGTGGAACTAAAGTTAGGAATCAAACCGACAACATAATTTAAATTAAAAATAAGGACGAGACGATTGCATTTTCTATCTGTAACACAAAATATGACACAAAACATTATTCGAATAAAATCAGACAGAAAGTTTTCCATCTTCGTCGATACTCTTCATAAGGGGGAATTTGAGATGTCGTATCGCTTTGATTTTAGATCGATTATTGTGGATAATACCGAGAATAGAATAATCTATATGTATAAAAATGAATTGCTGTTCGTTAGCCTCGCTAAAACTCGAGAACGGCTGAACCGATTTGGCTAATTTTGGTCTTGAATTAATTGTGGAAGTCCAGAGATGGTTTAAAAGGTAGATAAATATGAAAATGCTCGGAATTAAATAAAAAAAACAATTTTGTTTTTCCTTTGAATTGTCCCCTGTCGGACGGATTCCTTTTGTTTGTTTTATGTTTATTTTATACAAAAGTTTAGGTCTTTTATTTATCGATTGAGGCACTACGAAGTCTGCCGGGTCAGCTAGTAGAAAATAATACTTTATATACACAAAGTAAAATAAAAAAATTGTACCTACGGACATGATGTAAAAAAAAATTGAAATGAATAAAACTTCAGTATTCAATAGGTGTTATGTTAAAATAATTTGTCTAATCGTATTAGACAAAGTGAACATAATGATTTTCAGTCCTATGAGTTGCCAATAAGTCGTAATTTTAAACGCTATAGTGAAGTAAATCTATTATAGAACTACCGTTTGTTAATAATGCTGAGTATAACTAACTGCCTTGCCAGCTGTACCAATAGGACTAAGCGAAATCAAGGACTCAGCAAGGTCGGGAAAACGGTTGTGTCTGGCAGACACACTTCTATGTTCTCCTCCTCCTCCTTGCGTCGGTTTCTGAGGGTCTGCTTACTGAGGGTCGTGGTCATGGCCTTGAAACAATTTGTTTTTTGTAATGCACCGCCATCTGTTCCTATCTGCAGCTGAGTGCAGAGCATCGTGCACTGTTGTATCAAGGGCTGCACGAATCTGGTTTGTCCAACGGGTCGAGCTCCTGCCTCTTGGTCGCTTGCCCTCAACCTTTCCAGTGACCACCAATTTCTCCAAGTTCTCACTGACTTTCCTTGCAATGTGGCCAAAGTATTCAAGAATACTTCGCAGGCAAATGGTGGGGAGTATAGTCCGGACTTTGAGCTGAGCTAGGATGGATACATTGGTGCGGCGTGCGGTCTAGGGAATACCCAACATCTTCTATGTTCTAGCAGACGAATATTGTCCACATCTCGATGTATATCCTTGGATTCTACTGAGATTTATTATTGTTACTTTTTACTTGTTATCTGATTTATTAAATACTATTTTAATTTGCGAGGACGGATAAATGTTTCTTAATCTTCCACGAACAAAAATACTAGACGGATTTTATTTTATTTTTTTATTGCTTAGATGGGTGGACGAGCTCACAGCCCACCTGGTGTTAAGTGGTTACTGGAGCCCACCGACATCTACGATGCAAATGCGCCACCCACCTTGAGATATAAGTTCTAAGGTCTCAAGTATAGTTACAACAGCTGCCCCACCGTTCAAACCGCTTTTTTATGAAACTTCATAAAATAGCTTATTCATCAGAATGGCACTTAATATAGTGTAATTAATTTAAGATAGGTGGCTTGCAACTAGTTATAAGAAATTGATGTTTTTAATGCAATTAGTATTAGGCACAGCAGAGCGTGTCCACCAAATTATAATGAATTAATATTTTACGTATAAGTTTGTAGGAAACTTTTTTGTACTTTTATATTAGTAAAGAACATGGTTTCTGTAAGTAATACTTTGGACTTTAAAAAATGGATCCTACATTTACAGAGTCAATTTTTATTAGAATTTGCTCGAAGTAATAATGAAATTTGAAAAATCCGAAAATATTCGATAATTCAGTCTGGCATATCCACTTTAAGCCTCATATTTTCCTTATATCCGCCCTTGTTCCGCGGGCGAGAACCAAAGACAGTTGGAAATTGAAAAGAAAATTGTCTCGAGTGTTGCAGATACAGTGTTCTCATTCAGATGTACCGATGCCTTTAATATTATTTATCCTATTATTAACCTTACATTAGTTAATCTATGTACGAAAATATATATAGTGGAATCTTTTTTTTTTTTAGATGGATGAACGAGCTCTCGGCCCACCTGGTGTTAAGTGGTTACTGGAGCCCATAGACATCTACTACGTAAATGCGCCACCCACCTCGAGATATAAGTTCTAAGATCTCAGTATAGTTACAACGGCTACCCCACCCTTCGAACCGAAACGCATTACTGCTTCACGGCGGAAATAGGCGGGGCGGTGGTACCTACCCGTGCGGACTCCCAAGAGGTCCTACCACCAGTAATCTTAAAATTTAAAATTTTATCTTAAAATTTAACGTCATTCCACATGTACCTACCTTCCTTAAAATTATAGTTTGCTTAATTACTGATGTTAGCGCTTCTTGTGAGCCACCGAGAGTAAGTACCATCGCCCTGCCTATTTCTGCCGCCAAGGATTAATGAGTTCTGGTTTCAAGGCTCGGCCGCCATTATACAGAGACATAACATTCCGGCCTCAAGGTGGGTGGTGGTATTGTTGTTGATGTTTATGTGCTCAAATAATCACTTAACACCAGGTGGGGCGTGAGTTAGATCACTCGTCCAAAAATCCAGCAGCGTCCAGCGTCCAGCATCCAAAAGAACCATTCACGTCAATAAAGTTTAAAATAGACAGACAGACACAACAGGATTAGATTGCAACAGAAACTCCAAGGCAGGTAATAAAACGGACCAAACAGTCGGTCTGGGTAGATGTTCATGGACAATTAAACTCTAGAATGAGTTCTCGTTCAAGTGGCAACTCCTACCGAGTTCACATCGAGCACCGAATGCGGATGGACATTCTAAATAACAAAACATCATTGTATGTATGTATGCACGGGAAATAGTCGCCGTGATGCATTTTTCGGCCCTGAAGAATTGCGCGTCATGGACTAGTAGCATTAATAAAAAATATTGTTACGCCGGTAAGAGTAACGCCATCTATCGCCGAATAATCTAACGAATATCGAAGGATATAGTAGCACCTAGAACGCTCGAGAAGTACACCGCCATCTATTGTCAGATAGCAGAAACACACAATACTAGACTTTTGTGGAATATTCTCGACGATTCTAGGGATTTCGTCTCGACCATAAAATCGTTGCAGAGATGGCACGCAGTCAGTTAGTAATCGGAACTACTCGAAGCGAAACAGCGAACGGATCACCTGAAGCGAAGCGGAAGAAGTGAATTGAGAAATTTTAAAGTGTTAGTGAAGTGTTTTAAGTGTTCTAAGTGACACTCCTGAGAACTCCCCGGTACACCCCCTATGAGGCAATTTCTGAAAAACCAATGAAAAGTTGGATTCAAGTAATGTTGTTATGGTTAGTGTAGTCCTGGGGTACCCCGCTGATACATAGGATCCTCACAAGTTGACATCACTCCAGGTAAAGCCTGCAGTCCTCATCTCGATCTCTAAGGTGCGTAATGTAATATAATTAAATATCATCATCATCATCATCAGCCCACAGTCATCCACTGCTGGGCATAGGCCTCTCCCAATCCCCACCACCAATTTAAATATGAATTACCTTATCTTAATTTTTTCAATTCTGTGAACTCCTTGTAGGTAATTTAGACTGCACTGAACGTAAATGAACTAATTGCATTGCACTGTCTATACAAGGGAATGTAATACGTATGATTAGATAATTATTTTTATTTACAGAACGCAGAGATGTCGGTATTTTTAGGCAATTCGAAAATGAACATAATCTAGGTATTATTATTCTTTTTTTTTATTTATTGCTTCGATGGGTGGACGAGCTCACAACCCACCTGGTCTTAAGTGGTTACTGGAGCCCATAGACATCTACAACGTAAATGCGCCACACACCATGAGATATAAGTTCTAAGGTCTCAAGTATAGTTACAACGGCTGCCTCACCCTTCAAAACCGAAAAGCATTAGTGCTTCACGGCAGAAATAGGCAGGGTGGTGGTACCTGCCCGCGCGGACTCACAAGAGGTCCTACCACCAGTAAAAAGGTAGGTATTAGGTACCTACTTAGTTTCTGGCTGTATCTACTCAGCGGATCGCAATTCTGATCCGGTACTAGATCCACTCGTGTACCAAGTGTCGGGTCTTTAGACAATTATTAGCAGACCCTGACTGAGGCCATTGTTGTCCACTATCCGTAGAGGTGAAAAGACAACAAGGACATCGGGAATTCATCCATCCCAAATGTCTTGACAGGCTGAATGTTTACCTAAACTAATCAGAGGATAGTGTCAACGTACTTAAGGTGGATTGAGTTCGCATATATGGATTGTCGCTATGTAAGGCATTCTAGTCTCAGTCTTCATTGCGAAGAAATAATAATAAAGCGATTGCACTCTTCTAACTGGAGCTTCAAACTTATTCTTATGAGCTGAAGAAAAAGCTATCTGACTAATCCGTGCTTTTAAAACGATAGCTTTCATTATTTTTTCTCTCAAATCTATGAAAAGCTTTCGTAAGTCCATTTGTCCATTTCCAGACAGACCAGAAGGACATTAATTCCCATTCAAAACTCAGTTTCACGAGTACACACTGAATTATCCAAAGTAATTTTCTTTGTGGAACAGGTTCTAATAACAAATTGAATTAATCAAGAAAGCTCTGCACTTACAAAGCTTATAAAGTACTTTGTTGGGATTCGTAACACGTCCCGTTGATTGATTGAGATCCATTACCATCAGACGAGAGGCCTCCCTTCATTTTATTCAGATTAAGTAAATTTGTTTGAAGAGATCAATTGGCAAACAATTCGAAAGAGATTTTTAATGAAGGCTCATTATAATATCTGTTCGTCTGTATCGTTACATCAGATTCTTAATCAAATTCTCCAAAACTGAAAGACTTGTATTAAAACGTCAAATGAACCCGACTCACCGAGTGTTAACTGGTAACTTGATCCCATAGAGACTTTAATCGCTCTACTCTCTACCTAAGAGATTAAGTTTCAACTGACGGAAATTGACAGCCTTTTCCCCTTTTCAGGCTATAAAACATGGTAGAGATATATGAAAATTGACAACCGTGAGCTCTCGTGATTTGAATGGATAAATGGGATAAAAAAAATTGAGAGAAGAAGAAGCAGAAGAAGAGATCCCAAAAATAATTCATGAAATTATTCACAAAAACCTAAAATTCTGGCCACATAATCTTTATTTTACTCTTTCCGGCAACGAAATTAGCAGCTAAACAGACAACACACGCCAGATATTCATAAAATAATTCAATTTTCATTTTATTGAGACGTTAACGGTATGAATTTCAACTGGGATCCGCATACAGTGTTGATCGGTCTAGAGATCGAAGTATCGCAAACCAATCAACAATCGACTTTGTGCATTCCGATAAAATCTAAGCGTAGTTATAAAACGGCTTGCATAACAAAATAGAAACAATAAAACGAAAGTAGCGCTTGAACGCGGTAGCTGGTCCTGACGTCTATTGTACACGTCGTACACTGGCGAGCAATTTAATTGGATAAACATATTTTTTTCGGATTTTGCAAAATATACATAGATTACGGTAAAAACTTTTTATTAATGTCATTACATTGTTGCCAACGTTTAGAATCCTGATCACGCAGGAACCAGTCACCGTGGATGCCTTAGACACATCCTTACGGATCCGTCAGATCTAATAATCCTTACAATAGACGCCTTTAGCTATAACACTAGTAGTAGGGTCCCCGGTAACCGTACTCGTCGAACTCGCCAAAGAGCTCGACGTACAACCTAAGCTAAACATCAGCCCGCTGTGTTTCTCGCCGGTTCTTCTCAGCGGGTCGCGATTCCGATCCGGCAGTAGATTAATTCGCGAAGCAGCTACTCTTGAGTTATTAGGTCTCCTTTCGAGGCGCTCGGGTAGTTGTTAGCAAATCCCACCCCTCCTGGCTGAGCCTTTGCTCGTCCGCCTGTCCTGGTGAAACTGGAAAGGCCTTCAGGCCACCAGTAATACCACAATCATAAAAAAGTTCGGGTAGTTATGTACGAATATATATTTGGATTTGAAATTATTGGGTGAACATCGCAGAGTCGTAGTGGTGCCTATTTACTTTTTTATTACTTAGATGGGTGGACGAGCTCACAGCTCACCTGGTGTTAAGTGGTTACTGGAGCCCATAAACTTCTACAACGTAAATGCGCCACCCACCTTGAGATATAAGTTCTAAGGTCTCAGTATAGTTACAACGGCTGCCCTAGCTGTCAAACTGAAACGCATTACTGCTTCACGGCAGAAATAGGCAGGGCGATGGTACCTACCCGTGCGGACTCAAGAGGTCCTACCACCAGTAAAAACTAGAGCTTTTTGTGTTTATGATGGACGCGTGTGACCGTAAGCTCATTCACCCATTTAAGCAAGAAGTATAAAAAGAAAGCCAAGCGTAAAAAGACAAAAGCCGTCCAGTCCGCACCTCGTGAAAGTTCACAATTATTGACTAAAAAGATCAACGAAAACATTAAAACGACAAAATAAAAGAATATTGCTCTGAAATGAATGAAGCATACGAAAATTTTGTACCGACTTACAATGTTGTTTCGTATCTGGTGACAATAAAAAGGCATTTATTAGACGGTATGAACCATTTTCATTTTTGCAGTAAAATCGGAATTTTCTCCGCTATTTCACAGTATTTTCGTTAGGTCTTTCACAGAACGTGTTTTGTTTGAACTGGAATGAAACAAAATAGAAATATACGTCACACAGTTAAGTAGGTACTTAGTAACTAATCGGTGCTAGCATTTTGTATTAATCACAAACAGAAAAAATAATTATCTTTGTTTAGTCACATCAATCACAGACAAAATGACGGAAAATTGCCTTAGATGGTATGGCCATATCATGAGACGGGACGAAGATGATGTGGTGAAGGTCGCATTGGGCTTGCCAGAACAAAAGAAAGGTAGAGGCCGCCCGCCATCGACCTGGTGGTCAAACATCGAAAGAGACCTCAAGAAAGCCCAATTGCCAAAACCGACAACCCAGGACAGATCAACCTGGCGCCGTAGAGTGAGGAAACCCGACCCCAGATAACGGGAACAGGGATGGATATAAAAAAAGAAAAGTTATGGAAGAATCCTGTATGATACTTAGCGCCTTAGCTGAGCCCTCAGCATTACTGTGGTAAATGAATAGCAGCGAGCACTCACCATCAGACTGGCCGCATGCCCGTTGGTCTTCATAGGTTTTTTTCTATGGAATTCATTTCTTCTTCTACGTTCTCTTATCTCACATTACGTGGGTCCGGCGCAGTAAGTTCTCGAATGAGTTTTACGACCAGCCGTATGTCTGAAGTCATCCCTCATGAGATCATATCTCCAGTAGTATAGCCATTGCACTATGCCATAGGGAGACTTTTCTTCTGTTTCTTCTTTTGGGGTGTCTTTTACTTCATCATTTTTTTGGTTATAGCACCAATTATATGTTTACCAACCATACCAATTATCATTACCAATCATTGGATTTGGGTGTCATTATTGTAAGCATATCACATGTAGTACAGCGCATGATTGACCAGACAAGACCGCGCGGCAAATCACTGTTACCAGATAAATGCCTTTATCTGGTCGGATATTTCTGCCGTGAAGCAGTAGTGCGTTTCGGTTTGAAGGGTGGGGCAGCCGTTGTAACTATACTGAGACCTTAGAACTTATATCTCAAGGTGGGTGGCGCATTTGCGTCGTAGATGTCTATGGGTTCCAGTAACCAGTTTACACCAGGTGGGCTGGGAGGTGCCGGCAACGAGTGCACAATAAAGGCGGCGGTACGCGAGGAATATCGACATCAGGTGAAACTGCCAAGATAGCAAACGACTAAGAAAACATTACGCAAAAATTTAGATTATCAAACACCAAAAAGATAAAATTAACACATTTCATTCGTTTTTCTGTATTTCCATAAAAAATTTGGATCGAATTCAATTTATCACCAAACAAAAGAAATTATTTTAGTATCTACACATAAGTGAAGTCTGGACTCTGGAATATTTAATCTAAAGTAGTGGTCCCGCAGTAGTCGAAATTCGACTATAATTAATTGAAATTGTAAGTTTGTACACTATTATGATTCTTCTATAATCACAAATTTCGCCAAGACTACATTATAGAAAAATATTAATAAAGACCAACAATATTTAATCTATTCTCAATTTGACCACAGACGTCAAGAACAAAAGTTTGACAATAAATAAATAGTATGCATGCGTGTGCGTCAAATACATAGTATGTAGTGTGTGTAATGTTTTTTTTTATATATTTAATGTATTTTAGGCATAATTAAAAAAAATATTAACATTCGGCACTCCTTCGGTATATTCTCTATAAGTGTGGAAAATTTCATGCTCCTCCGTCCGCGCAATTTTCGTAAAAAGGGATAAAAAAAAATTCCTTCACGTATTAATATATAGATAATTCGAGTACTTAACGCTCTCCACTCGTAACCAGTGTCTTTGACGTACCAAGAAAAAAATATCCCAATACCTTTCGATCTTGATGACCGTTGATAAAACTCATATTTTTTATCAGCCATATCTTCCTACCCTCGGGATGTCGGGCCGTGAATATAAGCGCGTATATAGACCCTGTCGATGATACGCCGTCATCGGAAAACGAGGGGTAATGGTGTGGAGGAAAATCACAGTGATGTACTTTCGTTTTGTGGAACAGCGAGAATTGAGTATCTGCGTTAAAATATCAGTAATATTCACGTCAAATGTAAAAGTAATTAGATCGTATGAGAACTTGCTTCAATTAGAGATGGAACAAAGTTGTCATTTGAAGTAGTTTCTGTATCCTCCAAATCTCAAAGAGGAATCATGAATATATGTGTATCATAGTGAAGTCGTCATGGCCTAAAGGATAAAACGTCCAGTGCATTCGTATGTAGCGATGCACCGGTGTTCGAATCACCAATTTTTCTAATGAAATACGTACTCAACAAATGTTCACGATTGACTTCCACGGTGAAGAAATAACATCGTGTAATAAAAACCAAACCCGCAAAATTATAATTTGCGTAATCACTGGTGGTAGGACCTCTTGTGAGTCCGCACGGGTAGGTACCACCACCCCGCCTATTTTCCGCCGTGAAGCAGTAATGCGTTTCGGTTCGAAGGGTGGGGTAGCCGTTGTAACTATACTGAGACCTTAGAACTTATATCTCGAGGTGGGTGGCGCATTTACGTTGTAGATGTCTATGGGCTCCAGTAACCACTTAACACCAGGTGGGCTGTGAGCTCGTCCATCCATCTAAGCAATAAAATATATATATATATATACCTGAGATATGCTCTAGATATTACAGATGAATATATAAGTAATGATTCCTCTTTGAGATTTGGAGGATACATTAAGTTACATTAAGACTCTTAAGAGAGTGCTCTGAAGAATTATTGAAGATGATCCCGTCATTCCGTCTTTACCATCGCGCCACTGACCATTGGAGAAGAGTGTAGTTATACGACAAAGGGAAGATCTTCCACCGAGCGGGATTGCTCGGTAGACCGGCGGTCCGAATGTTGTCGTTCGGAACTTGTATATATGCAAGCTTATCTTGAAAATATCATAATCGAGATTCAGGCATCTGTCAAATATCTTGTGTTCTGTGACGGCTACCGCCACAAAGAGTTCTTTAAAATCATCTAAAGCCGTTGAATTTATCCGCGACACGTCTGCATAATTGTTTTTTGCTACGTGCCGTCCAGCTTTGGAATGGACTTCGCACCACAATGTTGCCAAGTGGCTATGACATGTCTCTCTTCAACTAAAGTTTGAAAGAAGAAATCTTGGCTGCGCTCTTGGCTTTTGTGACGTCCATGAAATAGATTGAACATTCACCATCACTCGAACTGTATTCTCCCGAATGACTGCAAATGCAATAAAAAAAAAACATATTTAAAAAAAACCGCAAGTACAATATGTGCTTAAAAAAATTCGTTCCTCGCTTTTAATCTCTTGAAAAGCTCTCATCGATTACAATCACTTTAAAAGCCCTAGAACAAATGATATCGGTATCTATAGCTTGAACGATCCCTTCACAAACAAAAGCTCTTTAGACAATAGCCGGTACAATGAAGAGAGCTTTCCCATTATAAAATATACCACGTTTGAAATCTTGTTTCAAAGTATATGTATGAGAAATGAGAAAAGATTTTTTTTATAACCTAATAATTACGTCACCATCAGATCCCAAAATTTTTTTTTTTTTTTATAACAACTAAGGGGCAAACGAGCAAGACGGGTCACCTGATGGTAAGTGATTCACCGCCGCCCACGGTCACCAGCGTTTACGCCAGTGCGTTGCCTACCCTTCAGATAAGAAAATCTATCACTAACCCGGCCTATTTAGGCCACAACGCCCCTATAGCTTCACTATCATATCTATTTCTGTAGCGAAATGGTCATCGTTTCTGACAGACAGACTCTACAACCGGAATATAGAGATTTATTGTACCTATCGGATTTACAAATCGCCCTATCACCCTTAAAGTCCGTATTTCATTAAAAAATCGTACTTGATTGTGGTATTTCCGGGTATTATCGATATGAGTACATTGGACGCCTTAACCATGAGCACAAATGAATTTTAGATAATATTATAATGACTTTAACGCCGTTGCAAAATGCAATTTCGGCACTGAGCTACAGCTGGAATCAGCAAGAAATTTTGGCTTCTGTCGGTAGGCAGCGGCTTGGCTCTGCCCCAGGCATTGCTGAAGTCTATGGGCGACGCTAACCACTCACCATCAGGTGGGCCGTACGCTCGTCTGCCTACAAGGGCAATAAAAAAAAATATAAAAAATTGCGTCTATGCTCTCTGCCTAATTTGTAATTTTTTTCAAAATAGTCATTTTCTCATTTAGTTTGATTGTCCTATAATATTATCTATACTAATCTATACTTCTATACTAATATTATAAAAAGGAAAGATTTGTTTGTTTGTTTATACTGATTAGGCTCCGAAACTACTGAACCGATTTGAAAAATTCTTTCACTGTTTGCAAGCTACACTATTCCAAAGTGACATAAGCTATAACAATCTTTTTGAAAAAAAAAATAGGGATCTTTACTAAAACTCAAATAATGTAACCCAAGGTGTAAAAAAATTACGTAAAATATTCTTTATATCGCGTGCCCTGCGAAAACGATTGATGATAGAATAAAATAATGTACTACGACTTTATAGAACACATTATTGTTTACAAAAAGTGTCGCGACAGCATATGTCTAACTTTTATAGTTATGCCGCAATAAGTGTTCTTTTATTTGAAAAAAATAAAACTACGTCAAATATCGTTGAAATTTTTGTTAAAGACCCGAGCGGAGCCGGAGCGGGCCGCTTGTCTAACATAAATAATATGTTATTAACAAAACTTATATTCCCGCAACAAATAGACCGGTAAGACAAATAAAGGGATAATAAAAAACAAAAACAATTATTACTCCAAAATCGATCATGATACAAACATTTTATTAACTCTAAAATACAATATTAGCTGTAACAACAGAGACCTGATGCAAATCAGATAAAAAATTTAGATATATTTTAGATCCCTTAATTATTCTGTCTAAAGTGAACTAAATGTAACAAAATTGTGTTTGATTTTGTAATTCGGTCCAATATGCAATACTAAAAGCAAATATTTAACACATCCACAAATCAAGTATGAAACAACTGTATCCAAAATTTCGATGATACAACCCAATTTTAGAACAATAGTTCGTGAGAATTATTGTTCTTGTTCAAATCCACATTGTTCTACCCTTGAAAGCCTCTTATCCCTCTCTTTATTTAGGCCGTGTAATTGTGAGGGTATATTTCAGTACTGTGTCCTTAATTTTAGGACGTCGCCTTTTATTATATATAATTTGAGTAGTGCTGGATTAAAGTGAAGTCTGGTATTTAATGGCGGTGTTCTTAAAATATTTTTACTTGCTACTATGAAGCCACTTTAATTGGCTCCTTTTCAGCGGACACATTTTAATACGGTGAGATAGTAAGTAATCTTTACTTCTACCCTCCATATCTATATACTAATACGTGCAGCAAAAACTTTGTACCCCTTTTTACGAAAATTGCGCGGACGGAGGAGTATGCAATTTTCCACACTTATAGGGAATATAGAGAAGGAGTGTAGAATGCTAATATATTTTTTAATTATGCATTAATAATACATTAAATCAATAAAAAAAACATTACACACACTACCTTTTTTTTTTTTTTTTCCTACCTATGCTGATAGCCTTGAGAGGCTATTTCAGCTTACCCTAGCTTGTGTAGGTGAGCTCACGGGGCTCAAACCGGAGAATTGCTAACACCGCCCTAGCAAGAGCAGTGCTTCGCAGAATCTACCACCGGGTCGGAAGCGCGACCCACTGAGAAGATCCGGCGAGAAACTCAGTGGGCTGTGTCTGTGGGTTACTTTGCTCGTCGAGCCCTTCGTCGCAAGCGACGGGTTCGACGAGGACGGTGACCGGTAATTTAGCTGGACCATGTATTTGACACACACACACACGCATATATTATATACTCTTTTGTTTATTGTCAAACTTTTGTTATTGCATAAAGTCTGTGATCAAATTGAGCATAGATTAATATTGTTTGTCTTCTTTTTTTTTTAAGGGATTTTATGACCTGGTAACTGAGACCTTTAAGTCATGTCTTATTTTAATTTATATTCATATTTTTATAAAAATTGATATTATGGAGTGAAATGAAATGAAATGAAGATGATTCATTGAGACATTAATCAACTGGGATGAAATTAAATGCAATGAATTGCGATGATATGGGATGAAATATAATCTCAATAAAATGGTAGTCATTTACTAAGATTTTTTCAGTGGACTTTTTGGAGGATCCCGAGAAGTTACGTCCAGCGGCTTTGTTTCATTTTCCCACATTTGTGCACTTTCACAGATATTAAACAATTAATAAACCACCATTATTACATATTTAAACCTGAAGAAACACTAAATAGACAAAATAAAACAAATCACACAACTTCACTCCTCGCGTTCCCGCCAAAAAGTCCTGCTTAAAGTCTGTGATCAAATTGAGTATAGATTAATATTGTTTGTCTTCAATATTATTTGTCCATAGTTTAGTCTTAGCGAAATCTGTGATTATAGAAGTATAATAGTCTTTGTAAATAGAGCCATAATAATGTTCAAACTTATAATTTTAATTAATTATAGTCGAATTTCGACTACTGCGGATCACTAGTATAAATAAAATGACAAAACATTTTTTTGTTTGTTTATGTACCACAAATCCAAACATAAACATAAAAACATTTTGTAACGAGTGATCTAAGACCATCAAATCTCTGTAACGGATCCTTGGACCCGGGATCTCACACTTCATATTTTATTCATTTCAATTTGTCCCTAGTGTATTTAGTGTTGCTATGTTCAAAACAAAAACAACAAAAAAAAAAATTTTTTTATTTAAATAAGAAAAAAAATTCTGTTTAATTTACTACCTAATTAGTATTATGAATTATTGCTTAGATAGTAAATTATAATTAGTAATTATTAATTTACTATCTATGCAATAAAAAAAAATATTCTACCCTGTGTCAAATTTTCACTGGAGCCTATAGAGACCATACTCAGCTTTAAGCTCGAATGCATGTGATATATAACACCGGACTATTACGCAGCGGATAAGGTTAGGTCCCAACCCACGAGCCGTATTAATATAAGTGTTCACTGGTGGTAGGACGTGTTGTGAGTCCGCACGGGTAGGTACCACCGCCCCGCCTATTTTTGCCGTGAAGCAGTAATGCGTTTCGATTTGAAGGGCGCGGCAGCCATTGTAGCTATACTCAGACCTTAGAACTCATGTCTCGAGGTGGGTGGCGGCATTTACGCTGTAGATGTCTATGGGCTCGGGTAACCACTAGCACCAGGTGGGTCGTGAGCTTGTCCACCCATATCTTTATATATAAAAATGAATTGCTGTTCGTTAGTCTCGCTAAAACTCGAGAACGGCTGGACCGATTTGGCTAATTTTACTCTTGAATTATTTGTGGAAGTCCAGAGAAGGTTTAAAACGTAGAAAAATATGAAAATGCTCGAAATGAAATAAAAATAACAATTTTGTTTTTCTTTTGAAGTGTCCCCCGTCGGACGGATTCCTTTTGTTTGTTTTAAGTTTATTTTAGACTAGCGACCAGCCCTCGCTTCGCTTCGGAATCATTAAAACACACATGAAACAAAAAAAAAAAAAAAAAGGAGCCTCGGTTCATCAGGGACAATGTCGGCTTCTAATGGAAAAAGAATTTTTCAAATCGGTCCAGTAGTTTCGGAGCCTATTCGAAACAAACAAACAAACAAATCTTTCCTCTTTATAATATTAGTATAGACAAAAGTTTGGGCCTTTTATTTATCGATTGAGGCACTACGAAGTCTGCCGGGTCAGCTAGTAAGCAATAAAAAAAGAAGAAAAATATGTTTGAATAACTCCATTTTTTTTCCCGGGAATTCATATATATTTTTTGTACGCACGCTGACAACATTAAGAGGAGACAAGCACAGAGGTTCGGCGGTTCAATAAATCCGATGTGAAATACAAATCGGTGTTTACCTTGTTCGGTTTTTATTTTCACACTTTCTTGTTTTTGTTTCGCGCCATGGAATCCCATAGCGTAATACGCTTTTGATCCATAGCTTACAATAGCAGAAAACCTATTGGCTTAAAAAAGAAGGTTTCCAATTCTAATGTACCTATTCTTTTCCAATTCTAATGTACCTATTCTTCCACTGGTGATAGGACCTCTTGTGAGTCCGCACGGGTAGGTACCACCACCCCGCCTATTTCTGCCGTGAAGCAGTAATGCGTTTCGATTTGAAGGGTGGGGTAGCCGTTGTAACTATACTGAGACCTTAGAACTTATATCTCAAGGTGGGTGGCGCATTAACATTGTAGATGTCTATGGGCTCCGGTAGCCACTTAACACCAGGTGGGCTGTGAGCTCGTCCACCCATCTATGCAATAAAAAAAAATTAATTTTTATATGTAAGCTGATACTAATCGTGTGTAGTCCCATTTTTTTTCTTTATAGTGAATTTCGTGAAAGCAAATTTCATTACAATCTGACTGGTACCTTACGAGCTATCCATAATCTATACTTATTTACTTGTTTTACTTATCTATACTAATATATTAATACGTGAAGCAAAAACTTTGTATCCCTTTTTACGAAAATTGCGCGGACGGAGGAGTATGAAATTTTCCACACTTATACAGAATATAGAGAGAAGTGCACAAAGCTAATATTTTTTAAAAATAATGCATAAAAGATACATTAAATCAATAAAGAAAACATTACGCACACTACACACCATGTATTTGACGCACACACGCATGTAATAGCAATTTTTATCTAACAACAACCTAAGAATTAGCAATTTAGTAATTCTACACTATATATTTGTTGAATTGCATATTGAAGCATAGTTCAAAACAGTTACTTCATCAGGAACATCTATCTATTGAGTAATAATAATACCATTATGTAATAATCATTGTATATTCATTTATTTATGATAAATGGCAAATAGAAACATTTTACATACATAATAATATTTATTTAATAACGTAATAATTATACTTATCTTTTAATTCACAATGTCCACACTTATACACAGTATCAAGCCAGAGAGAGAGCTCCGCACCGCCCGACGTCTCAACCGAGAATGAATCGAGATTGGTCGGCGCAGGGGCTTTTGTAGGCGGTGACAAACAACTATGCGTCATACTTGTTTGTCATCGCTCGAACGTTGGCTTTAATTTAAAATTGTATTTACTGCAATTATTTATAAATATATTATTACTTAATTTACTAACATTATTTGTGTTATATATCTATACCTATACATAGGCATAAGCTATCACGGCCATACTGACAGTACTTCGTCCTCGAAGTATTGTGTTACTATTTTATTTATAATATATGAGTAGGTATATGCGATTCATTAATCAACATAATATACATGGCACAGAAAAAAAAAAAAAGAAAGTAGTCAAAACATTTCAAACAAGTCGAATGAATCATTTGTATAGACACGATGGTCCCCTTTAAATAAGTAACAGAGTAATTTGCCAACTACATAGACATGTCGATCACATTCACCCGCTGCTTGTGAGATAATCGACACCAAATAGAAGGCCGACCAGCGGTACTCTGACTTCGAGTAATGCCAACTACATAGACATGTCAATCACATTCACCCGCTGCTTGTGAGATAATTGACACCAAATAGTAGGCCGACCAGCGGTACTCGGATTGAAAAATTATTGAGTAATGCCAACTACATAGACATGTCAATCACATTCACCCGCTGCCTGTGAGATAATTGACACCAAATAGAAGGCCGACCAGCGGTACTCGGATTGAAAAATTATTGAGTAATGCCAACTACATAGACATGTCAATCACATTCACCCGCTGCCTGTGAGATAATTGACACCAAATAGTAGGCCGACCAGCGGTACTCAGACAGATAAAATTTAAAGCCAAATATTTTTACTCATTCACAATATGACGTGAGTTTCTCAATTTCTTTTTGTACCATGTATATATTTTTAGTAACATTTTATGTAGGTAACCCATGTTCTTAAAAAAAAAACTAATTTAAATACAAAACATTATATAGTTGAAAAATAAATATAATCATCAAACAATTATAATCTTGAAATCTAAGAAATCACAAATTATCATCAACCCATTCTCCTGGCCAAAACCGTAATTTTTCCTTAGCGACAACTATATTCCTAACATTACCGTTGCCTTTCAGAGTATAGCGATCATTTGGAAGGATAGACTGAATTTCGTAAGGGCCCTTAAATCTAGATCTTAATTTATCATTACGCCTATGATCTTGGCTGACATAGACCAAATCACCTATATTGTATTGTTTATTATTCCGCCTAACATGATCAAATCGTTGCTTAAATGTTTCTGCTATTTTTTGTAGTCTCTGTTTGGCTATTTCACGATCAGCTTGGACGTCAATATTGGGGTGTAAATCCTCATCATTAATAATTCCGTTTAGATGAGATTGTACTATAGGTATATTTGCTTCTATACCGGTTAGTAAACGTAAGGGGGTGAAACCAGTCGATTTTTGTACTGTCGTGTTAATTGACTGCTGTACTTTTGGCAATACGTTCGGCCACTCTGACGGCTCCTCGCACATAGTGTTTAACATATTGACTACAGTAGCCACATAACGCTCAACCTGACCATTGCCTCGAGGTGTACCAGTAGCTATCATGTGGTGTTCGATATTCAGTTCTCTAAAAAGGTCTTTGATTTGATTAGAGCTAAAATTCGTACCACGATCAGTTATTACCAATGATGGTGTACCAAATAGTGTAACAGTTTCTCGGATAATTGGTATTAATTCTCCCGCACTTAGTGTTTTAAGGGGTTTTAAGAGACAAAATTTTGTGAAACCATCAACTAATAATAGTATGTGCTTAAAGCCTTCCGTGGTTGTTGGAAAAGGCCCTGTGCAATCTAAATGTATGGTATGGAATGGTACAGCAACTTTATCGATCGGATGTAATAACCCTTGTTTAGGACCAGAGACTCCCTTTTTCTTAACGCAAGTAAGACAATGGTTAATATATTTTTTGATAAAAGATGAACCAAAAATATTGTCGGATTTTATGTAAAACTTTATCGAACCCCACATGACAATTTTCATCATGAAATAGTTTTAAGATTTTTAATCTACATCCCTTCGGCACAAACAACCTCGGCTCAGCATCAGGACTAGTTTTATAATGTAATAAATTATTTTTAATTACATATTGGTTAGTGTCTAAGTTACCGGCTTGTAATTGCGACATTAGGGTCTGGGTTTCGGGGTCATTTGTTTGCGAGATTTTTAACCAAGACTCGGGACTTATATTATCGGCTTCAATAAGATTAACTTTAAAATAATGCTGCCGTTCTGAAGGAGCGGAAACAGGATTGCGACTTAGAAAATCAACATGACTGATGAATTTACCTTTTTTATACTGGATATCAAACTGAAAATCCTGCATAAAGGTCCACCAACGTGCTACCCTAGGTGACAAATCTTTTTTAGTCATGGTTGATTTTATTGCATTGCAATCAGTAATTATTGTAAATTTAATGCCAAGAAGGTATACTCGAAAGTGTTTTAATGCATTAAAAATGGCAAGTGTTTCTAGGTCATAAGAGCAGTACTTGGATTCTGCTGGACTTGTCCGTTTACTATAATAAGCGACCACCTTATTCACGTTGTCTGACTTTTGTAATAATATTGCTCCATAACCTATAGCACTAGCATCGGTGTGTAACTCTGTTGGACGCTGAGGGTCAAATATTGTCAAAAGAGGTTTGGAGGTAAGACGATCAATTACATACTTTCGTGCTCTATCTTGTTCAATGCCCCATTCCCATTTTTCGTTGTTTCTAGTCAATTTTGTTATACAAGCTGTCTTCGAGGCAAAATCGGGTATAAATTTCCTAAAATAACTACATAAGCCCATAAATTGTCGGACTTGTTTAACATTAGAGGGTGTTGGTGAATTTGCTAAAGCATTGGTTTTAGATTCACCCGGCCTAACACCTTCACGAGATATTTGTCTCCCCAAATACTCGATGCTATCTAGGAAGAATTTGCATTTCTTAAGATTAACTGTAAAGCCACAAGAGCTAAGTGCCGAAATTGTTTGTTCCAAATAAGATAAACCTTCTTCAATTGTATTAAACGGGATCAAAATGTCATCAATATACACCAAAAGAAATGGTAAATGGCCTACTGCCTTAGTGATAGCTCTTTGAAACACCGACGGGCCATTACAAATTCCAAAAGGCATTTTCGTAAATTCGTAATGTCCGTCTGGTGTTACAAAGGCGGTGTATTTAGTGGAGTTACTGGAAATAGGGATTTGATAAAAGCCATTTTTCATATCTATGGATATATAATACGTTGAATTTCCCAATTTATCTATTTGATCTTCAATGAGCGGGAGAGGATATCGATCCTTTTCTATTATCTTATTTAACGCTCTATAATCAATGCACATTCTATCGCTTCCATCTTTTTTTTTAACTAAAATCATGGGACTAGCGAAAGATGAATTACTTTCTTTGATTATTTTTTTATTCAATAAATCTTCCACTAATTCTTTAATCTTCTCTCTTTCTATCGGGGCTAATCGGTATGGCCTGTAATAGATTACCTCATCTCTTTTTAATTTTATTTCAAGTTCACCAGTCTTTACATGACCAATATTGTCCAAAACAGAGGGGTATTTTTGAAAAATAGCCCTTATCCTATCCTGCAGCTGATGATCTAGACTGTTTATCGCACCTGAGAGTTCCATTATACTATTAAGGTTAACGTTTTGTATCAAATTTACGTTATAACTAGATTTCGTAATACTTTTTCGCACTAATCGAGAACTAATGCAATGTCGGGATGTTGGATAGCATTTCTGCCAATCAACAGACCGTATTCAAAATCGGTATCCGTAATGACAAAAATATCTAGTTCGATACACAATTCATCAAATTTAACAGGAACTGTAATTTTGGCAAATACTTTCAAGGTACCTTTGCCTATCCCGCAAAGAGATAAATAACATGGGTTAAAGTGGACGCCAAGACGTTCTGCTATAGATTGTTTGATTATACTACAGCTTGATCCTGTATCAATAAGTGACTGAATTAAGACATTATTAATATGTACTGGTGTTAAAACTAATTCGCTTTGTCTAAAAAATTTACTTCGTTATCAATTTTAGAAGGGTCCGTTTTGGGTTTATATCTACAGTAAGAATCTAAATGCCCGGGTTTTTTGCAATAAGTACAAAATTTTCTTTTTTCATTATTTGATCCTTGTTCTGAATTAGGTTTATTATCTTGGGTACTTTTTTTACTGTAACATTGTTGTTTGGTGTGACCGATTTTACCACAGTTAAAACACCTTGTGTCATCGGGTTTAGAATCAGTCTTAAAGCGCTTAGAGGGTTGCGCATTGTAAGAGTCTTTACTGTCTATTGGCCTTTTTTTTGTTTTCGCGTAAGAAGTAAATAGGGCAATTAATTCTGAAGTAGTTTTAACATTGCTGTTAAACGAAGCCATTTTTACATTAACATCGCATATACTACCACAGACTAATTCAATCAATTGTAATTCCGTAAATGTAATTTTTGTATTCTTTAGTAACCTAATTTTTTCCCTTGCGTACTCGCAATAAGAATCTGCAGTTTCCGACTATATTTCCGACTATTCCGTGTATAGTACTGCCTTATGAAGTTTTTCTGCTAGATTCTTTTTCTCAGGGTATAAAGCTACCAGCTCTAAACGTAAATTGTCCCACGAACGACCCTCAGCCGGGTCCCATGTTTCAAACCACAATAAGGCGGATCCCTTAAGGGCCTTACCAGCTTTGGCGACTGTTGCGATGTTACTCCATCCAAACTCTTTGGAGAGGGTTTCAATATTGTTGCACCATGATTCAGCACCAAGGTCACTTTTAGCAGGATCAAATACGGGCAGGGCGACCTCGCTGTCGTTCTGGCGGGAACCGGAAACTGCGTCTTTGATGGCCTTCAGAAGCTCTTGTAAGATAGGTAAATCCATCTGGAGTTTTAAAAGAAAAATATTAATCAACAAGCTAGGATTATCGAATCCCACTTCTGATAATAGCAATTTTTATCTAACAACAACCTAAGAATTAGCAATTTAGTAATTCTACACTATATATTTGTTGAATTGCATATTGAAGCATAGTTCAAAACAGTTACTTCATCAGGAACATCTATCTATTGAGTAATAATAATACCATTATGTAATAATCATTGTATATTCATTTATTTATGATAAATGGCAAATAGAAACATTTTACATACATAATAATATTTATTTAATAACGTAATAATTATACTTATCTTTTAATTCACAATGTCCACACTTATACACAGTATCAAGCCAGAGAGAGAGCTCCGCACCGCCCGACGTCTCAACCGAGAATGAATCGAGATTGGTCGGCGCAGGGGCTTTTGTAGGCGGTGACAAACAACTATGCGTCATACTTGTTTGTCATCGCTCGAACGTTGGCTTTAATTTAAAATTGTATTTATTGCAATTATTTATAAATATATTATTACTTAATTTACTAACATTATTTGTGTTATATATCTATACCTATACATAGGCATAAGCTATCACATGCATACTATTTATTGTCAAACTTTTGTTCTTGACGTCTGTGGTCAAATTGAGAATAGATTAAATATTGTTTGTCTTTATTAATATTTTTTTATAGTGTAGTCTTGGCGAGATTTGTGATTATAGAAGTATAAAACACAATCATAATAGTGTACAAACTTACAATTCCAATTAATTATAGTCGAATTTCGACTACTGCGGGACCACTAGTCTATACTAATATTATAAAGCTGAAGAGTTTGTTTTGTTTGAATGCACTAATCTCATGAACTACTGGTTCGATTTGAAAAAATCTTTCAGTGTCAGATAGCTTATTTATCGAGGAAGGCTAAAGGCTATATAAAATCACGCTAAGAAAAATGCAAGCGGAGCACCAATAAATAATGTTTGAAAATCGGGGTTTTTTTCCCTTTTGAGAGCTTCCACTACGTGCGCTATATATACAGTATAGTAACTATTCCACGCGGGCAAAAGCTAGTACTACATATTTAATTTGGACTACATAGATGATATTCACATTAGTGATATTATCATAAGTGAGATCAAAATACACCCAATCACCAGTAGTACTTAAGGTACGAATTAGGCTGGCGTTACCAAGGGCTGTGGGTTTTGAGTTTTAGCTCATCTAAGGTTTGAACTAGGGCTATGCAACAATAGAGGTTTTATTATTTCTTTTTTTTATGATCCTCCTACCGCAGCAAACTAATCATAAAAGGAACATCAAGAAAGAGATTTATTTTTATTGCTTTGATGGTTGGACGAGCTCACAGCCCACCTGGTGTTAAGTGGTTACTGGAGCCCATAGACATCTACAACGTAAATGCGCCACCCACCTCGAGATATAAGTTCTAAGGTCTCAATATAGTTATAACGGCTGCCCCACCCTTCGAACCGAAACGCATTACTGCTTCACGGCAAAAATAGGCAGGGCGGTGGTACCTTCCCGCGCAGACTCACAAGAGGTCCTACGACCAGTAGTTACGCAAATTATAATTAAAGCCAGCTAATTAAAGCTTAGTAAAATCTGGGAGAAAGTTACTATGTCAAACTTTCCACTTATAATGTCGCAGGTAAATGAAAAGGTTTCCCCGGTCGAATGTTCATTCCTTCACAAGAATAGCATCCGATAGAATATGTATAAGGCGAATGAACTGCCGCGGCCAGGGTTGCTCTTGATTGGAATCTGATTTAAGGTAGGACCTCTTGCGCTATGGCAACAACCAGAATAATTCAATTCGACCTGAAAATCATTGTTTTGTTTTGATATAAAATTTTTTTTGTCTTCGTCTCGGAGTTTCATCTCGGAAATTGATTGTTTTTTTTATGGCTGACAGCAAACCTGTTTTGTACTTTACGTTTAGGGCGATTGTGAAATGTTCTCTTATCAATTGACTACGACTGATTTCGGTATTAGGACGAACGAAGCAAAAACTCCCCTAAGACATAATCATACTTGAAATCGATTTAAATTTGGTATACTCGATGAAGCTAGGATGTAATTTTTTTATTGCTTAGATGAGTGGACGAGCTCACAGCTCACCCGGTGTTAAGTGGTTACTGGAGCCCATAGACATTTACAACGTAAATGCGCTACCCATCTTGAGATATAAGATCTAAGGTCTCAGTACAGTTACAACGGCTGCTCCACCCTTCAAACCGAAACGCATTACTGCTTCACGGCAGAAATAGGTGGTGTGGTGGTACCTACCCGTGCGGACTCACAAGAAGTCTTACCACCAGTAAAAGTAAAAGTATTATAAACACATAGGATCCTGACAATCTTTCTCCACGGGACGCGTTCTTGAAACGATGTCTCTAAGTTACTGTTAGCACTCAGGTTCTGATATCCATGGGCTTCGGTACACAAACGTCGGACCATGATCTCGTCTCGCTGTCAATCGAGAAAAGTCTTTTACCCGAAGCCCGATGAAAAGATTTCGCTGCGAGCGTAAAGCCCGCCACTCGAGAGTGAAGCGCTTGTTCAAAAATTCGAGAGCCACTCAGAGCCTATCGATTGAGCGAATCCTTTTAAAGATATTGAAAATTCAGACTTTTCAGCTTTTGGCGAGCTCGAAGTTTATGGCTTGTACGTGTTATATTTAAAACAAAAGCTTTTTTCGTACAAAGTTTTACGTAAGATAATTTTTCTTGTGTCGCAAACGAAATTGGTGGTAGGTACTCTTGTGAGTCCGCGTGGGTAGGTACCACCACCCTGCTTATTTTAGCCGTGAAGCAGTAATGCGTTTCGGTTTGAAGGGTAGGGCAGACGTTGTAACTATACTGACATCTTAGAACTTATATCTCAAGATGTAACTATACTTGAGACCTTAGAACTTGTATCTCAAGGTGGGTGGCGCATTTACGTTGTGGATGTCTATGGGCTCCAGTAACCACTTAACACCAGATGGGCTGTGAGCTCGTCCACCCATCTAAGCAATAAAAAAAAATAAAAAAAATTGGTGGCGCATTTACGTTGTAAATGTCTATGGGCTCCAGTAACCACTTAACACCAGGTGGGCTGTGAGCTCGTCCACCCATCTAAGCAATAAAAAAAAAATAAAAAAAATTGGTGGCGCATTTACGTTGTAAATGTCTATG
Source organism: Bombyx mandarina (assembly GCF_030267445.1). NCBI lineage: Eukaryota > Metazoa > Arthropoda > Insecta > Lepidoptera > Bombycidae > Bombyx > Bombyx mandarina. The sequence goes on from NC_143233.1 coordinate 9,418,700, forward strand.
GGCTCCAGTAACCACTTAACACCAGGTGGGCTGTGAGCTCGTCCACACAACTAAGCAATTACAAAAAAAATTGAGGCTATACGTATCCTGGTTAAGGCATTAACAATCTCTCTAAACTCCATTAGCCGCCCAACACCAGATGTGCCCGAAACTCTTGAACCTATCTATTAACCATCCAAAGAAATAAACGCCTATCAAACCACATATTGGATTTTCAACATAAATAACTAAGGTACGTTCTGTGATACGCAGCATACCCATAGAACCCTACTAATTCGAATTAGGCTGCACAGATAATTAAGGTCATAATAAGCTTCCATCTCAGTGGCTTCAAAGGTCTCTCCCTCTTTAAAACCTTGAGTGTACTGATCTTTTTGACACGGTCTGGTACGAGTTAGGCTCTTATTTAAAAGAATAAGCTTATCAATTGTATGTGAGACGTTTTGTATTAACTTGGATTCACAGGTCTCACGGCTTACCTGATTGAATTAATGAAATAAAACAAGGACATCCTCTCAATTGCATTGTCATAATATCGCACCTGTATATTTATTATTTACTGCTTGGATGAGTGAACGAGTTCGTGGCCCACCTGATGCTAAGTGGTTACCCGGGCGCATAGACATCACCAACATAAATACCCCAACCCGCCTTGAGACATGAGTTCTAAGGTCTCAGTTCCACAGTACAACGGCTGCCCACCCTTCAAACCGAAACGCGTTACTGCTTCACAAACAATAATAGGCAGGGCAGTGGTACCTACCCGAGCAAATTGGCGATTGACTGATCGTGATGGTGAAATACTGTTGAAGCCTTCTGCCCCCGGGGGTCCGCACAGTTTTGTACGGTGACGTAAATGTTTAAATCCGCCATTCTAATTTACGAAGGAATATAATTATTGTTACGCGCTTGGATTCGGGATAAATAAAACTTTTACCAAAGTATCAATTAAATCTCTGTTAAACACTTAGAACACTTAAGGAACACTTTAAATTTTGAATACACTTCTTCCGCTTCGCTTCAGGTGATCCATTCACTGGTTCGCTTCGAGAAGATCCGATTACTGACTGACTTCGTGCCATCTCTGCAACGCTTTTATAGTCGATACGACATGCCTAAATTTACCGAGAACATTTTCTTCGATGCGTGTTCCCGCTATCTGACAGTAGATGGCGTTGTACTTCTCGAGCGTTCTCGATGTTACTAGTTCTTTTGATATTCGTTTCTGCTATTCAGCGATAGATGGCGTCACTCTGACCAGAGTAACATTATTTTTATGAAAACTACTTTCTACTACTACTGGTTAATAAATGTAATTAGAAGTTTTGATTTTGATGACCATGATAATACCAAGGTCTTCGTTAATAGTGTAAAACGTTTTGTGCCATTAACATCGTCCGTTAGCGACAGTCCCATAGAGCATAACCTGATTAGGTTAGTAAATAAACAAAAAATACATTTTAAAAGGAATACATTTTCGCAATCCTATTTACAAACTTTCCCGCCGCATCTGCAGCCTGCGAAGTGCACTTAGTTTGTACTGGATCCATTGTGCGAGTCCAAGTGTCGGGGCCGGAGCAAGGCGAGAATAAACTTTGAAAGTTTCCTTACAAAAAGTTTCGAGAGCTTTAAAAGCTGCATAAATCTCGTTCGCGGCAGATTGTTTTTAACAAGCCCCGCCCCGGGCGAGGTCCGAGTTGTAGCGAAATTTCAAGTTGATGAAAATATCTGTTTGTTTTTTTTTTTGCTCGACGACACACGGAATTTTTAATGACAATTTATTGGTTGTACTGCGTGGTGATGTTATACCACTTTTAGGAAGAGGTAGAAGAAGAAGTAGACCTAAGAAAAAATGGATGGATTGCGTGAAAAACTATATGTGTAAGAGGGGAGTGAGCGAAGAAATGGTATATGATTGAGGAGTATGAAAGGAAAAAACATGTTGCGCCGACCCCAGGTGACTGGGAGAAGGGCAGGAGAATGATGATGATATGTTATAAGCACTTTTGTTATAGTATACTATAGGTATTTTATTATCTTCCAGGCAGGAGCGTGGTATCTGCCCGCGTGGGCACTACACCTCACTATAAGCGTTCCAACATACGGCTTGACAGATGAAACAAATCTGTAGCACCAAGTTAATGACTACGTTCAACATCAATGATTAATAGCCTCCTGGTATTGAGTGGTAACCGAAGCCATCAAAACTTGATTCCTGTCACTCATCTTGAGGTATTGTCATTTGTATTGTATGCTGTCGCGCCTTTTAAAAACAGATTTTTTTTTTTTTTATTGCTTTCGATAGGCAGACGAGCTTACGGCTCATCTGATGGGAAATGATAACCGTCGCCCATAGACATCCAAACTACATCAGTGACTCAGATGCTCTGCCTATCCTGGCCTGGATGGGCAGCCTTAAGTATGTTACACCGGCTATCCTGTCCTTCAGACCGGAACACAGTATTACTGTTTTGCGGCAGAAATAGACAGGACGGTGGTACCAACCCGGGCGGGCTTCTACACAGAACCCTACCACTAGTCACTACCACAGATTACCGATTCACGGCAGAATTAGTAAGCAAGATACTAACGACCCGTGTGGACTTATATTACAACCTCTCATCGGTATTCCCGATTCAAGAGCGCAGTAATCGGATATTACAGCTACTTTGTCTCCGGAAAATATCGTATATAATTAATTAGTTAGTAGCCCATACTGACATCCGCAAGGGTAGCTATTATAGAACACAAGATATTCGATAGATGCCTGAATCTCGCTAACGACATTTTCAAGATAAGCTCGCACATTTTTTTTAATAGCCCTAGTATGCAGACGAGCGCACGACCCACCTTATGGTGAGTGGTTACCGTCGCCCATGGACTCCAGGGGCAAAGCAAATATATACAAGTTCCGAACAACAACATTCGAACCGTCGGTCTACCGGGTAATTTCACTGAATCGGTGAAAGATCTTCCCTTTGCCATTATCCAAAGGTGGTGCCATTCTGACTAGAAGTAAATGTTAAACTTTCTCAAACTGCTCGCCAACACACGCGAACAATCGTCTCATTACCCATTTATGCGGCAATACACAATTTTTATCAGGGTGCTCCGGTGAATTTTAAAAATCTCCATCCACTTTCGAAACATCGAGCAGCTGTTGTGTGAGACATCGCCTCGTAACACCTGAGACACGTTTCAAAATTAATTTTAACAATGCATGCGTGTTTTCTGCGTAAAACGCCATAAAGATGTAACTTGGAATTTTTACTCCTGCCTTTTTTCTCAGTCACCGGGGGTCGGTGCAACATGTTTTCTCCTTTCATACTCCTCTATCATATACCATTTCTTCGCTCACTCCCTTCTTACCCATATTGTCTTTCACGCAACCCATCCTTTTCTTCTTAGGTCTATCTCTTCCTCTATATCCTTCTACATTCATAGTTAACACTCTCTTACCAACCTCATTTTCATTTCGTCTCATCACATGTCCATACCATCCCAAACGCGCACTTCTCAGCTACTCTTAATTTTTTTTGGATTTTTTTGGAATTTAATACATAACCGTATATTATTTTGATGAGTAACGGTTCAGCGGCCTAGCATCGCTGTAGACCATGGGCCACTATATCTGCTTACTATAGACGGGCCGTTTTCTCATTTGTCTTAACTGGTAATAATTTTAAATCGCATATTTTTTTGTTAATGTGAGAAAACACCGTAATAAAGCTAACTTATACTAAGTGGCTAGTCTCGGCCAATGAAACCTCATGATGACGCGTTCAGCTTTAACAGTAGGAGCAGGCATTACTGGTGGTAGGACCTCTTGTGAGTCCGCACTGGTAGGTACAACCGCCCCGCCTATTTCTGCCGTGAAGCAGTAATGCGTTTCGGTTTGAAGGGTGGGGCAGCCGTTGTGACTATACTGAGACCTTAGAACTATATCTCAAGGTGTGTGGCGCATTTACGTTGTAGATGTCTATGGGCTCCAGTAACCACTTAACACCAGGTGGGCTGTGAGCTCGTCCACACATCTAAGCAATAAAAAAAATTAAAAAAAAACGAGCATACAGCCCAACTCATGGTAAGTGGTTACCATCGCTCATTGACGTCAGCCATGCCAGGGGCAGAGCCAATTCACTGCCTACCATTGTAGATAAAGCTAGAGAGAGCTTAGATTCCACCCGATTTTAAGTCGTATAGGCATAACAACGTGAAATCCATACTTCAGATGATCGTATAGACCATATCCAGGTAACTACTCACTGAGACTTTCATCTGTTGGTTTAATCACTTAACCACCACACCTCCTGCCACCGGAGCAGAATTAATACATATTATCACATGCGTTCATCGACAGTTCGTTTCCAAAGATCTTTTTTGCCACGTACCATTCCGGCTATGGAATGAGCTCCCCTCCACGGTGTTTCTCGAGCGTTATGACATGTCCTTCTTCAAACGAGACTTTTGGTGAGTATTAAACGGTAGGCAGTAACTTGGCTATGCCTCTAGCATCGCAGACATCCATGAGCGACGGTAACCACTTACAGGTCCTCCAGTAGGTGGACCGTATGCTCATCTGCCTACAAAGGCAATAAAAAAGTCAGTATCATTTTCTACCAGTATTTCTGACGGATGTCGGTCTATAATTCAGTCTATAATTTTACAGGTGGCAGTACCTCTTGTGAGTCCGCGCGGGTAGGTACCTGCACCCCGCCTATATCTGCCCTAAAGCAGTAATGCGTTTCGGTTTGAAAGGTGGGGCAGCCGTTGTAACTATACTGAGACCTTAGAACTTATATCTCAAGGTGAGTGGCGCATTTATGTCTAAAAAAATGCCACCACCCGTCCTATGGGTGTCGTGTTGTAAATAAATGAAACAAATTCACAGTGTCCCTTATTTATAGGTAGATAAAGACTATTACGTCGATAAGATCTGTCGCCACCCGAATCATGATGCCGTGAACAACATAGCCAATTGCCCTAACCGCTGATCTCAAAGGCTAAGTAACTAAAACAATTAGTGGCACTTTATCTTCGTTAAGTATTTGAGCTGCAGAAGCTAGAGCCACGAAAGCTTAAAGCTCCCGCAATGCTTAATCCCCCTCAGATCGGCCGCGACACGTTTTGCCTTTCAACTGTCATGTCTGTACAATTATCTTCATGACTTGCTTTCTTAGATTCGAAACTTCACGATTAAAAGCTTTTTTCCACAAAAAATAGCAATATTAGCTTATTACATGCTCATATTGCATCATACGCAGCTTTTGTCCATATACCTCGATTTTTTTTATGCAGTGTTAAGCATTTACTGGAGCCCATAGATATCCGCAATGTAAATGCCGCCACCCACCTTGAAATATGAGTTCTAAGTCTGATTTTTACTGAAACGCATTACTGCTTCTTGGCAGAAATAAGCTGCGTGCTGATCCCTAATCGTGTGGTCTCAGAACATCCTCCGAGAATGTGGTAGTATGTGGTAATATAAACTATAAATGTAATAATGACTTATAAATCATACGTACTAGTGTTGGGGGTGAAACAAAGTGCGTTTCTTCTCAATTCTTCCCAGCTGTGAAACTGCACTCCGAATCGGTATTAAAAATTTCACGATAAGAGTGCTTCTAAATGCCCACTAGAATTAAAAAAAAGCACTTCGTATTTACGAAAATTCTATCGATAATTTTCCACAGTAGGCACATCACTATAACAAAACTGCTTGCTGTCTAAAAGCTATTAGCAGCAGCGATGGGACGCGCACCTGCGCCTGTCATTTCCTACCGAGAGATTACCTACAAGCATTAACTTAAGTCAAGCTACGAAGTCAATTCCGAAAACCAAAATCACTGGCTGTGTACCTGAGATCGCTAAAGCTCATCAGGGGCAATGACCACTCATCGAGTGCCGCCTAACTTCTTCCAATCTACAGTAAGAAATATACCATAAAAATGAAACTTCATATTTTTATTTAAACTATTACTCCCCCGGTAATCGAACCTCGACTATAATTAATTGAAATTATAAGTTTGTACACTAATATGATTCTATTTCAAAGAAGATATAGATAAATAGCTTCTATAATCACAGACTTCGCCAAGACTACACTTTAGACAAATATTATTAAAGACAAACAATATTTAATCTATTCTCAATTTGACCACAGACTATAAGCAATAATAAAAGTTTGATAATAAACAAATAGTATGCATGCGTGTATGTGTATCAAATACATGGTAGTGTGTGTAATGTTTTTTTTATTGATTTAAATATTATCATTCTGAACTTCTTCTCTATAAGTCTGGGAAATTTCATACTCCTCCGTCCGCGCAATTTTCGTAAAAAGGGGTACAAAATTATTGTTTCACGTGATAAGATATAGATACTGGTTTCTCTAACTTATTCTCAAAGTGCTTGGTAACATGAGTCTGTGATCATTGCAGCTTGAGACACGAGGTGAATATCTTAATTTCACCAGGATAGTGATTATATGTATGCTTCAAAACGGAATATATACCAGTGCTTCTTACTGGTGGGAAGACGTTTTATGAGACCGCACGGGTAGGTACCACCACCCTGCCTATTTCTGCCGCGAAGCAGTAATCCCATTATACTGTATAAACTGAGACCTTAGAACTCATGTCTCGAGTTCGATAGCGGTATTTTCGTTATTGATATCTATGAGTTCCGGCAACCACTTAACACCAGGTGGGCTGTGAGCACGTTCACTCATATAAGCAATAAAAAAAAATACATTTAGATTATCAATACTTAAACATATCCTTCATCTTCTACTATGCGTTTCCTAAAAAAAACAAAAGCCACATTAAACCATCGGCGACTTATTAAACCAGAGGCCAGAACAAGAATGCTTATTTAAGATATTTTCCCAAACAGAGAGAGGGACATTTGCATAATCTCATAACGAAGTGAATATTAAAAAAAAAGGGCCCTGATAAATATTCAAAGATGTACTTTGCGACAATTTAAGTTAAGTACGAGAATCGTTAGAAAGCAAACCAAGCGGGAGTTATAAAGATGATCCTTACAAGCATCCCAGAGGACGGGGATAAATATACTACGACAATTTCCCCTACTATCTGAATTTATCCCAACAGTGAAAAATCTTTTTTTTTTATTGCTTAGATGGGTGGACGAGCTCACAGCCCACCTGGTGTTAAGTGGTTACTGGAGCCCATAGACATCCACAACGTAAATGCGCCACCCACCTTGAGATACAAGTTCTAAGGTCTCAAGTATAGTTACAACGGCTGCCCCACTCTTCAAACCGAAACGCATTACTGCTTCACGGCGGTGGTACCTACCCGCGCGGACTCACAAGAGGTCCTACCACCACTAATTACGCAAATTATAATTTTGCGGGTTTCATTTTTATTACACGAATAAAAAAAAAATCAAAACTTTGTTCATGATATGAGGTTACCAATCTCGTGGTTATTTAATAAGCTGACGACATAGACACTCACGTTTGCCTTGATACATAATAAAGTTAATAAGGAGAAAAATGAAGTAGGGATATCGCATCAGCTCAAAAAGACTGAAGTCGCATATTTGCTCATTCATATAGTCGGCAAACAAAATAAGTTAATGTCGTTTAAAAAACTAAAAGAAACCCACTTCAAAATCAGCCCAAACTAATATTAGAATAGGGGTTTGGTAGCCTAAAAATACAATAACCGAACAGGATAAATATCCTCGCTAGGATTTTTAGGCTAGGCCTAAATAGGCCAAACTAACAATGTTATTGTATTATGGCTAGTCCTTGGTATGTGTGCGAAATTTCAAGTTAATCGGACTTCTTGAAGTCGATAAAAATTATGTTCAAAGATTCCATTACATAAATAAATAGATACAGGTCAATCTAATAAAAACTATTTCTCTATTTTTAATACAAATATGAAAACTAATATGAATGAATAGATCATTTTAATATATTGTATTTTCTCATATTTCATTCGGTTCAATTCTTTACAGTGATTAATGCGAAAGGTATTTGTTGGTATACAATTTGAGTTTTCAAGTAAATGATATTTTCTAGATAAACAATTATTATCTAAGTGTTACTTAGAACATTACAATGGGAATAAAATTCCACATCCAGTTGACCATGCGATTAAACCTTCAAGTTTACTCTAAAATTATCCCACAGAATCTTTTCAAAACAGACATCAAACAACCAACTAGATAATAACAGTTCTACTTATGACCTCTTTAATTTTGAATGTGGTTCACTTTATTTTTGACGTGACAACGTCTTATAATTCGATGGAGCCGGCCGAAAAACATGACTCATGCGGCGTTACCTCGCTCTGAAGCGTTCCATTTAAGGCTGGAAGTGCAAGCGAGAGCGCGCAACGAGCGACAAAGAGGCACAATCGACCACCGCGTTCGGCAGCGTTCGACATCTGTTCTTTTGAAAAATTAAACAATTGCATCAGTATTTTCTTATGACGTTGTCACGTTCAACTATCGTCAGTAAGCCGACTTTACAGACAACCGATTTTTTGAACTCACTGTGGACTAAAAACCATCAGGTATTCACGTCTCGTCTAAAACAAGGACTGAGAAATATCTAACTGTTGTTTCCCATTATTTTTCATCTCCCTATGAATAACTGACAAGTTATGTTCTCTTGGATCGAGATAACAATAGTAATGGCACTCTCGAAGCCTGAAAACCTCAGTCGAATTCAAGCCGCAGAGGAGACCGCACGTCTCACAGACGAAATGCGGTCCAGCGAACTTACGTAGTAAATTTCATGTGAACCGTGTAGTGTGTTAAATGAAAAATGGATATCAACTATTGGATTGTTTTATTTTTAGCTAATTTATTTAAGGGTAAGTATGTTTGGAGCTTATTTACCGCAATTCAAACCTTAATGTTTATTTCATTGTTGTCTCAAAAACTAGCTCATAATATATAAATTAAAAAAAAATCATTCCAAGTACCAAAGATTTCTCCTGTGTTAATGAGGTACAGGAAACGAAGGAGAATAGCCAGACTATCAAATACCTTACACAAAGAGATTAACTCGACCAAGATTCGAAGCCGAAATTCGTTGAGCACTAAACCCAACACAACTGCTGTTTATAATTTATTGCTAAACACTAAATAATATAAAAAGGTATCTTAATTTCATTGAAGTACTTAGCCCACTGAGTTTCTCGCCGGATCTTCTCAGTGGGTCAAGTTTCCGATCTGGTAGTAGATTCTGTGAAGCACGGCTCTTGCTAGGGTTCGTGTTAGCATCACTTCGGTTTGAGCCCCGTGAGCTCACCTACTAGTTAAGGTTACGCTGAAATGGCCTCTTAAGGCTATCAGCATAGGTAGGAAACAATTTTTTTTTAAGTACGTCATAATTTAACTTCTCAAGGACCTATAGTAGATCCCGTTAAATCGGTTACAGAATATGCCAAAAGTAAGTAGACGTTAAGATTGGAAGCTTAAAGGAATCTTTGGCGTATTCTAGAGCACTTTGACATCTTCAGCAAATAAGATTGACCTTTATGGATGAATGGATTATTCAATGAAAAGGTCTGGTGCTATAAACTCCTTCAGCTGTGCCCTACGCACCGAAGACGACTTGAAGATTAGAACGGTTGTTATACCAATTTCTAAATTGATCTTATATCGAGCAGTCTTATATTGCAAGGTGGTGCCACCACCATTTACGGGTTCCGCTAACCACTTAATATTAGGTAAGTTGTGAGGTGATGTACACGTCAAATGCAACAAAGATCGTTGCTATCATTATCAAAAACGTTCATGCCTGTATATAGGCCTAAAGGCTCGCGATAACGGTCGAAAGTATAGGATTCCGCCAAACTTGAGTGGGAAAACACATTGTTTCTTTCTTCGGTCGTCAATCAAGAACTCTTCAGCTACCAACAGCCTTCGACGAGCACTATGCTTTAAGTTACTGGTGGTAGGACCTCTTGTGAGTCCGCACGCCGCTTATTTCTGCCGTGGAGCAGTAATGCGTTTCGGTTTGAAGGGTGGGGTAGCCGATGTAACTACACTGAGACCTTAGAACTAATATCTCAAGGTGGGTGGCGCATTTACGTTGTAGATGTCTATGAGCTCCAGTGACCACTTAAGACCAGGTGGGCTGTGAGCTCGTTCACCCAACTAAGAATAAAAAAAAAACGTCCCCTGCGACTTCAGCTTAGAATTCTAATATAATGGTTACCTTGCGAATTTCCTACGAATACGTAATACACCTATATACATTAAACATTAAATTCTTATACACGAATGGAATGGCGTAAAGAACAGCTACTTTCACTTTATTGACATTATCGCAATACGGCCCATTTCAAAGACCCTATAAAACTGTACACAGTGTAAATAGTCCAGTCAGTGCACAGACAAAATACGCCGTACTGAATGTAGCAAAAAGTGGCGAATAACTCTTCTTGGCCCAGCGGTATCGCGCTGTTGCAAGTTTCGCAACAAGTTTTTTCTTTATTACTGCCATTGTAGGCAGACGAGCTTACGGCCCACCTGATGGTAAGTGGTCACCGTCGCTCATGGACGTCAGCAATGCCAGGGGCAGAGCCAAGCCGGCCGCCTACCTACACAAGTGCGTGCCATTAATTACAAATGTTCCTCACATTCATAAATATTTACGACGGATAGTTTATCTGTATCTGTATACCCATAACAGGCAATCGTTGAGAATGTATTTCCCCTAATTTCACCAGATTCAAAGTGAACGAGTATATTGAAAGGAAAAGATAAAAAGGCAATTCAATCAAAGAAACCAATAAAATCGCGGTCCTATTGAAAACCTACCTTATTCTGTCTTCGCAGGGTTGATATTTCAACTATTTTCTAGTTGAAATGTAAAGATATAGAGACAAGAGTGACTTCATGTGTAGGGCTCGAACCCTGTGAGTTCTTGGCGACAACCGAATGAGGAAACTGTCGCAGAAATTCGAATTGCACTCTTAGATATGACCCGTTCAATCCCAAAACTGCGCAAATGGGACTCATGAAAAAAAATCGTCAAGCTGCCGACAATGGCTTTCTCTTTAGTATTCCCTTAGCAATATCTGAAATACTTTTAACAGCCCCACCATAGAAGCGGGATGAAGAATTTTAAAAATACGATGAAGAACGGACACTAAGGAACAACAAATTCAATTTTTTAGCGACGCCGCAAAATACGTAAACAATATCCAAGATATACAACCTGTGGTTCGCCTGTGGTCTTCTAATCCTGAAAACTTCACTAAGCTTTTTCTAACTGCACTTAGACGGCGGAAGCTTGGCAATGATATTTCTTTTTATTTTACAAGATTCAGCGTCGTCTGCATTTTTAACGTTCCCAGCATTCATCCTCATGTAGATAACGCTCGTGTAAATACTCACCTGCATCACCAATATCGTTTCTAATTCTTAAATAATCTTACATTCGATCCAAACTCAAAACCAGAGCTCACAAATTTCATCTGTTAATACAGTTTACAAAACCCCATTTGGCCACAAATGACTCTCGCAATAGTCCTCTATAGCATTCTGAATAAACCAACATCCATTTGAGCACTGATTCCATTTATCCTGCACTCACAATATACATTGATATCGTTAGGGGTTGAATAGGCGAAAGAAAAGTATGTATATCCACAGGATATTTCATGAAAGTAGAAGATCCACAATAAGTATCACATTGTAAGCAAACAAATATCGGCCTTACTTTTATGTGAGTAAAGCATAAGTTTCTATCAAATATAATTCGAAAAACTAGCCTTGCTTCGATGATTACATTTCATTTGGAATGTAAAAATCGATCAGTAAACGGAACTATTCAAGATGCAACAATATGACAGAGCAATGAAACCTGTAATTTACAGACGTTAATTTTTCCCACGTTTATCATTGGGTCATTGGCGTCCTCTGAACTGATATCTAATACTTCAAACGAGGTTCAATAAAGAGCTGTTTTCTTTGGAACGAAGCTTCTTATGGGACGATGCGATCCTAACCAGGAAAAAACGTCCGTAACGTAAGATTTTTATTAGTAATGCACACAGTGTACGACTTAACTTTGTAATAACGTACAAATTAGTAATGCACACAGTGTACGACTTAACTTTGTAATAACGTACAAAAAGTGACATATTTTTTTTATCATTCATTGACCACGATCTCAGAGCGTTCGTTTGGGCAATACACTAACTCTTATGCAAACAACCGTGAATGAAGTGTACCACAATAAGTTCGCACCTTACCGAATGACCGTGGGTTGTTGCGAAACCTCCAGTTTTATTTTCTTTATACCTCGAATAGATCTTAAAATTAATATTTTTATAATAAGGAACTTCGTTCCTATCCGGTGTCCTACGACACCACACATCTTTTTTTTTTTTTAATGAGGAATGATAGGTAGCCCAGAGGCCTTTCCAGTTTCAGCAGGACAGGTGGGCGAGCAAGTGCTCAGTCAGGAGGGGTGAGATTTGAGCGCGTCCAAAGGAGCTAAAATCGCTGCATGGCCAAGGCTGATATCTGTAAGCGATGATCACCACTGTCCATTACATGAGCCCATTTACCTTCCAAAGGAGTTTAAAGAATTTTCCAAGGGAGTTTAAAGATTCAATTTTACTATAATATTTTCACTTTATGCGGTATTATTCCACCAAAATTCCGGTAGTTGGCACCGACATAATACGCGGCCGGGCTTTAAGCTCTCAAGTTAAAATTCCGTCTCAATGTGAAGAGATGTAACCTAGATAACGGGACAGCTTTTCAACGACAAACTTGAAAGCTTCCCCGTCAAAGCGCGCACACACATATTTATGTTTGAAGAAAGTTCTATCTAGAACGGGGATAAAAGGATTAAGACATTAATTGCGGTAAAACCAAAAAGTGGATTTTTGTTAATTTCCAGGTTTATATTTTTGAAGTGCTTGGTAAACAATTCACTTCTATAGTATAATTTTTGTGTATTTAGGATACAAAAAGATGACCTCACGATCGACTACCACGGTGAAGGAGTAACATCGTTTAATAAAAATCAAACCCGCAAAATTATAATTTTCGTAATTACTGGTGGGCTTCTTGTGAGTCCGCACGGGTGGGTACCACAACCCTGCCTATTTCTGCCGTGAAGCAGTAATGCGTTTCCGTTTGAAGGGTGGGGCAGCCGTTGTAACCTTGTACACCTTAGAACTTATATCTCAAGGTGGGTGGCGTATTTACGTTGTAGATGTATACGGGCTCTAATATAATACCAGGTGGGCTGTTAGCTCGTCCAACCATCTAAACAATAAAATAAAATAAAATGGTTTAAGTGACATTTTTGCAACTTCACCGAGGAGCCATTCAAAGTTTAAAATTTGAAAAAAATATCACAACAAGAAAACTTCTTCAGCTAATCGAATGGCGTAAATTTAATTGAGGTTCAATTAAAAACATCGAATTGCTGATGCTAATCTATACTAATAAATAAATCTACAGTGGTTTTTACGGATGTTCCGTTATAACTACTGAACCATGCATCCGATTGACTTGAAACATGGTATCCATATAGAAAATACATATACTTAATGGATAGGCTAATATTTATATGAGTGTTGGACTCCCTAATAATAATGACGATAAATAATAATTTTAATTTTAAATGCCCAGCGAAGCGGGCGAGTACGGCTAGTACCAAATAAAACGCACCTTTAATTACAATGATAAATGTCACGTAAAACAAACAGCTTTTCACCTATCGATATATGTCGAATTTTGCATTCATACGCTCATAATAATTATTAAATGCGTTGAAACGAAAAATCATTTCCCTGTTCACCGCACTATGAAATATTAATGACCTACCTACCTGTACTTACAATTGTATTTGATTTATACGAAGCAAACACACGTAATTGTATGCTTTGAAGTGTGGCGGTAGCCATCATACAACGCAAGATATTTGACGGATGCTTGAATCTCGCTTACGACATTTTCAAGACAAGCTTGCATATATTATTATACTAGTTCCGAACAACAACATTCGGACCGTCGCTCTACCGAACAATATCTTTTTTTATTGCCCTTGTAGGCAGACGAGCATACGGCTCACCTGATGGTGAGTGGTTACCGTCGCCCATGGACTTCAGCAATGCCAGGGCTGGGCCAAGCCGCTACCTACTTATTACCCGCTCGGTGGAAGATCTTCCCTTCAATCCCTACAGTCATCATCAAAATTGATATACAAGGCATTGTACGCCTGTCTTACCCGTCAGCTTCGCGACGAAACGGGTTGGGTTTTTTTTCCTACCTAATCTGATAGCCTTGAGAGGCTATTTCAGCGTAACCTTAACTAGTAGATGAGCTCATGTAGCTAAAACCTGACGACGTTGCTAACACGAACCCTAGCAAGAGCCGTGCTTCGCAGAGTCTACCACCGGATCGGAAACTCGACCCACTGAGAAGATCCGGCGAGAAACTTAGTGGGCTGTGTCTGTGGATTAATTTACTCGTAGCCCTTCGTCGCAAGCAATGGGTTCGACGAAAACGATGACCGGGGTTTGGCTAGTGGTGCGTCCGAACCCACAATACCCCCTCAGTTAGAAGTTCTACTATACTAGAAAAAGCAACATGAACACAAAAACTTTAAATTATTCGAAATATCGGAAATAACGATACAATAAACGCAAGGTTAAACCGTAGAAGTGAAATTTTAATTTTATCTACGACTAGCCGACGTAAATAATAAATAATATTTGTAAAGAAAAACCTTTATCATTTAAAAACTTTAAAAAAAAAAAAGATTCTTCTTAGACGGAATCAATCACTCACCTTTATTTTTATTTTTTTTTCCCTTGTAGGCATACGAGCGTACGGCCCACCTGATGGTGAGTGGTTACCGTCGCCCATAGACTTCAGCAATGCCAGGGGCAGAGCCAAGCCGCTGCCTACCGCTTAATACTCTCCACAAGCCTCGTTTGAAGAAGGACATGTCATAGCGCTCGGGAAACACCGTGGAGCGGAGCCTGTCTGTATTTCAGTGAAAAGAGAGTTCAGTTTTGTATAGTATAATAACCCTATTTAAAATATGAATTTTAAAAGAGATTAAGGGCTTTAAATATATATATATGTTGGTGCGGCGGCAGGGATGGCTAAGCGGTAGTTTCCGTCATCACTCGTATTTGGTTGAACTCTGTTTATAAAAAGTCAATAAAACCTTTTGAATGATAATTATTGAAACTCAACACACACAGCTTTCACAATGACAGGGTAACCGACAGTTTCGTTCCACATACCGACAGACCGACTGACTGACTGACTGACCGACTGACTGCCAGAGACTCACTGACTGAGACGGAGGAATGACTGTCTGACACGGAATGCCACGACTCTGTCTACGTACCGCCATTTTATACTGTGGCGTTACGGAGTCTACCCTTCATTTTGTGATATTTATCAAAACAACATTTCATCATTTAAAATAATAGTCAAAACAACGTCTTAATATTATTAGAAGTCGTTAACCACGACATATATATATTTTTATATGGTATACTTCAGAATGAATAAACAATAAAAGATTTAATTACGTTTTCTGTGATCTATATTACGTGAATCAAAAACTTTGTACCCCTTTTTATACGAAAATTGCGCGGATAGAGAAATATGAAATTTCCCACGCTTATAGAGAATATAGAATAGGAGTGCAGAATGATAATTTTTTTTTAAACTATACATAAATACATTAAATCAATACGCACACATTACACACACTACCATGTATTTGACATACACACGCATTTAAACTCTTTTGCTTATTGTTAGTCTGTGGTTTAGACCATAGACCATAGAATAGATTAATATTGTTGGTATTTAATACTATTTGCCTATAGTGTAGCCTTGGTGAAATATGTGATTAAAGAAGTAAAGTTTTTGACAATAAAACCTTAATAATGTTCAAACCTATAATTTAAGTTAATAATTATAGTAAAATTTCGACTTCTGTGGGACCACTAGTAATAAGAAAACAGCATTTAAAGCATTTTTATGGTAGGCAGCGGCTTGGCTCTGCCCCTGGCATTGCTGACGTCCATGAGCAACGGTGACCACTTACCATCAGGTGGGCCGTATGCTCGTCTGCCTACAAAGGCAATAAAAAAAGCGCTTAATCTGTTTTTTAAATAAATATTTCAAACAGTATTGTTATACTATACAAAACTGAACTATTTTTTCACTGAATGACAGATAGGCAAGAAATTCCGTCGAAGACAAATCTTTTTTTTTTTAAACTTAAAAGGGTTTTAATGTAGTTACTTTTTTGAGAGAGAGATATTTTATAATATATAGTGAATGTACGCTCTTGAGCTGAAATGAGACGGAGATCGTAACCAGAAGAAACGCTACGACAACTGTCGTCATTAAAACTTTCAGCATTATCTGAGCTTCAGAAGACGTTACGTCATCCGTGAAGGCGCTCGAAACTTGTACATTCATTTCTAGAAGTTTCGGAGCACCTAATTAACATCGTCGAAGGTTCAACTAGAGCAAGTTTCTAAGATACATGTGTGGCATATATTAAAATCAAATTAGAATGTAACATAATTAAATCGATTCTATGTTTATGTTATTTTTTGTGTGGATTGTTATATTTTTTTTGTTATTAAGTTGGGTGGACGAGCTCACAGCCCACCTGGTGTTAAGTGGTTACTAGAGCCCATATACATTTACAACGTAAATGCGCCACCCGCCTTTATTTGAATTTCCCAATAATTTATTAATAGATGATGACCGAGCTTTGATCGGTTTTTTTTTTTGATAACGCCATCTTGTTGTGCCTTTAAAGTTAGTTGCCCTCAATTAAGAAAAATAGTAGTATTATTCGCCAATAGATGTCGGGAAGAGTTGATTATTGAAAACACGAATAAAACAAAATTTTCTAAAAATAAATCGTAGCTAGAGCGATTTATCGCCCCCGAAATCCCCTGTATACTAAATTTTATGAAAATCGTTGGAGCCGTTTCCGTGATTCAGATTATATACATATATATATACAAGAATTGCTCGTTTAAAGGTATAAGATGTTGTGTACACTAAGCATTCCATATAAATCCAAATTGTAAATTTTTAAATACTAGAGGTCCCGCAGTAGTCGAAATTCGACTATAATTAATTGGAATTGTATAATAAATTTGTACACTATTATGACTGTATTTTATAGTTCTATAATCACAAATTTCGCCAAGGCTACACTATAAAAAATATTAACAAAGACAAACAATATTTAATTTTAATGTATTCTCAATTTGACCACAGAAGTCAAGAACAAAAGTTTGACAATTAATAGTATGCATGCGTGTGTGCGTCAAATACACGGTATGTAGTGTGTGTAATGTTTTCTTTGTTCATTTAATGTATCTTTTATGCATTGTTTTAACAAAATATTAGCATTATGCACTTCTTCTCTATATTCTCTATAAGTGTGGAAAATTTCATACTCCTCCGTCCGCACAATTTTCGTAAAAAGGGATACAAAGTTTTTGCTTCACGTATTATTTTTAAATATCACGCTATTGTAACAGACAGTATCGCAATCTGTATTTAATAAATTGTTTCAACTCTATATTCTTATTAATTAAAAACGTCGCTTGAAGCCTTAATTAACTTCCTTAAACTTCACCTAATGTTTCCATCAATCTCGGAACTTCGACAAGACAACAAGAAGCCCTTAATCCTTAACTTAATCGGAAAGACGCGTTATGATAATCCTTTCAATTTCCTTGTTACAGATATATCTTCAAGCGGCGATGTTCATAGGGGCAACGTCATCGGAAGGTAATGCTTTTTCTTTTTCATCACAAAACTGTCGTCCTTCAGACCTTCAGATCTTTAATTTTATAAGTACTGCCCCACCCTTTAGACCAGAACGCACAACCCAGCTAACCGGCAATGTTCTTCAATCAAGAATAGAATAATTGTCAAAAAGAATGACGGTAGTATGTTCCATGGGGAGTGCTCTGAGGAATTGTTCGAGATAATACCGGCATCTCGTTTTTGCCATCGCAACGCCCGCCACCGGCGTAGAGCTCATCCATACTACCTGGAACCACTGCGGTCATCCACAGTGCGTTTCCAGAGGTCTTTTTTGCCACATACCATTCGGCTATGGAATGAGCTCCCCTCCACGGTGTTTTCCGAGCGCTATAACATGTCCTTCTTCAAACGAGGCTTGTGGAGAGTATTAAGCGGCAGGCAGCGGCTTGGCTCTGCCTCTGGCACTGCTGAAGTCCATAGGCGACGGTAACCACTCACCATCAGGTGGGCCGTATGCTCGTCTGCCTAAAAGGGCAATAAATAAATAAAATGTAATATCCTGGTATCTATAGACTTCTAGGAACAATGTATATAAATTTGATTCAATAACAATCGCCCCACAAAATCAAAGCGTCATCATCGTCATTATCATCATCTCAGCCTATAGCTGTCCACTCACTGGTGAACGTAGGACTCTCCAATTGATGTCCAGTGCGGCCGGTCTGTTGCCAAGTGCATCCAACGCGACCCAGTGATTTCACTAGGTCGTCAATCCTTCTGACCCACACTGCGCTTGCCACTAAGTGGTCTCCACTGAAGAATCTTTCTGCCTCATCGGCCGTCCAATCTTCGCGCTATGCGCCAATAATTATACTGAGACCTTGGAACTTATATCTCAAGGTGGGTGGCGCATTTACGTCGTAGATGTCTATGGGCTCCAGTAACCACTTAACACCAGACGGGCTGTGAGCTCGTCCACCCATCTAAGCAATAACAAAAAAAAAATACATTGAACGTAATATGAGTTATTAAGCTATTACAGAGTTTAACTCTTAAACACATAAAGATTGGATGGTCTCATTATTTAGTTTAAGCTCCAAATAACAGGTCTGATATAATAAGCTCTCGCCCTGTGATAGCTTAATGCGAGTCAGTATTTTTTACAGAAAATAGGCTAATACAAATTAAGTTTCAGTGTTCACGACAAGCAAAAGAGACTCAACAGCTACTTAATCTCTATAAATAAAGCTAAAAACTTCACAGTCAGACTTAATTCGAAAAAGCTCATGCAGATATCCTCAGTATCGTAAAGCCCGCAATAAAAGCTCATAAAAATAAGGTGTAATATACAATAACAGGGACAGGGAAGTGAGAAACACTCTAAACAACGACCCTCGAGGGATATTGTACTTTCAACCATTACTACAAGAACTCGATTATGATCGAGATATTACTCGAATGAAAAAAATATATCTTTCGAAATGTGCCTAACCTATATTTACTGGTCTCGAAGTATTACAATTCGGCTCAGCTATAATCCACAATACTAATTGCACTCACTATGCAGATTTTAATTATTGGCCGGATTTCCGAAGCAAATGAAAATCGATCTTATTTCTTAAGGCATGCGATGTTAATGACGTTGCCAGTTCACGGACATACACTTGGTTCTTAAGAAATGTTGAGACATTGTTTCGCCTTTTTTTTTTCTGGCCGAGGGCCGAACCTCCTACGAGGTCCCCGCGCCTAGGGGGCGCGCGGGGTATGTGAGACTCAACGATCTGCAGGTGTTGAGAGCAGATCGCGGGCCCAAGGATTTTAGGGCCCACCCACTAAACGACTCCCCTGCACTCTTACACCCAACGTCCAATCTCCGTCCGGGGTCAGAATCTGGACAGAGTAGGGGGGTTCCCGCGGTCAACACTACAACCAGACACGCGGCGCCACTCCGAGGACGCCCGACCGACGAAGAATAAGATACCACTGTACTCCTATCAAGTTTTGTCACTGTACCGATATTAAAATCCTGCAGACAGATATTGAACTTAAGAAATAAGTACCCACGAGGCACAAGTTCGCGAACTACTTTTTTTATGGCTTAGATGGGTGGACGAGCTCTCAGCCCGCCCGTCGGTGTTAAGTGGTTACTGGAGCCCATAGACATCTACAACGTAAATGCGCCACCCACCTTGAGATATAAGTTCTAAGGTCTCAGTATAGTTACAACGGCTGCCCCACCCTACAAACCGAAGGGCATTACTGCTTCACGGCGGAACTAGGCAGAGCGGTGATACCTACCCGTGCGGACTCACAAGAGTACCTACCACCAGTAATTACGCAAATTACAATTTTCCGAGTTTGATTTTTATTACACGATGTTATTCCTTCACCGTGGAAGTCAATCGTGAACATTTGTTAAGTACGTATTTCATTAGAAAAATTGGTACCCGCCTGCGGGATTCGAACGCCGGTGCATCGCTCGATACGAATGCACCAGACGTCTTATCTTTTAGGCCACGATGACTTCAAATATAGCAATACCATCGTGTGATAAAGATCAAAACAAAAATGTTACAGTGACAAATTCACTGTGACCAGTAAAATAAAATACGATGGTAGGGGACGACCACAAGGGTTTTATCGTGACAATAAAATAGGCGACACAGAAGTATACCTCATGGAATAAATCTCTCGGATTATTTATGTCCAACTTGTTGGATCTGAATAGACTTTTATTAACATTGTCATTGTCGTAATGGTCACATATACAAATTAGAGTGGTTTTTAGAGTTCGAAAATACATGGAAGGAAATATTGTAGCGGGCTTAAATTTTTGAACTACCTTTAGCTCATACAAAAGTTGTTCTCTATTTTTAGCCTGATTGATGTCTTCAACAACAAATTGACTGATGTAAAAATTGAGAATTTATTAAAGTTATGAAATTTCTATAATAATAATTTAATTCGATGTCGTCAAATATATTTGAGTAAAATAACACAGTAAATACAAGAAAGTTTTTTTTTTATTGCTTAGTTGGGTGGACGAGCTCACGGCCCACTTGATGTTAAGTGGTCACCGGAGCCCATAGACATCTACAACGTAAAGGTCGCTACCTACCTTGAGACATGAGTTCTAAGGTCTCCGTTTTTACAGTACAACGGTTGCCCCACCCTTCAAACCGAAACGCATTACTGCTTCACGCACAGATCATAGAATATGATCAAAGGAAATTACATCAAAGGAAATCAAAATTGTTATTTTTATTTAATTCCGAGCATTTTCATATTTATCTACCTTTTAAACCTTCTCTGGACTTTCAAAAATAATTTAAGACCAAAATTAGCCAAACCGGTCCAGCCGTTCTCGAGTTTTAGCGAGACTAACGAACAGCAATTCATTTTTATATATATAGATAGATAGATAGATAGATTATCTATGATTGGTCTCATTCCCTTTTCCTTGTTCACTTCAAATTGCAAATTACTCTTGTTTAATTGTATTTCAAGAGATCCTTACACTTAAATGGGAACGCATTTACGAGATAAATGATTAGAATCTGCTCATATCGGTACGTTATAAACAAAGGCACATTTGTAAAACTTCAGCGCTTAACTTTGCTAATAAATTTGACAATTACACGAAACTGGCTATTAATTAATATGAACTGAAACCCGACCAGCCATCCGATGTATCTTTTGAACTTGTAAGGGCGCCCCAAAGATCCACATTCGCCTCTCCGGCCTTTGAAGTCGAACCCCTTGTAACTGGATATTCAGTCGTGTCAGTGGTTCGTATGAAATTTGAACATGATTAGAAGTTTTTATTTTTAACTATGAAGTCTTATTTTAAAGTAGTGTAGCTATGAAAAGATGTGTGGTGTCGTGGGACATCGGATAGGAACGAAGTTGCTTATTATAAAAATATTAATTTTAAGTTCTATTCGAAATATAAAGATAATAAAACTGGAGGTTTCGCAACAGCCCACGGTCATTCGGTAGCGTGCGAACTTATTGTGGTACACTTCATTCACGGTTGTTTGCATAAGAGTTAGTGTATTGCGCAAATGAACGCTCTGAGATCGTGGTCAATGAATGATAAAAAAATATGTTATTTTTTGTACGTTATTACAAAGTTAAGTCGTATACTGTGTGCATCTCTATATATAAAAATGAATTGCTGTTCGTTAGTCTCGCTAAAACTCGAGAATGGCTGAACCGATTTGGCTAATTTTGGTCTTGAATTATTTGTGGAAGTCCAGAGAAGGTTTAAAAGGTAGATAAATATGAAAATGCTCGGAATTAAATAAAAATAACAATTTTGATTTCCTTTGATGTGTCCCCCGTCGGTCTTTTATTTATCGATTGAGGCACTACGAAGTCTGCCGGGTCAGCTAGTTACTAATAAAAATCTTAAGTTACGGACGTTTTTTCTCGGTTAGGGTACTCCTCCCGCATCGTCCCATAAGGAACTTCGTTCCAAAACATAATGATAGGTAACATAGAAAAGAAGAAATCTGGCTAAAATTTAGTTCGGTTAAACCACTTTCCTACAAGTTAGGTTTTTTCCAAAGGTAATGTATGAAGCAGGTGAAGTGAGAACATTTTGTATGTATTTTGTAAAAAAAATTATATATATTTTGTGGTATGGACGTGTAGATGTCCAATATGGCATGTTTTACAGCTAAATTCTATTGACAAATCTCAAGATATGAGTTACCAATGAACTCGCCGAAGTCGTGGGAATGTCATACGCTATTTCTATACCATTCGCCTATTTCTGCCGTGAAGCAGTAATGCGTTTCGGTTCGAAGGGTGGGGCAGTCGTTGTAACTATACTCGAGACCTTGATACTTATATGTCAAGGTGGATGGCTCATTTACGCTGAAGATGTCTATGGGCTCCAGTAACTACTTAACACCAGGTAGGCTCGTCCACCCGTCTAAGCAATAAAAATAAGTAGTTCGCGAACTTGTGCCTTGTAGGTATTTATTTCTTAAGTTCAATATCTATCCACAGGATTTGCATATCGGTACAGTCACAACACTTGATAGAAATATGGTTATAATGATATCTTATACTTGGCCACGATGATTTACATATTTGATGAATAACATTTTTTTCATTATTGGCAATTTTTTTTTTTTAAATTAGTTGTTGTGGCCTAAAGGATAATGCGTCCGGTGCATCCGTATGTAGCGATGCACCGGTGTTCGAATCCCGCAGGCGGGTACCAATTTTTCTAATGAAATACGTACTCAACAAATGTTCACGATTGACTTCCACGGTGAAGGAATAACATCGTGTAATAAAAATCAAACCCGCAAAATTATAATTTGCGTAATCACTGGTGGTAGGACCTCTTGAGAGTCCGCACGGGTAGGTACCACCACCCCGCCTATTTCCGCCGTGAAGCAGTAATGCGTTTCGGTTCGAAGGGTGGGGTAGCCGTTGTAACTATACTGAGATCTTAGAACTTATATCTCGAGGTGGATGGCGCATTTACATTGTAGATGTCTATGGGCTCCAGTAACCACTTAACACCAGGTGGCCTGTGAGCTCGTCCATCCATCTAAGCAATAAAAAAAATAAAAAAAAATATATTGCCAATCTACGCAGATGATCTTATCTTGCGTATTCAAGTTCAATTGTGAGCTTCTTGGTAGTTCTAAAGCTTCGCTCAATTGCAACGATTGCCGGCGGAGGTAGAGTTTACGGCTCAGGTAGGTTTTTGTGACCGCTATTGAGAAAAATTATTCGGTAGAAATCTATTTCAACGCCCAGATTTTTTTTACAAAAAAAAACAAATTGCTTTAAATGGAATGAGGTTATACAGAAATCTCCAACCATTTGTAATTGGTTTTTTCGTCGTGGCCTAAAAGAAATGAGGCTGTTGTACCAATATCAAGCGATGCGACTGTGTCGATGTTCAAATACCGTAGGTATAGTTTTTTTTTTATTACATTGATGGGTCGAGCTGGACTGGAGCCCATGGACATCTACAACGTAAATGCGCCACCCACCTTGAGATATAAGTTCTAAGTTCTCAGTATAGTTACAACGGCTGCCCCGCCCTTCAAACCGAAACGCATTACTACTTCACGGCAGAAATAGGCAGGGCGGTGGTACCCACCCGCCTCACAAGAGGTCCTACCACCAGTAAAAAAACGTAGCAATGTTTCGAATGAAATACATGCATACTTATATAACACACATTCACGAATGAAGGGATGCCGTATAAGGCATTGTGTAATAAAATACAAATAACAAAAAATTATAATGTCCATAATTAATATAAGTCCGCCCGGGTATGTACGAGTGCCATCGACATGTCCCTCTCTCGCGCCAATCGATCGGGCTTGAAAAGTGTCTCCTCTTGGCTCTGCCATCTGTCCTGGAGAAACTCGAGAAAGGTCCTCCGAGCTTCTGGAGAGCCACAAGTAATCCTTCCTTCCAAATCGAAAGGTTTGGAAACTAAGACAATCTTTAGATTATGCAATACAAATAAATATATTCACATATAATATTACAATTAATAAAAGCCCACCAACAGTGGTATCTAACATGGATCCATTAACAACCAGACATCACGAAAATGTTCATTAAAATAGAGGTTTAAAAAAACGTCTGATTGAGATCGATTCTCAACAAAAAGCACTAAAATCAGAAAAGATTTTTAAAAAATTAACAAAGATTCAATTTCCGATCATTAAAAATAATTGGTCTTGAACGAGATGTTTTTTGTTTCAGATTTTATAGTGCTCCGAATGAAAACGGGGTTTGCCAAAACGCGACCACGCGGCTGTCAGGTATAAGAAATTTTTCTCACTGGCCTATTAAAAAAAAAAAGTACTTTTATTACTCATAAAATAACGCGAAATTACTATCTATGATTAGATTTTGTTATTGCTTAGATGGGTGGAAGAGCTCACAGCCCACCTGGTGTTAAGTGGTTACTGGAGCCCATGGACATCTACAACGTAAATGCGCCACCCACCTTGAGATATAAGTTCTGAGGTATCAGTATAGTTACAACGGCTGCCCCACCCTTCAAACCGAAACGCATTACTGCTTCACGACAGAAATAGGCAGGGTACCTTACCCGTGCGGACTCACAAGAGGTCCTACCCCAGTAATTGTAGTCAGACCGTACCTGGTCCAAAATAATGAGTTAATCACAGCTTCTAGATCGAAACCCCAACTGTTACCTTTATTGTGATACTGAATTAATAATTAACACGTTCTAAGAAAGTTTTCGGCTTGATAAATTCAAAAGCACACGATATGAAAGATGATTTGTCAGCAAAATTTTCATAACTGGATTTGAATATGATAATACGCAGACCCCATTAGGCCATAGAAGCTTGATAGCGTTCAAGTGAATCCAGGCGCTTAAAACAAAATCCGTTATTGCAGATTTAAGATTTACTAAGACTCGTCATAAGAGAAGCCTGCAAATGATCCTATCGCAGTACTTCAGTGAGACAACCGTCACACCAGGAATAGACGTAAGTGTGAATAAGCAAAAATAAAAATTTATCCAACACCATGTTATTATAATGACCTTAAATGTCCTCACCACATTTCACGGCATTTCCTTATTTGTCCTCCAATTCTGAGTTACGTTAAAATCTTCAAGTTTCTAGCTCATCGAGAAAATAGAAAATCGTATTTGTCTCTTCTAAACTTTGTAAAAACGGCTCGCCGGACCTTCTCAGTGGATCGCGATTCCAATCCGGCGGTAGATTCTTCGAAACACTGCTTTTGCTAGGGCTAGTGTTAGCAAGTTCTCTCAGGTTGGGCCCGTGAGATCCCCTTTTTTTTTTTTTTTTTCGGGCCGGGGGCCGAACCTCCTACGAGGTCCCCGCGCCTAGGGGGCGCGCGGGGTATGTGAGACTCAACGATCTGCAGGTGTTGAGAGCAGATCGCGGGCCCAAGGATTTTAGGGCCCACCCACTAAACGACTCCCCTGCACTCTTACACCCGACGTCCGATCTCCGTCCGGGGTCAGAACCCGTTCAGAGTAGGGGGGTTCCCGCGGTCAACACTACAACCAGACACGCGGCGCCACCCCGAGGACGCCCGACCGACGGGTCGTCGAGGCGATAGTCGACGACCAACGACGTCGGTCTCCGCGGTACGGCGGCCCTACCAGGCCGCCCGGGCGGTGCCGCTGGTGTTCCGGGATACCCCGCTGGGCCAGAACCAGCCTGCCGGGTCGGAACGCGATACACCGCCGACCGGGTTGCTCTTCAACAGTATGTTCGGCGACGACAGCGACGACGAAAATGCGGACCGCATCGCAGTCCGCAGCCGCCGACGCGCCGTCCCGTCCTCCTGGTGCCAGCGCGCTAGAGTGACGGTAGCGTGCGGCGCAGCCTCAACCCCCTTAGGTCGCCCCGTGACCATCACCGGGAGGAGACTGCCTCCTCATAGGGGCTGGAGCTGGACAAACGCCCTCCTCCGAACCCCGGCTCGACGGCGGCGACACGGCGCCGAGAGGGAAGAAGAGCTCTCCCTCTCCCGTTCCGCCGCCTCCTTCTGCGAGATGGTGGACTCGCAGAAGTCGAGCATCGCCTGCCAGGACTCGTCGCTGCCGAGCATCGTAGCCACGACGGTCGGAAGCGACAAGTCCGGTCCTATTTTTGCAACGAGGACGCGGCGCTGCTCCGCGAAAGCGGTGCAGTACGCGAGCGTGTGCTCCGCCGTGTCCTCGTTGCAGCCACTGCAGTGGTGGCACTTCGGCGTCGGCTCCCTCCGGGCGACGAGGTGCAGGTAGCGACCGAAACAGCCGTGTCCCGTGAGCACCTGCGTCGCTCGGAAGGTGAGACGTCCTCGGTCGCGATTCACCCAGTCCGAGAGGACCGGGCGGATCGCCTCGACAGTCCGTCGCCCGTAGGCGGGGTCCGCCAGGCGGCGAGACCACGCCTCGAGCACGGCACGCCGAGATTGAAGTTTCCGCGCTCGAACTTCCGCCGCGCCGGGACGCGGCTCCCCCCTGGAGCGGAGATCGCATCGCCACGCGTAATCCGCAGCGAGCGCCTCCGCTTCCAGGTCCCAGGGAGGCGTCCCAGCTAGCACGCACGCCGCCTCAAACGAGACGGTGCGGTATCCACGAACCGCCCTGACCGCAATCGCGCGCTGCGGACGTCGCAACGCCGCAACGTTGTCACGGGTCAGGGCGTGGCACCACACGGGAGCCCCGTACAGTGCCATCGACCGCACCACCCCCGTGTAGAGGCGGCGCACTACCACGTCAGGCCCCCCGACGTTCGGCAACAGCCGACTCAGCGAGCCGGCAGCCGCCATCAGTCGGGGACCTAATCTTTCAAAGTGAGCGCGGAAGCTCCAACGACCGTCCAGTACGAGACCGAGGTACCGCAACCCGGTTGCCTCGATCTCAACGCGAACGCCTCCGATCACGAGGTGGGCCCCCTGAGGCGGCGCTCTCCGGGCCCCGTGAAACAACAGGGCCTGGGATTTATCAAGCGCCACCTCCAGACCCAACCGTCGGATCCTGCCGATGACGAAGGCCACCCCCGCGCAGGAAAGACGAGCAGACTCGCGCAAATCCTTCCCCCGGGCCACGACCAAAGTGTCGTCCGCGTAGCAAACTATGCTTAGACCCGGGAGAGGAGCGCTAAGGGCGCTCCGCAGGACCCAATCATAGCCGATGTTCCACAAGAGAGGGCCAAGGACCGACCCCTGTGGAACACCGCGCTCAACGGGGAAGCGGAGCACCGTCCCACCGTGCCCGGTGCACACGACCGACCTATCCTCGAGGTAGGACCCGATCAGCCGACGGAGATACGCAGGGACGCCATGATACTGCAGCGCCCCCGCGATTACCGACCAGGGCAGGGTGTTGAACGCATTGGCGATGTCCAGGGACACCGCCAGTGCAACCCCACCCCGGCCGACAGCCTCATCAGAGAGGGCGCGCACGCGCATCACCGCGTCGATGGTCGAGCGGCCCTCCCTGAATCCGAACTGCTCCGCTGACAGATCAGGACCCACTCCCGTCAGGTGCTGGACGATGCGGGCGGCCATCACCCGCTCGAGCAGTTTTCCCGCTTCATCCAGCAACACGATGGGACGATACCCCGCAGGTGAGTCCGCAGGGCGTCCCTCCTTCCTTAGCAGAACCAGTCTGCCCGTCTTCCACTGCTTTGGAAACCGCCCCGACTCGAGGCAGGCTTCAAAGAGCCGCACGAGCCGGTCCCCAAGGGCACCGAAGGCCAAATCCCAAACCCGACCGTGAACACCGTCAGGGCCGGGGGCCGCGTCTTTCCTCCGCATCCTCGACACGGCCGCACGAATCTCCTGCTCCGATATGCTCGGAGGAACCACCTCAGCAGGGGCATCACCGCTCACGTCAAGGCGTGGCGGCACGCCCATGAAGGGGGGCTCAAAGTCCCTCTCCATCCGCGGGAATAGCCCGGAGACAATATCCCGCAGCTGCTGAGGCTGGAGACGCTCCGTCACCGGGAGCGCCCACGGTCGCAATTTCTTGCGTACCGTCTGGTACGGGCGCCCCCAGGGATCCTGATCGAGCGTCTCCAGGAGCGTCTTCATGCTCTGAGACTTGGCCTCGCCGATGGCCCGCCGCAGAACCTCCTGCTTTTCACGGCAGTCGGCATGTAAGCGGGCCGCCACCTCCGCGAAATCCATACCGCGAAGACGGCGACGGCGGTGGCGGGCGCTTCGGCGGCGTGCCCGCACGCACTCCTCTCTGAGGAGTGCGATCTCGGGCGTCCACCAATACGCACCGCCACGTGGAGCGCGGCCGCTGACCCGGGGCATCGCAGCATCGCAGACGCGACGCATCGTACCCCGGAACCAATCGGCCTCCGACTCCACGTCCACTAGACGCGCGGGCATCGGCGCCCACGCGGCCACTGTGGCCGCCTCCACCGCGAGCACCTTATTCAGGCGCTTCAGTGCCCATCGTGGGAATGATCGGGGAGCGCTACGCGGGAGCTCCTCCTCGCCGCGGGCCTCTTCGGCCGGCGTATTCAACGAAGTGGAAACGGAGAGCTCAAATCGGACAAACCGATGGTCCGAGAGCGTCTCCGCCCCCTCGAGAACACGCCAGCCACGGACACGGCGTGCGGCGGACGGAGACGCGAACGACACGTCCACGTGTGATTCCCCGTTCCACCGCACGCAGGTCGCGACCGAACCTCTGTTCAGAAGACAGAGACCGGTCGCGAAAGCCCACTCCGACAGGAACTCGCCGCGCGAGTCCGTGCGGGGGGAGCCCCACGCTGTACATTTAGCGTTGAGGTCCCCCGCCAGTATCACCGGGCGAGACTCGAAGCGATGAACCAACGCCTCGAGCCCACCCAGGAACCGTTCGAACTCAGCGAGACTCCTGTTCGGAGAGAAGTACACCCCGATCACGACGGTTTCGTTGACCCTAACTACGACGTACCCGGATCCCCTGGCCACCATTCCAAGGGGGGGTAACGCCGCTGACTGTCGCATCACGATCGCCACGGAGCCATCAACATCTCCGGCCCAGGAATCCTCCCGGTCGGGAGGTACGAAGTATGGCTCCGCAACGATCGCGATGTCAATGAACCACTCCGCCATGGTGTGGACGAGGAGATCCTGCGCCCTGGCGGAGTGGTTCACGTTCGCTTGGAGGAAGCGATGGACGTGATCCATTATTGAGGTGTCACGTCCATCGCTCCCTCGTCTTCCGTCCCACCTGGCGGCCCGACGGCCGCGGTGGGAACTGACTGGCCGGTTGCTTTACACGCAGCCGGCTCTTCCTCTGTTATTTTCTTCTTTTTCCCGCCACGCCTCCTCTTTGTGGAGGAGGGGGCGGAAAGACAGGCCGGGCCCCCAGCCCGATGATCGGCCCGCCGCTTCGCCGCGTCGCATAGCACGCAGTGTGGCGCGGCGGCTGTGCAGGAGACCGCTTTGTGTCCGGGCTGGCCGCAGCGGAAACAAAGCCCGCTGCGGTCCACGGCCGATGGGCACCTGGCGAGGCCGTGCCCGGTGCCGAAGCACCGGAGGCATCGCCAGGGGCGGGCCTTCTGTAACTGCACGTGGGCCATCACCCAGCCCACGCGCAGCCTCCCTGGTGAGTCGGCGGGCCGACCTTGTGGAGGCGTAGCCAGGAGCGTGGCCGCCTGCATAGGGCAACGCGCCCACGCAGTGAAGGCTCCAGAGTAAGAGCTTCGCAGCTCTCCCACTCTGACCTGCGTGAGGGCGCAATTGCCCTGCGATGCAATGGCGGCGGCCACTTCCTCCTTTGTGGCGCATTCATCCAGGCCCGTCACTTTGACTTCTGCCATTTTGACGGGCCTGTCTATACGCACCACTTCTGGGTCCGGCAGGATTTCACGGAGCCGGGTTGCTAGCTTGTCCGCGGCCGCACTGGTGTTGGCACCAGGACACTCCAGCAACCGGGCCCCGTTGGCGGTGTGCCGGACTCGGAGGCCACCCTCCACGCCCATGGCATCCACGTCGACGCTAGCGCGCGCCCGGGCCATCACCTCCCCATAGGTGAGGCCCTTTTCCTTGGCAGCCGGCAGCAGCTCCAATACGACAGCCGCCGACCGCGGGGCGCGCGGTTTTCTTGCCTTGCGCCCTCCCTTTCTTTTCCCTTCAGTTGCTGCTCGACCCACTACCTGGGGAGCATTGACTGTCGGAACGGGACGGGGGTTAGGTACGTCTTGCGCCCTCCTTCGACCCCGCTTCACTACCGTCGTCCAGGCTGCGTCCATGTTGGACGGGGCGGGAGGCAATGGACGGGGCCGGGGGTGTTGCGCTGGCTGGGCGGCATTCACACACCCCTTTGGATTGTTGCGGCTTCTGCCAGGCCCCGCCTTCGCAGGCTGGGGCGGGGCAGAAGCAGCAGCCTGAGGCCTCTCAGGTTGGGCGGGTGTTCGTCGCCCAGCAGTCTTGGACCGTGTAGTCAGTTTGGCCGCAGTGGCGTTCGCGGGCGCCGGTGCAGCCGCGGTCTTAGGCGTTAGTGATGCTTGCGCTGGCCGCTCGTGTGCCAGCGGTGGCCTCGCGCGCACTACTGTAGAGGTGCGAGCCTCAAGAATGGCTAGGCGTCTCTTGAGGTCTTCGATCTCTTTATCTTTTTCCGCCACTATGGCCTCTTGCACTTGGGATGGTGGTGGTGGGGAAACTGAACTGCCCCGCTGTCCCCGTACACCATCAATGGCCACACGCATGGCGGCCATCTCCTCTCGCAACTTTACACTTTCCGCCCGAAGCTCTGCATTCTCACTCTGAACGCAGGCGTACAAAGCCTGTAGACTCTCCAGCTGCGACCGCAGGCCAGCTGTTTCCTCCGTGGCAGTGCGCTGGAGAAATGCCTCTAAGAGTCTACCCATGGCAGTGACCACGCAATTCAGGGCATGCACGTACGTGCCCTTTAAGGAGCCTGATTTGCTCGCCACCTTGGAGACAATATCCAGAGAGGTTTCGAAAGTTTTGTGGAGGTCAGTGGGCTCAGTCTCCATAAGGGAGCGGCACAACCGCTCAACCTCTCCCTCCCTGATTCGTTCGGCCTTCCCACAACGGGTTCTCCCGCCTCGCAGCGAGCCGGCTGCCAATCCGCCGCAGGTTATCCGAACATCCTGTTCTTTGGCAGACGACGCCGCAATAGTCGCCGTTCTTTCCTCGACCGCCAAAAACTTGGCGGGCGCGGGTTCAATTTCCGAGGAGTCGGAGGGAGCGGAAGTCACCGGTCTCTTGACCGTCTTCCGCTTCCTCCGAGTTTTCGCATCAGCGTTGGCTCTGCTGGCGAACCGTCCGGTAGTATTCCGAAGCAAAAGCGGCGACTCTCGACCACTCGACGCGTAGCCCCTCGCAGAGCTTCGTGTCGAGCGCAGTGAGAGTGCACTGTCGCAACGCTCAGGATGCACGAATAGATCTTTTTCGCGGCTCGTGCTGCCGCCTCCTTCCTCTAGGCAATTGTTGCCCCCCCCAGAATACGAGGGGCAGCGTGCCTCCGATTGCTCGGAGGCACGGAGGGATTCTCCTCCCGCTGAGCGGGAGGTACCCTCCTGGGGTAATACTGTTTCACAATTGTCCATATTCATTTTTTTTTCCTTTCTTATTTAACCAGGGGTGAGGTCCCCTGGGATCAGGTGATGCCCTCGGGACTGGACTCCCTCCAGCCATTCATCCCTTCACCGGGCATCGGAGCTTGGGATTGGGGTATTTTTTATAGAGGTTTACGTCCTCGCGACCCCGTGCCTTGCGGCAGCGGCCACCGCCCCCCACTCAGTGAGGATTACGGGTTGGTCGGCAGCCCACCGAGTGCACAGGGCAACTCGGCAGACCACCGCCCCACGCTCGAAACGAGCAACCACGAAGCCACGCCGGCGAAGCGGTACCCCCCATATCTGGGGGGCGTTCCCCTGTAGCCGAAGCCGGGGACATAGCAACCAGCGGTCAGCAGCTGCGAAAATGCAGCGCTGACTCACTTCCACGACTACGGGGCACAGGGTGCCACCGCTCACGGCAGGCCGGCGAACCAGTGCCGTCGGAAGCTGCGATCTCCAGAAGGAGCACTCTTCACTTAGTGAAGAGTGTGGAGAGCGCAGTCCTTCCGCTCCTCCTAGTGCTGATTTTGGTCCGCGTCATCCGATCTCTTTCGTTGCAAAGCCTATCTAAGCTATCCTAAGCCTAACCCTAAACCTAGGACCTTAACCTACATCTAAACCTAACCCTATACCTAGGACCTTAACCTACATCTAATCTAACCCTATACCTAGGACCTTAATCTACATCTAAACCTAACCCTAAACCTAGGACCTAAACCTAAGAATCCTTGCAACGAAAAAGATCGGACGATACCTCTGGGAATGTCGCCCAGAGGATCCCGTTATCCGCCACCTACGGACGCGCCACGGTGGAAGTCCAGCAAAACTCCCCCACAGACGGAGCCCCCGGCCACGCAGAGTGCGCACCGGGGGGCCCGCCCAGGTCCCGGGCCCGTGAGATCCCCTACCCGTCCGCGCGTAGTTGCAATAGCCTCCTAGGCTACCAGCGAATAGATAAGAAAAAAACAGTAAAAATAGCAAAGATATCGTTCCATTTTTTTTATTGCTTAGGTGGTGGAGGAGCTCACAGCCCACCTGATGTTAAGTGGTTACTGGAGCCCATAGACATCTACAACTTAAATCGCCACCCACCTTAAGATATAAGCTCTAACAGCCTGGCCACGGGACATTCGCCGATACGAATATTCGCGCGGTGCGAACGGCGAAGCGTCTAGCGACTAAAATAAGAGCATAGAAATGTACCTAACAAGCCACGCGCACGGGCGACCGGCGAAGCGACCGGCGAAATGTACCGAGCGAATCGCGCGATGCGGCGGGCGGGCAAAACAAATGCATGAATACGGACGGCGCGAGCCACGGAGTCGAGCGGTAGTCGCGGCGAATAGTACAGTGATTAAATGAGTTTAGTTGTTTTCGCCGCGAAAAATTAAAACCGAAATTTTTATATTTTTTATTTATTTTTTATTTTATATTTTTAAAGTCGTCGTGGCCTAACGGACGTCCGGTGCAATCGTGTTGAGCGATGCACCGGTGTTCGAATATCAGGCGGGTACCAATTTTTGTAATGAAATACGTACTCAACAAATGTTCACGATTGATTTCCACGGTGAAGGAATAACATCGTGTAATAAAAATGAAATCCTCAAAATTATAATTTGCGTAATTACTGGTGGTAGGACCTCTTGTGAGTCCACACGCGTGGGTACTACCACCTTGCCTATTTCTGCCGTGAAGTAGTAATGCGTTTCGGTTTGAAGGGTGAGGCAGCCATTATAACTATACTTGAGACCTTAGAACTTATATCTCAAGGTGGGTGGCGCATTTACGTTGTGGATGTCTATGGGCTCCAGTAACCACTTAACACAAGGTGGGCTGTGAGCTCGTCCACCCATCTAAGCAATAAAAAAAAATAGCTGAAATACTAGCCAGACCAGCTATTTGGAAGTCTAGCCACCCAGAGTATTTCTCGTACTTCTTGTGGAATTCTCCATCTATAGGTACACTCCGATTCTTATTCAAATCATGTACTTCACAATCTTTTCCAAATAATAGGTCCTGAACCAAAAAACTATTAATTTGTAAGCAATATCGAGATAATTTCGATATAGACATTTTGCTGTCGGACTTCCTTACTAGTCGCGGCGGCGAACGTGAGTACCCGTGGCCTGCAAACGGTGCTGCGTGAATGGTCGCCTCGTCCACCGCTTCGCTGTTCGCACCGCCGATCCCCGTGGCCAGGCCGTAAGGTCTCAGTATAGTTACAACGGCTGCCCCACCCTTCAAACCGAAACGCATTACTGCTTCACGGCAGAAATAGGCACGGCGGTGGTACCTACCCGTACGGACTCACAAGAGGTGTTACCACCAGTAAAAATGAGCCAGCTTTATCGACAGATCTTTGTTCCGCTCGACATCTCGAAAAAAGTCTATTTTTTTATTGTTATTACCCTTTTAGGTAGACAAGCATACGGCCCACCTAATGATGAGTGGTAGCCGTCGCTCATGACGTCAGCAATGTCAGGGGCAGAGCCAAGCTGATGCTTATCGTAAATGTAATTTCAAATTATTGATTTTTGTACACTTCAATAAACAGTTCTTTTTTGCCTCACCTCTCACCCTACGTTAATTTTCGGACCCAACACATTAAAAGTAATGCTGTCCAAACACCTTCATTTAGAACAGTGATTCTCAAAGTGGTCTATATCGACCCCTAGGGGTCTATGACAACATGCAAGGGGTCTACGACAGCGAAAAAAAATTTGGGGGTCCACGATAGTGGATCTCAACACATACACTGATAGTACCTATTTACTTACATCATACTATCTTATAACATCACGACATATACATTATTTATAAAAGTACCTTTGAAGTAAAAAAAATATTATATATGTTTATAAAATTGTGTAAGTTTTAGGATGTTGGTATTCGCTTTGTGGTCGCAATACATTTTGAATTTAAATTCAATTAATAATTGTATAAATTAACATGTGTTTTTACTTTAAGTTTTTAACACTAAGCTTTACTACAGTTAGAAATTTACAGGAAATCAATATCAGATAAGTAGGGGGTCTACCCAACACGGAAAAACATGGCAAGGGGTCTACGACAAAAAAAAAAAAAAAAAACTACAAAACATTTCTAATGTGGTTTTTAGTGCTGTGGTGTCAGAATTTACCAACACTGTAACTTATCTTCGTTTTCGCTGACAATTCTAATACATCCCGTGTGTTCCTTATAAAGCGTACAGATGATATTGTATTGTGCTTTTCTCGTACAAAATGATTTATTTCTCGCAGGTAAACTTTCAATGTACCGTGAGCGGACCGCATCCATCAAAACTTGTGTGGGAGAGAGATGGTTTGGTTATATCTTCCAACACTGATTCGAGGTATGAACGATGATATATCGCATTTGGGGTTATTGGTGATGAATATCATAAAGAATTAAACGGAAAGGAATTTTTGATATATTTAAAGAGTTTTAACGCTCACTAAACAGTGATGAAAGAAATGTGTTAAAAACTTGAATTGCATTTTCACGAAATTTCGCGTCGTTTCCTCATACCGCGCGTCATACCTAATATCTGTCTTTTTTATTTTTGTGGAAGAACTGTAAATCCACAGGACTGATTTTGATAATACGTTATCTACTTAGCAGACAATGTGTCCAATTACTTTTTTATTTTTAAAATTTTTATTGTCCTCGTAGGCAGACGAGCATACGGCCCACCTGATGGTGTTTGGTTACCGTCGCCCATGGACTTCAGCAATGCTAGGGGCAGAGCCAAGCCGCTGCCTACCATTAAGTCCTCTCCACGAGCCTCGTTTGAAGAAGGACATGTCATAGCGCTCGGGAAACACCTCGAATTAAAACAAGCAATCAATATAAGGTATTTTGTGTATGAACTTTTGGATGCGCATTCATCTATATTAATAATAATAATATAACACTTTATTTACACCATATGTACAAAGTAAGCATATAAAACAATATATTTATATTTACGGATGTTCCGTTATAACTACTGAACCATGCATCCGATTGACTTGAAACTTGGTTTCCATGTAGAAAATACATGTACTTAATGGATAGGCTAATATTTATATCAGTGTTGGACTCCCTACGCCAGTTGCAGAGTCGTTAATGATGAGAACCTTTGTGGGGGTGAGAAATAACAAT
The DNA here is from genome assembly GCF_030267445.1 of Bombyx mandarina. Lineage (NCBI taxonomy): Eukaryota > Metazoa > Arthropoda > Insecta > Lepidoptera > Bombycidae > Bombyx > Bombyx mandarina. Next base: position 9,454,699 of record NC_143233.1, read on the forward strand.
GTTAATTTTATGCCCAGCGAAGCGGACGGGTACAGCTAGTTACTTACTATTAGATACTAGATACTTATTTTAGAAAAGTAAATTATAACGATTGTAGCAAAATGAAATAACATTGACGTTAATCCATGCCTCAATTTAGGTACAGCATAGGTCAAACCATGACAGCGGACGGGAGTGTAACCACGCAACTGAACATATCACACGCGAGGGTCGAAGATGGAGGACTCTTCTCCTGTGTCGCTCATCACGCCGACAATAGCATAGCTCACCATGACAGACTTAATGTATACGGTAAAATATTTTTGTGCAAGATTTCATTTAACTTTCAACTTAATAATCGATTTGTGTTGAGCTGAAGTCTCAATTCGATTCGAATTAATGCCATTCCAGCCAGAAGTACATCAGATCAAAAAAGTTGCTTCATTGTAGAAGAAGTTAAGACGGCGACACCAACCCGCTCAGACAATCACATTTATTACTATTTAGGACAGCTTTTGTAAAATGTAGCTTTATTTCCTTTTTGTCCAGGTCCTCCGTATATAAGAACTCTGCCGCCACTGAAGGTTCAAAGCGGACAGAGTGTGACACTTCGATGCCCCTACTATGGGTACCCAGTTAGGTAAAATTCCATTTGTTTTTGGTAAAATCGTGATAAGAACAAAACAAAACCCCCCGTTTTCGAGCCAAATCGTCAAACGAGAATGACAAGTTGGAACAGTAAATCTATGTAAAGATAAAGTGGATTAATTTTATGGTCGCAAGTTTCAAACTATGCATATTCCTTAATTATCATCTACATAACCTATCCACATTGTTTTTATGTTTGCTGAACTCTTTCATTTAAGTCGATCACGCAATTGTCTGATGGATACATTAAAATTTCAATAGCATTATGCCAAACTGAATCTTCTTCTTCGAATAACAAACCTTAATTGTCCTTCTACTCCTCTAACAGAGAAATTGCCTGGGAATTCAAAGGGAAAGAAATAATAGCGGACACAACGACACAAACAAATCGCTTCAAAAGATTCACGAACCACACGAGCTTTAGTAAAGAAATTTACGGCCGAAAACCAAAATTAAGAGGCAGAAGGCAATCCCCGACAATAACTGATGGAATCCTAAAGATACCAAAAGTTTTTAAGAACGACAACGGTGCTTTGTACTCGTGTATAGTGAAGAGTCCGTCTGGCGAAATGGCCAAGAGGTCCTTTGAACTGCTTGTGGTTGAGGCTCCTCAGCTAGAAGAAATCATGCTGGCTCCGGACCTTCACGAAGGCCAAATAGTCCAGATACACTGTAATCTAAAAAGCGGTGATTCACCCGTTTATTACTCTTGGCTGAAAGATGGAAAGAAGATACCTGTTAGTCTAAAGGTAAGATTTATGCATACCACTACACAATAACGGTGAGTTACTCTAATTTTATTTCCTCGTCCTCCTTGCGTCGTGTTCCTCAATGCTGAGGGTCGTGACCTTTACGGAGCACTTTTATTAGGACTATGTTCCTTCATTCTATTCCTGTCCTCTGCGCAGTGGATAGCGACTTTGATGCTGGAGTCTAATATCCTCTTAATTTGATTGAACCAAAGCATGGGACTACGCCCCCTAGGCCTCTTTCCTTCCATTTTATATCATTAATAATAATCTCAACATTAAAAAACCGCCACGAACGCGACGTCTAAGACAAATCACAATTTCAGATCGTCGAAAGAAGTCTGGAAGTTTTCAGTGTACTCATAATCAAGAATGTGTCCTTGGAACACTGCGGGGCATACACGTGCGTCGCCGCGAATCACGTCGCCAAAGTAAACAAAACGGTCAACTTGTACATAAAAGGTAAGCCAAGTCTAAAGATGCAACAGATAAGATACCTAGTGAGGAGACCAGTAGAGCTGAAGCTACTAAGGATTCTGACACAAACCACTAATTAAAGTTTTGACAAGTCGTCGTGGCCTAAAGGATAAGACGTCCCATGCATTCGTGTTGAGCGATGCACCGATGTTCGAATCCCGCAGGCGGATACCAATTTTTCTAATGCTCAACATATGTTCACGATTGACTTCCACGGTGAAGGAATAACATCATGTAATAAAAATCATACCCGCAAAATTATAATTTGCGTAATTACTGGTGGTAGGAGGTAGGTGTGAGTCCGCGCGGGTAGGTACCACCACCCTGGCTATTTCTGCCGTGAAGCAGTAATAATGCGTTTCGGTTTGAAGGGTGGGGCAGCCGTTGTAACTATACTTGAGACCTTAGAACTTATATCTCAAGGTGGGTGGCGCATTTACGTCGTAGTTGTCTATGGGCTCTAGTAACCACTTAACACCAAATAGGCTGTGAGCACGTTCGTTCAAAATAAAAATAAAAGTTTGAGGAATGCATTAGAATTATGGGTACTACGAAAATTCAGAGAACATCTCTGCTAAGGCAGTATGATACTTTCACCAATCACATATATAGAAAGCAGCAGGATCGGAATGCAAACCGTTTTAAGACCTTAACTGCAGCAAATAAAATCATAAGCCTTCATCGGATGCGTTGGCAAGTCGATATGTACCCAAAGATATTTTCAGCAGTGCGTGACGGGTTTTTTTCGGTCTAATAATACAATTTATAGTATATACCTAGTCAAATTCTTACAAACACCTAAAATAATCGGTCATAGTTTTCTTCGTCCGCATCGGCTGAAAGAATCGCGGGTGCCCGATAAGGGCCCGATCTGTAGTGAAGCTGTTAAATCTCTTACTGTAAACATGTATCAGATTATTTTTTTATTGCTTAGATGGGTAGACGAGCTCACAGTTTACCTGGTTTTAATTGGTTACCGGAGCCCATTAACATGTAAAACGTAAATGCGCCACCCACCTTGAGATATAAGTTCTCAGGTCTCAGTATAGTTACAACGGCTGCCCCACCCTTCAAGCCGAAACGCATTACTGCTTCACGGCAGAAAAAGGCAGGGCGGTGGTACCTACCCGTGCGGACTCACAAGAGGCCCTACCACCAGTAATTACGCAAATTAGAATTTTGCGGGTTTGATTTTTATTACACAATGTTATTCCTTCACCGTGGAAGCCAATCGTGAACATTTTGCTAAGTACGTATTTCATTAGAAAAATTGGTACCCGCCTGCGGATTTCGAACACCGTTGCATCGCTAGATACGAATGCAACGGACGTTTTTAAGCCACGACAACTTCCAAATATCGTAGTATCAGTAATGTTCGAGAAAATTGTAGACATAATATCGCGCCATAAAAACGTTGCAGAGATGACACGAAGGCAGTTAGTGGTCAGTCTATTCGAAGCGAACGAATCATCTGAATCGTCCGTAACTACCCTCTTCCTCCGTGCGTCGTATTCCTCAGTGCTGAGGGTCGTGACCTTTACGGAGCACTTTTCTTAGGACTATGTTCCTCCATTCACTCCTGTCTTCCACGCAGTGGATAGCGACATCGATAACGTAACTATAGTAACAATTAAATTGAGTTTATTTTGTACTTCGGTGAAAGTTTTTATTAATCCCAAGCGTAACAGGTTACAGGTTCGTTTTCCGCTTAGCCTCACCATCTACCATCATCTGATACGCTAATAAATTTGAAATAATAAACACGAGGGATTTCATTATTCTCGAATGAGCTTTTCAATCATTTCCCGTTTTCAGTTTAATGAAGCTCGCCCTGACAATTTACTTTAAAGTTCACCGAAAAGCTTTTAAGCTTGACGTTCCAATTTTAGGTCATTTGCTATTCGACACAACTTTGATCGTGTTTTCTTGATGAAATATTAAATTGTAATGTAGCATTTCGGAAAAACAAAATACTCTTACGTAAAACATATATGAACAAATCTAAAAACTTTTTTTTAATTAAAATGTATTAATTAAAAAGAATGTATATTCCTATATTTCTGTCTATATTTGTATTACTATAACTTATCATCTAAAGAAGCAACGCGTAATAGTGCTTTTTTTTCTAATCTATATCTATACTAATATTATAAAGAGGAAAGATTTGTTTGTTTGTTTGTTTCGAATAGGCTCCGAAACTACTGGACCGATTTGAAAAATTCTTTTTCCATTAGAAGCCGACATTGTCCCTGATGAACATAGGTTACTTTTAAAAAAAAAAAAAAAAATTATTTTTTTGGTTTCATGTGTGTTTTAATGTTTCCGAAGCGAAGCGAGGGCGGGTCGCTAGTTTACTATAATTCCAAGTTGTTCCTTCATCACAGAAATCGTTCTTGATATATATACAAAAAATTTGAACTGCCGCGGTAAAGTTATTGCATAGCATTTTTTATCAACTTATGCAATTATAATTAGACAATGATAATTTAATATTAAAACAATAATAAAACAAGACCACGCTATATTATGCATTAAAAAGTTGTAAATGTATCTGGGCTCCAGTAACCACTTAACATTAGGTGGGTCGTGAGCTCGTTCACCCATCTATGCAAATAAAAAAGTATAAATTAGTTTAAGAAGTCGGCTTATGCAAAGAATCCAATCACGGGTACAAAATTTAAAAAAATCAAATATCTAAAAACAAAAAAAAAAAAAAAATTCATGATGCGCATGCAGTGTGACGTGACGTCACGCCACGCGCTTATTCACAAACACTACACAAGCGCAACGTGTGAATGTGTTGAACGCGAGCTACATGGTAGGCGGAGTGAGGGGTGTAAGGTTTTTTTCGTTACGGAATTTCATGATTCGGTCGCCGTGCTCAAGGCCCGCGATAAAATCTATGCAATAGCTTAAAAATAAATAAATAAATAAAGCATACATATGCATATATACAAAGCTAACAAAACAATTGGTATGTGTCCGCGAAATTTGAACACTGACTTAGTCGCATCGCTTGATAGTAGTACAACGAAGTTCGTATTTAATCTTATCGCTTACTACGCCATGACCTCATAGCGACACGAATATCTGTGAGACAAGTCAAGTACCGCTAAACCACATCAAATCTTCTATAACCTATTGAAAATTCATATCAATGTCTTGTTCCAAATTTAACCGGGTTGTGTGTAACCTTTGATGTTGCCGTTAATTTTCGTTGGCGTTCTGTCTTCAACGTCCTTGGCCCAATTAAATTAAAAGTTTGTACAGATATTGGCACTTTAGACAAGGTGCCTGATATAGTACCATCAGCTGTAAAGTTTGAATCGGAATAGTTAATAATTCTTATAACCTCACAACAGAAGTAAATTGGCGCACTGAAAATTAGTACGCAAGACAGGTGACATTGTGTTAAATACATTGAGACTGACATTAGACGACCCGTATAATAATATTGCTAACACATCATCTATTTACATAACAATCCAATGTAACAGCGTGAGAGTGAATAACAAATAGGTGTATTTCATAAAGTCAAAACGAAGCATAGTTGCACTAGTCTCATGCTCAAATACAACAATGCCTAATTTGAATTTCCTTGCAGTCGCACCGAAGTGGAATGAAGAGCCGCAGAACACTTCGCTATTGCTCGGTAGAAACGGTCACGTATGCTGTAGCGCCAACGGATACCCTGAGCCTCAAACGCATTGGCTCAAAAAAGACAGTAAGATACTAAATTTTTACAAGTCTGCCCAACGATAATCCATGACGTGATGAAATGTCATTGGAATTCCATAAGACTGTGCTCTTTTCCAAATTCATACGGTCTCCAACCGTATGTATTACTTGGGTATCAGAAACATTCGTATCCTGTGTTCGAATTATATTTAATATAGATACGATTTGAAAATTGTATCCCTGTCAGGGTAATGCCTGTCTGTTTCACCGGATAGAAGAAATTTGGCCATAACCAGACTTTCTTTAACGACAATTTTTGTCTTTATGTATTTACATATCTTCATTAATGTGGATTACTGCATCTTTAAATACTACTGCTACTTTAAATACAGTAAGTACCAGACACAAGTAAGTTACAAAAGTATTTTAAGTGACACCGTCACAGCTCAGGCCTTTTGTTTAAAAATTCTTAGAGATCATATAAGAAAAAGTACCAAAATCCTTCAAAGGCTAAGCACAGGCATCTCATGATATAAAACTATCAATACTGGTTAGACGGCGCGCGAGTAGTTATAATTGATGTTATTCAAAAAATTGGCGAAAGTTACATTGCAGCCTGATCGGGTTTTTCTTTCATTAAACTTTAACACCAGTATATTCTCTTCGAAGACTTTCTCTCTTTCGAATTCTTATTGTTCCTTCATTACTCTCAAAATTTTATATGGTACTTAAAATGCTAGGGCGTACATATTTTAAGCATTTTATAGCATCTATACCTTACTTACAAGGAAGTAATTTAATTTTTTCGGACCAAAACGTAAGGCAGTCATGATACATATTATTGTACGATTAAGCCTTATTTATTAATATTGAGACATCGATCTCATATGTCCTCTGACAATCACTTAAAACCAGTAGTGATATAATTCAATAATCAACAGAAAATCCTCATAATCAAATCATAGATATAACGACACCTGATAAAATTTTCAGTTGTATCCGAAACTTGGAGACCAGTCTTGGAAATAGCCGGCGGTGGTGTATTAAGCTTGTCAAACGGATCTTTGATCTTTGATTCGGTGGCTCTCTCTGACGCTGGTTTGTATAATTGTCATCTCGAGAATGGTGTTGGAGAGCCACTTAGCAAAACCATTTGGATATCTGTCAATAGTGAGTAAAATTATTTCCTTATGTTATAAGTTAGGTTGGTTTTCGTTATCATGTCGTTTTGTCCAATATTTGTAAGGTACTTTGTGTACACACTCAGGATATTTGTCTGGTTTGGTCGTGCGCACATTGCTTATGTTTTAAGCCAGATTTTTTACTTGTTGTTATTTATTATGTATATTTTTAGCTTGTAATATGCATTATGTGCCAAATAAATAAATATTTTTTTAATAAATAGTAAGTTTTACATAGTACATTAGAAGTGACGTGATGACTTGTATATTTTACTGTCTCATTTAGCTCGTAGGCTTGTAGCCAATAATAACAGCAAAGTTAAAATCCACTCTCAAATAAAATTTCACAGGGGTTTTAATAAAAAAAGGACGTTATTCGTCTTAATGTAGTAAAAGTTCTGCACCAAAATGAACTTTGTGTGCCAAGGACAAAGATTAAAGTTATATGTAATCGAGTAGCTTAGGTAACATTGTTAATGAAGCATGTGGATTGCGATGAGATCCGCACCAATTACCAATTCAACTAAAGCAAATATCTATTTCTAAAATTCGACTGATATCCCACAAAGAATTCATCTATCTATGGGTTCAGTTCTCTAGGATTTCATTTCACAGTAGACTAGATAGATCAATGTAACAGTTTAAGATTACTTCAAGTAAGATTTACGAAGTAATTAAATACTTTATCTCGGTATCCTTTAGCCTAGACAAGGGTTCGTGATCAAATTACTTTTAAAAGCTTGAATTTCGCCAATGTGTTCACTAATTAGATTGGTTAATTAAGTATCTTGTAGCTTTTTAACTAAATATTTGAAACCCGAATAAAATATCTCGGGTCCCAAAAGGTTTTATGAACCATATTTGATAGTATTTCACAAGACCATCGTCCAAAGGAAATTAGATTATAGAAGGGATTTAAACTCAAATCTTTTTCGGACTAGGTTAATTGGTGTAAGGCTTGGGTAATGGTTTTATACGTACTACAATCACTTATGATTAAGTCCTTTGTTATTTATGATTTGGAATCATCCTAGTTATAGATGGCTGGAAAAGGGGCAGGTATGTAAGTAGGGGCATAAAGAGAATTATTATTAAAAATTGGTTAAAAATAGCTGAAAACATTGACAATATTAAGACTGATTATGAGATTACTTCTGTGGAAATACCATATCCCTGTATACTGATTGTAATTCGTCTACAGAGCCGGTAACTTTTGAGGCGGCCTCAAGGAATTTGACGGCGAAACTTGGTCAGCAAGTTTCAATAGAATGCCTAGCAAAAGGTGACGATCCTATTAGAATCACTTGGACCAGAAATGGGAAGCCAATCAATCCACTCACTCAAAGGTTTGTAACGAAACTTCGCTATACAGTTTGGAACTCTAAGGGAAATATATTTAACTTTATTTATAATGAATGTGGGTACATTAATCGGTTACTAAATATCATAAATGATACGACGATGAAGTCGCTTCCCACCTTCACCTCGTAGATGGGGATAAAGTTCTAGCTTAAAACAATTTAAGGACTTTTGTGTTCAAAATGCTTAAGTTAAACAATATACCGATAATACAGTTGCGTAAAAGTTAGGATCTGCTATTCACTTTCTATTTCTAGCTAAAGAATATCTATCTAGAATATCTTGTATAGTTAGTTGCAGATCTTCCAAATAAAAGAAGATTCCGCAAACATAGCTAAAGAAAGAAGCACAAGATAGCTTGTTCTATTTAATTTCCAAAAAAATAGCAAATGTAAGGTTTTCATTAAACAGGGTTAGAATATCTGAAGTGAAGACAGATGATGGAGTAACTAGCGTACTTGAGTTGATACAAACTGAGACGACAGATGATGCCTTATATCAGTGCAGAGCTGGAAATCCGTATGGAGCCGACGTGTTTAGCGTTCACCTAACTATCTTAGGTAAGTCTGTTTGTACATAACTGACGTTTTGTTTTGTGAAACTGGCATTTGATGTGCTTTATGGAAACGAGAAGAAACAACAAACAAAGTGTAGGTACTTGTATCAAGCGAAGCAACTGTGCTGACGATTTGACTTTTTTTTTATTGCTTAGATTGGTGGACGATCTCACAGCCCACCTTTCGTTAAGTGGTTACCGGAACCCATAGACATCTACAACGTAAATGCGCCACACACCTTGAGATATAAGTTCTAAGGTCTCAGTATAGTTAAAAACATCAGTGTTTCCTAGACAAATTTACTGAACAACAACTATTAAATCTGGTATAGTTGAACACAGGTTAACTAGAATTCTGTGAGTTCTTCTAGTAATTTGAAAAAAATATATATGTAGAACATTAAATAAGCGCTGATTTTGAACTAATTAGTTAAGATGCTTTTTAAAGTGTATTATTATCAGCTACTGTACAACATTTATAACTTCACTGAACTAATATTTATTTTAGACAACTATATTAGATACATATACATATATGGTATATATCGTGTATATGATTGTATATGTTTGATGGTTATATGGAAGAATGTACCAGTGGGGGATGCGTCGCCCAAGGCAGCTCCTTAGTACCTGCCACACACGCACGTACTCCGCACACGGCTAACATTTTTATTATTTTATTGTCCTTGTAGGCCGACGAGCATACGGCCCACCTGATAGTGAGTGGTTACCGTCGCCCATGGACTTCAGCAATACTAGGAGCAGAGCCCAGCGGCTCCCTACCGTTGAGTATTCTCCACAAGCCTCGTTTGAAGAAGGACAAGTCATAGCGCTCGGGAAACACCGCGGAGGGGAGCTCATTCCAAAGCCTTCAATGCATTGTGCAGTCCAGCTACTGAATGGATACATATTCCATGTTAGTTTGCAGCGATTCGCAGCTGTTTCAAAAAGCTTCTTAAGCTGCTACTCATGACCATTCTAACCGGCGCCACCTAGGCGGGCTTCGGATAGCCTCCCAACTGAGAGGCCTGGACGGGACGCCAGTCCGGCGTCCCGACGGGGAGGGTGATGGGAGAGATGTGCTCCGCACTAAACGCTTCACTTTCCCCCCTTTGCCTTTTCATGAGTTCTGTCTCATGCGAGGTTTGTATGCTGGTTGTTGAGTGGCAGGAGGTTTTAGTCGGTTCGACTCCGACATACCCCGCCCTCCATCCCCAGTGAAGGGCGGAAGTCCGGCGATTTCCTCGTGACAAAAAAAAAAGTTGCTGCTCATTATTCACAAATGTTTTGATTTAACTATTAGTTTATAAGAAGGCTGTTCTTATTAAATAAATTAATCTCAACGTCTCCATTCTAGAACCTCCAGCTCCACCGACGGATTTATCCGTAGACTTTGTAAAGAGTAGATCCGTAAAGCTGTCTTGGAGGGACAGTGCAAGATCTTTAGCTCAGTTTTACAGTTTACAAATCGGGAACACGCAGAGATTATCTTGGGGTACCGCAAGAGTTATTAATGTTACCAGGTAATTTGAAGAAGTTTCAACTTAATTGTGCTGGTTTAACGAACCAATTGTTCAAACAACAATTAACCGTTTCATTGATGTTATTCCTAATTATTGTTTGAACGCCAAGACATCATCATTATGTTCCTAATCAAGTCTCTATTGAATTCGATAAGCAGATATATTAATTCACACCGAATTTATTGTCTCCTTTGGAGGCACTCGGGTAGATGTTAGCAAATCCCATCCTTCCTGGCTGAGCCCTTGCTCGCCCAACTACCCTGGTAAAACTGGAAAAGCCTCCGGGCCACCAGTAATCTCTCAAACATAAAAAAGGTTGCTTTACATTAGCAGTACCGCACAAATCGTGTGGATTCACAGTTCAATTATAAGTTTTCAATATAGAATTTGGGGAGAGGACTAAATAAAGAAGTACCAAAACTATGGACTGAAAAAAAGGCTACTAGAAGTATCTTGAGGAAACCTTAATTGTATTTCCTCACATTCCGATCAATGCTAAAAATATTATAATGTAAGAACCTATTAACCAGATATTTTAATAAAGAGAAGGATGACGTTTGAATCTATTATTATTTACTTTTTATTATGGATCAGCCGCAGAATCGCTCTGTTGAACTCTAAATAAAACATCCTAGGTTAGATGAAATCCGGCACGCGATCGAGGTTGTAGATCTCACACCGGCTACCGGCTACAGCGCTCGTGTTGCTGGAGGCAATCAGGCGGATCTCAGTCACTACTCGCTTCCAATACGATTTACTACCACAGAAGAAGGCAAGTAGATATTGGTTGAAATAAAATCATAGTTTATATTGAAATATGTGATTGTAGAAGGTACTTTAAAGCATATTGGTGAAATTATTGATTTTATAAAGCAATGCTACCTAAAGGTAAATTTTATAACTATAACACACAGTACCATAAATGCGGGACATGAACTTGCAAAATAATCGTTATTTGGCTAACTGAAACAGTCAACTACTTTACCACATAAAAATTATATTTAATAATGGTATATTATTATTTTTATGATGCTTTCGGAATTATTATTATAATTTTTTTTATTGCATGGTTGGGTGGACGAGCTCATAGTCCACCTGGTGTTAAGAGGTTGCCGGAACCCATAGATATCTACAACGTAATGCTGCCACCCACCTTGAGATATGAGTTCTAAGGTCCCAATATAGTTACAACGGCTGCCCCACCCTTCAAACCCAAACGCATTACCTACTGCTTCACGGCAGAAATAGGTGGTGGTACCTACCCGTGCGGACTCACAAGAGTACAGACCATCAGTAATTACGAAAAATTCTAATTTTGCAAGTTTGATTTTTACTACACGATGTTATTCCTTGACCGTGGAAGTCAATCGTGAACATTTGTTAAGTACGTATTCTATTAGAAAAATTGGTACCCGCCAGCGGGATTCGAACACCGATGCATCGCAAGAAACGAATGCACCGGACGTCTTATCCTTTAGGCCACGACGACGACGAAATAATTGGTAGTTGTATAAATACTTAGTATTTAGGATCCACCTCATAACCTTGTTTTTCCTTTAGCACCATCCTCGCCACCATTAGGAGTTCAGTTAGAACAGACTGATTCACCAGGGGAGTTGATGGTCAGGTGGCTCCCACCACCAGCTGATTCTCACAACGGACAAGTTTTAGGATATCGATTGAGAGCCGTTCCACAAATCAGTGAACTCAAAGGTGATTGACCGCAATTAATTTGACTTTTACTTTCAACATCACTTTTCGAATTAAGGTTTTGAGATCAAATATGAGAAGGAGAAAATTCAACATCGAAACGAGGTATTTCTTCTTTTTCCATAAATAAATATATTTAAATAAATTTTAGCTTATTTATAGCTGTCCCAGCAGACTTCTTAGTGCCTCAATCGATAAATAAAAGACCTAAACTTTTGTATAAAATAAACTTAAAACAAACAAAAGGAATCCGTCCGACAGGGGACACATCAAAGGAAAAACAAAATGGTTATTTTTATTTCATTCCGAGCATTTTCATATTTATCTGCCTTTTAAACCTTCTCTGGACTTTCACAAATAATTCTAGACCAAAATTAGCCAAATCGGTCCAGCCGTTCTCGAGTTTTAGCGAGACTAGATAGATTGTATAAAATATCCCAATTACAACAGTTTTTGCTAAGATTTGTAGGGGTCTTTCTGACCAATGGTCTAGTGTATCCTATCTGAAAAGGGTTGAAGTATTTGTCACAACTTGACATATCTAATGCGTTCATAATAACGTGTCATTTCATAGTAAAAACTTGACGTAACTCACCAGATTCTGCTTAGCCCGATGTTATAAATCTGACATCAGTAATTGGATTGAAAAGCATAGCTTCTAAATTTTAATCATTTTTAATTATTGCATTCAAATTTAGCTAATGTTAGACTAAACTATGCAATGATTTTGTAGAGAACGAGGAAAAAAGTGACAAGACAATCAAAACCGCGTCTTTGTATGCAAAGCAAGAAACTATCCTATCTGGTCTACTAAAAGGCGTGAGGTGATTATTACATGTGCATTTTATTTTAAGTGCTAGTGACGTCATCTTGCTTCCCTCAAACGATTCTCCTTCGACTGCTAGAATTGGCAATAAAAAAACAGTTATGGGTTTGATAAAGCAAAGTAAAAAAGCATTTTAGTTGATGGATAGAATAAACCCTATTGCAATGTAGTAGGAAATTCGACCTTATTTCTTATCACGGTAAGTAAAAAGGCCTTCTAGTTGTAGGACATCGCCATTCCAATGTAATAGGAAATTCGACCTTATATCTCATCACTTATATCTCACCCATTACTGTGGCCATTGAATGCCTTAACTAGTTGATAACAGATGCACAATAATGGGTACTTAATGTGTTACATTAAGTGTACTCCGCTACTTAATTAGTACAAAACAAATCTAACACAATCCATCTAATTAAAACAGCCTATAGCCACCGTCTCGGAAGTAAGTATCATGGTAATACCAAAAGCTCTGACTACCCACCGTTAAGGATAGCGTAGCAGCAACTTGTAGTCGCCACTTAGTAAATACTGGAACGTATTCTTGCTTGAAGTTTTTTTATTGCCCATGATGATCATGATTATATCATCCAAAGAAGTATAATGGGAGGAGGTGGTCACGACCCTCAGACATGAGGAATGCGACTCAGGGAGGAGGGATGATCATAATATTGACCTGTAAGCACTCACCCAATATTTAGGTATGTTAGGTATGTCCCAAAAATTTGTTAAAACAAACAAAAGGAATTCGTCCGACGGGGGACACATCAAAGGAAAAACAAAATTGTTATTTTTATTTAATTCCGATCATTTTCATATGCATTTACCTTTTGAACCTTCCCTGGACTTGCGCAAATAATTCAAGACCAAAATCGGCCAAATCGGTCCAGCCGTTCTCGAGTTTTAGCGAGACTAACGAACAGCAATTCATTTTTATATATAGAGATTTATATAAACACAGATTATTCCTCAAATTATCAGGTATGCGGTCTCAATAGCGGCCTACAACAACGCAGGCACTGGCCCTTTTTCGGTGCCCTTATTTCAAGATACAAGAGAAGGAGGTGCGTATTTTCAAGGTTGATTTACCTTTTATTCTTTTAGGAGAAAACCCTTACTGCCCGTTTACTTTTTGCCCTCAAGGATGCTGGCTGATTGCGAAACTGATGGTGCGTGATAAATGTCACGATTATGACATTAGTTAAGCCAGATATAGTGAGATAACTGCCTATCGCCGAGGACAATAGCCCTCGGCGATAGGCAATAGCCAAGTCTCAAACCGACTTTTTCTCTTGAAATCTATTTCTAGGCGTTCAAAATTTAAACCTTCATACGATGACCTCAAAAGCACCTTATCACCAGTACTAAAAATAGAAACTGGAAGTTAAGTTAGTTGAGTACCATTTTGTGTGGTAGCTATTAAGAAGTAATAAGCTAGAAACAGTTGTGATATCACTTTCGAAAAAATTCATTAATAAACCTTCAAATTTTAATCGTAAGTCTCATTAGTCAGAAATCGTTTTTAATGATTCTGACTATTCAACTTTGTAGCCATAACAAGTTAAAACCTCCTTAAATATAATGATTTCATTAATATTTGGGCGAGCAAAGAATTTTCCTATTTTAACTGTTGCCAGAGTTAAATGATGATAGGTTTCTTATTAATGCCATTATGTAGGCAGATCAGCAGACGAGCTAACGGTCTGCTTGATGTTTCGTGGTTACTGATACTCATAGACATTGGTATTGTAAAACGGCGGTCAGGATGAAGGAAATATAATAGTTGCAAAAATTGTTTTTTTAAAATAGACATCGTCCACTTTGACAAGACGAAGCCACAATTCTAATTATATTAGGGTTGTCCCAGCTTTGAACTAATGGCTGCTTCTCTGTAAAAATAAGCGGAATTACACTAGATTTTTTTTTATTGCTTAGATGGGTGGACGAGCTCACAGCCCACTTGGTGTTAAGTGGTTACTGGAGCCCATAGACATACACAACGTAAATGCGCTACCCACCTTGAGATATAAGTTCTAAGGTCTCAAGTATAGTTCAAAACGAAACGCATTACTGCTTCACGGCAGAAATAGGCAGGGTGATGGTCCCTACCCGCGCAGACTCACAAGAGGTCCTACCACCAGTAATAACCTACTTGCGGACTTACAACTGACCCTGCCATTACTTAAAAAAAGAGTTGGAGGGTGTGAATAATTAGAGTAGGAGTCTCTAATAAAAAAAGTATATATCGCTGATGCGAACTAATTAAAACAAGAGTTTACGTTGTTGTGTCTATGAGCTCTAGTTACCACTGACAACCAGGTGAATCATGAGCTTGTTTAACCATAGAAAGTATTGGATAAAAAGCCCCGCTTACATTGAGGCCCGCGGACCTTTGCCTAATTTTACTGATGATAAAGATGGTGCGCGTGCAACTTGGTGCACGTGAAAGAAGTGAAACTTCTGTTGCGGTGTGAAGTAAAGTGGTTTTCCTCATTTTTCATCCTCAAATCAAATTTCGCTTGTAATAGGGAATGCTGTGTATAAGAGAAACGACCTCTTCACCATTTAATTTAAAATATTAAAATCCTTTATTAAAAATAAAATATAAGATAGTTAATATATTACTGCCATCTACAGGAGGAATGAGAAACTAATAACAAGCCAACGTCTAGTAGCCGACGCCCGTAAACAGCGTGTGTATAAGAGAAACGACATAATTCGTTTTCTCCCTCTCTCCAAGATCCAGTTATTCGCGAGACGCCCAGTCTATTTTCTCTCTCTTGCTCGTCCTAAATTGTATCTTTTCTCTCTAGCCGTAACCGAATCTGTCGCGACCTAAATTACTCTCAACCTGCTTAAAGAAGTTTCACTTCAATAATATGGTACACGTATCCTCTGCACGAGTGAACATCATTATAATACCTGTATATATATCTACCGCAAACTCTCCAAACAATATAAGCATAAATATAAAGTATGCAAGTTTGAAAGTGTAATTAATGCGGGCTCGAATTTTTAAATATCCATTGTTGAACTTTCCGTAATTATTTTCAAAAGTTCTCCTTTCAAGAAAGCTCGTTTGGATTTTCTTTCACTTTAGCCAGCTCTAAGATAAGTTTTCTATTATTAGTAAAAATGGTAACGGAGGACAATAAAGGGAGCATTTTTAAAAATACTTTTTCTCAAAAATACTGTTGAGTGGTTCGGGCCCATAGACATCAACAACCTTGATACAGGAGTTCTGAGATTCAGTTTTTATAGTGCAACGTCTGCCCCACCTTTCAAACCGAAACCTATTCCTGCTTCACGGCAGAAATACTCAGGTTGGTGTTACCGATCCGTGCGGACTCACAAGACGTCCTACCACCAATTAATGTTACAGTCGCTAACTTCAATCTGCATTAGTTATTTATTCTTTTTAGTCTTGTTTATTCTCTGTTTTCTCTAATAAAAAGTGGGCTTTTAGTTCAGTTCTTCGTTCATTATTGGCATTCATTATTGTTGAGGATCATGATCGCTTCCATTCGTGACTTTTGTCCTCATGATGCCAAACAAGCATCTCCTGTATCCGGATATTCAGAAAGCATTGTGGATTTGGGTAATTTGGGCAGTTAAGTTATGCAGAGACATTAAATGCTGTTTAGTTCTATGGTTAGATTTTATATAGTTTAAATTAATTGTTTGTCTTCCAAATAAAATAAGTTCATATAAATTGACCTCACCCAACACCACAGGGAAACAGAGGTGGCTGAAAATCAACGATGTTTGAAATTTCTGTTTTATGAAGCAATAACTGCCTGCAGACATGATTGTAAAGCTATAGTTATTTGAAATTTAACGTAGAAACAAAAACAAAAAGTATTTTGATTTTTTATCACACAAATGCAATGCGAAATTGCCGTCAGAACTTCATCCCGGTATAAAACAATCGAAAATGATAATCACTAAGAACAAGTCACATTTTTGTAAACAACAAACATTCCCTTCAAGTGTAGAGCAGAGCATTTCTTGTTTATTTGAGGACTTTTAAAATACAATAACGCAGAGACTCCACTGACTTCGAAAAGTAATAATTCAGAATGCATCATTATGTAAATGTTTTGAGAAGACACTCCATCGTTTTTCACTTCTTTTCTTATGAATGTCGAAGGTGGATAGAGGATTTACTAGAGAATGGGCAACAACATCGTCACCCCTTAACTCCTTCTGGTAATATTTTTTTATTGCCTTTGTAGACAGACGAGCACATGGCCCACCTGATGGTAAGTGGTCACCGTCGCTCATGAACGTCAGCAATGCCAAGGGCAGAGCCAAGCCGCTGCCTACCATTAAGTGCTCTCCGCAAGCCTCGTTTGAAGAAGGACATGGCATAGCGCATACATGAACCCACACCACCTCTGCTGCCTGTTTCTGCTGCTGCAAATTGATACTTGTGGGATTTTAATTCCGGCATTGCATAAACCGAGGAAAGAGCAATGAAACCTAAGATGAGTTTGTGTCCATCAGCCCCAGAAGACGGTCCAACATCAGTGGAGTGCGGAGGGGTGACATCTACTGCTTTGAGGGTCAGCTGGCAACCTATCCCACCTCACAAGCAAGCCGGAGCTCTTATAGGGTACATAGTACTATATGCCGTTCAAGGTAAGTTAACTTAGATCCAAACGCCAAAGCTTATTAGGCCTTAGATTGACAAACGGGTTATGGTAGACCAGATTAGAGCTATGGTGCTGAAGGGATACCCCCTTTGATTAAAAGCTGAGCTGACTTTGGTCATATCAAATCCTCTGGAAAGGAAATCGTAGAGAATTACTTTTAAAATCTTCTACATCGATGGTTCCACTATTTTTTCATTAGCAAGAGACTTCACGGCCCATCAATTACTAGAGTCCATAAACAGCAGAACGTGAATGTTCCTTGAGGCATCCTTGAAATCCTGGATTGAAAGGCAGGCTTCACGGCCGGAACGAGGGTACCAACTCGTCAACTCGCAACAAGCTCTACTACAAATAGTACTACACGCTGGGGTCGGGGCAAATAAGACCTACCGCCGAAATACAAATTAACTAAAATTGTTTGTTTTTTTGCTATTTGACGAGATATGGCGTTACGCTCACTGCCATAGTAATAATTATGCAGAAGAAGATAGATAAGCATAATACTAATCGGTACTGGTGATGAGAAAGTAATAACAGTAGCCAGTTTTAAAGCCCTGTGTACTGATAGTAGAGGATCATGTAAGACCGCACGTGCTGGTACTAATATCCTGCGTATTTTTGCCGCGAAGTAATCGTTCATTCCGAAAAGTATAATATAAACATTGTAAACACACCATTGTAAGTAAGAAAGAAAGAAAGAAAGAAAGAAAAAAAGAAAGAAAGAAATCATAGTTAAAACCAGCGTGTATGCTTTGTCATTATTTGACATGCGAATTTTAGTGCAGTGCAAGATATTATAATATTATATAATTTACCATTCATTCAGCCATAATAATTAAAAAATCCATTTATTTTCAATGTCGTCCCTAAGAAAATCATTTATGTGATAATAATTTTCACTAATAAGATTAACTTTTAGTTTTTTCTTAAAATCAAAATCGTCTAAGTCTCTTAATTTCTTTGGTAGTTTATTAAATATCCTAACGCTCATACCTAGTGTACTATTATTCTTTAATGTAGTTTTGGATTTGGATGAACTGCGAGTTGATTTTGATTTGATCGTAATAAAAATACGAGATTTTCCCTAAGTCAGCTGAAATGAAACCGTTCGTATTCATCAAAATCGAATCCCAATGAAACTTTTCAATTTCAATTGTTAAATCAATTCCGATTTTAAGTTTTTGTTTGGTTAATCGAAAGTTGGATTCGGAAGTTTGGCCTCCCTTCAACCCTCTTCGGATCGTGTTTGCAAAAGGACTTAGAATACAATGGAGGACAGCTATTGCTTTGTACTTCGTATTCGGCTATGATCTCTGATAAAAACACCACCAATGAGAGAGATTCCGTCTGCGCATCTACTATAATAAAAAAACACTAACATCCCCGTAATTTATAAAATACCCAATACAAACAATTAAGTACTCCTGCATGCAGTCATCCGTGATGACATTTCAGATACATTTTTCTTAATACATATGATAGTAGGCAGCGGCAGTCCTGATTAAAATTTCACGACCGACTTTGACTAATTAACTTCAATTGGCCATACACTACGTACAAAAAGAATCTATTGTTGATATCAAAACCTTTAGTTTACCTTTTAACACTCTCTAGTAAGCAGAAGTGATAGAAATCTGATGAGTTATATCAGTCAGGAAATTTTTCAGGACGACATTGGCTGAATTCCACATCCCTAGTGACGGAACTGCGTCTCCAAGGTTTGCTCAAATACACCAACTACAGTATTAAAGTGGCCGGATTCTCGAACTACGGACTTGGCCCGTTTTCATTCCCAATTATCTGCTCCACCTTACAAGACGGTGAGTTCCCTATTATTCGACATGAATAAACTTTGTTAAGTTTTTTGAACTAGATCACTTCTTAAATCAAATAAAATAAATAAATAAAACTATAGATAAATGGACTAAGACAAAACAGTTGAATACCACTTTTTTGTCAATTTATATCCGATTGTCTTTTACATTTTTTTTGCTTAGAATCTATTGACAAGCTTTGGTCTTAGCAAATTATATATATTTTTGCATATATTCAACATTTTTGTTTAAGAAAAAAAAATCAGATTGTTACCATTTTATCGTCTATTTGTCAATCGATTTCTTTAGGAGCTATTAACTGACTTTATTATACTCGTAGTTATAAACTTTATGTATAGAATAGCTGTACCCGTCCGCTTCGCTGGCCAATTAAATTTATTATTTCTCACCCCCACAAAGATTCTCATCATTAACACCCCCGCAACTGGTGTAGGGAATCCAACACTCATATAAAGATTAGCCTATCCATTAAGTACATATATTTTCTACATGGATACCAAGTTTCAAGTCAATCGGATGCATGGTTCATTAGTTATAACGGAACATCCGTAAAAACCACTGTAGATTTATATTTTAATATAGATTATGTTCGAATTTCGATTGGGCAGTCTAGATAATTTTCTACAGTGTCATTGTTCAAATCAGCATGAATCAATTTAACGTTTCTACTATCGACGATCCCAAACACAATGTTCTGAACGTACTAGTTGTGACCTGAACTATTAATGACTACTGCACCACTTTAAATAAAAGAAAAGTGCAGTCCAACTAATCTAATCATATAAATTGGCTCCTAAATACCTAATGGATCCAAACTCTTATGGCAATTAACGCAAACGGTTACATAATACATTCTTTTCTTACCGCAATTGAACTATCGGAAGTCAAATTCCTTTTAAAAAGTAACGCGTTGATTTTTGGCTTTATATTAAATCACTTCCGTCTGAAGCGAGAACGTATTACAGGTAATAACTGAATTACATACGAGTGACGGCCCAATAGATTTGAATTCGAGCAAGTCATTTCCGGACTCAGTGCGAAATATCTTCCCTGGCTTTTAGTCGCCTCAATGTAAAACATTTTAAAGAAAACTGTTTCTAAATGACTCAGGTTTATGAGAATTCCATTTTCAAAATGAAAAATCATTTCGACGGATTACTGTTAAAATGGGATAAATTAGATTCATTTACGAGCCAAGAGTTGACGAAGGTCCATCGAACATGGTTAGATGGAGGCTTTGGGATGTATTTTTTGTGGCTCTTCTTAAAACGATAATAATATTTGACTTTTTTTAAATATAACTAATATTATAATAAATATAATTTTAGTTGAGAAGGTCTGTTTGTTTTTTTTTTTTTGTTCTCTTTATTAAGAGCTATTGCATATCTTTTATCGCGGGCTTTGAGCGCGGCGACCGAATCAAGAAATTCCGTAACGAAAATAAAAACTAGCTTATGAGTGTGAATGAGACAGTTAATTTTATGCTTTTGTTAATGTGCGTGTGTTTGTGTTTTGTTAGCGTGGTCTGATTTTTTGTTTTTAATATTAAATTATTATTGTCTAATTATAATTGCATAAGTTGATAAAAAATGCTATGCAATAGCTTAACCGCGGCAGTCTCCGAGTGCCACACGTGTTTTTTTTTGTTTTCTATATTGTATCTATTATAATTCAACCTATAACTGTACCTTATACCTATTGTAATTCAATTTTGATTTAAATGTGTATGTGAAATGATGGATTATTGTTATCTGATAAATAAATGAATTGAATAGTAAAATTTACTGTTAAACCAGAGACGGTTTTGCAGAAAGTATTAATTGAACGTGTTAATTATATCGATCGTTTTCGTTTAAAAACGATTTAAACGAAAACGATCGATATAATTCTACAGGGACTAATATAATCTGCAAAATAAGCCTAGTTTTGATGCAGTAATTCAATATTGTATTCCCAGGGTCGCATATAGCAGGCAAATACTTACAAATATAGACCACCTCATCCTTGTTTTACTAGAAGCCATTCTAAACGATGCCCAATCTTGATTCTGGTAGTGTTTTGAGATCGTGTCAAAGAACCGAATGGTAAAATTATGAATGAACATTTTGCAGTATCTGAGGTACTCATGACAAGTAATAAAGAAGTAACGACCGAGATTCTCTAAAAAACATTCCTAAAAATGAATCTTGAAGTGGATATATGGTACGATACGAAACTCTGCAGTAATTTGCTATGGTTGATACTGAAAAGATAGAAAAACTAATAGTACATCTAATAGAATAGAAAAACTATAGTACACCTAACCACCATACCATAACTATAAAATAGCCACATAGAGAAACTCTAGTACGCCTAACCGTAACAGCCGATACTATTTTTCTAATCCGTCTGTCTTTTGCTACCCATAAACATGAGTATATGCTTCTAGTGCCCGATGCACCAGCTGAAATTAAATTACTCTCCCAATCATCCGCCACTCTGCTCGTCAGTTGGAAGAAGCCAAAACAACCTAATGGACGGCTGCTGTACTATACAGTTTACTGTAAGGCTACTGCCAGGTAAATATTAAGACTTTCATTTCATCATTATCCTGCCCTTCTCCCAGTCACCTGGGGTCGGCGCAACATGTTTTCTCCTTCCATACTCTTCTATCATATACCATTTCTTTGCTCACTCCCTTCTTACCCATATCGTCTTTCACGCAATCCATCCTTTTCTTCTTAGGTCTACCTCTTCCTCTATATCCTTCTACATTCATAGTTAACATTCTCTTACCAACCTCATTTTCATTTCGTCTCATCACATGTCCATACATCCCAGACGCACACTTCTCAGCTTCTCTGTCACAGGTGCCACTTTCAGACTTCCTTTAACATATTCATTCCGTATTCTTTCCATTCTAATTACTCCACACATCCATCGCAACATTCGCATCTCTGCTGCATGCAATCGCCTATCATCTAAATATGTAGACCTTATAAGGGGTTTAAAAGTTCTAGGGGTAGAGGTTCCAAATGATGGTCGGACAAATAGCGGAGGAACTAAAAAAACCTGTCAGCGACGCACTCCACCAAGCTACAGAACGGGATCGATGGAGACAGCTGGTTGACGGAGTCACGATCCTCAGCAATGAGGGGCCGATTGAAGAGAGAGCGAGATAAGGGGCTTAAATCCAAACATTGTTATGAAGATTGGTCTTGGCTACTCGAAATCTTGATCTCATATTGCGAGTGAGAGATCCATAATTATTTCGCGGCCGAAATAGCTAGTCTGTTTATATAAGGTGGTGGTGTAGGCTTACATTACTACCAAACCCTCAGTAATAATTAAAGGAGAATCTATACTTCATCTGTCATTCATATCTATCATACCGATCATGTCTGGTCTTTCAAAACAAATCTTTTTTTTTTAATATAAAGTAACGATGGACCTCAACAAATTCGAGTCGACGCCCAAACAAATTCGGAAGCTTATGAGAAATCACAAACCTTGGAGTTGAAAGGCCTCGTTGAAGGTCGGCAGTACGATGTATGGGTCACGGCCAGTACTGCAGCAGGAGAGGGTCCGGAGACCAGAAGAGTTACAAGTACTCCATTACAAAGAGGTAAATGTGAACGGTAGATAACAACATATTGTCGATGTGAGCAGCTTAAATCGCCAAATTATCCATAAAACGATAGGCGTTAAGTAAATATTACCAAAAACCATTTAAAATATTAATGATTGTGACATGACAATTTAAAAATTCAAAAAATTGTAAATTAGCACACAAATACATAAAGCTCGATACTCGATAGATATGAAGCTCAAGTTCCACGAACTGTGTTAAGTAGCCCGTAAGTAGTACGAAAGCCCGTAAGTACCAACGCGGACTCGACCGCCTACTTTAAAAGCTCATATATTCACAATGGCCTTACCTACCCACTCAGGCTCCCAATATACCCAATTACCAGTAAATTTCCGATATTTGGAAATCTATGACCACACAGAATGTTTTGTTTTACACATTTCTATTTATATCTATTTTTCTGAGCTTCGATAGTGAGTGGCACTGTAAGAAGAATGTAGTTGCTTAGTTTGTCCGTTTATCTCATTGAGTTAAAACTTTGTACTGTCGATGCTGAAACTTTGGAAATGTTTCTGGCGCAATACTGTCAACAGGTAGTACGGAAGGAGTTTCAATAAATAGCCGTATTTAACTTCTGTAGCTGGCAATGTAGCGATGCATTACCGAATCTCAAAGATTAAAAATACTACAGCTTTATTTAGAAAGTGAAGTCATCGATTCTATGCTTACAGAGATAATATCTATCTGTCTCGATATTTAGAACTGAAAAAGAAAAAACCTATAATATCTACAACTTTTTTTATTGACCTTGTAGGCAGACGAGCGTACGATTAACCTGATGGTGAGTGGTTACTGTCGCCTATGGACGTCAGCAATGCCAGGGGCAGAGCTAAGTCCCTGCCTACGGTAGCTAAGCCGCTGCCTAACGTAAATTAACTCTACTTACATTCTGCAGTGGTAGCAGGAGTGGCTTCTCTAGGAGGAGAAATAACAGTGGCAGTAAGAAACTCCCTGCTTCTGGAGTGTAAAAGCGTCGGATCACCTCCGCCGCGGAAGGTTTGGTATCACAACCAGAACATCATCACTCACCATCCAAGGTTCACGAGGAATAGAGATGACAGTTTATTGATCAAAAGTAAGTTTGGTACTATTTTTTTCGGGTTCAAAGGTCAATCGGGACATCGAGACACAGTATTCCCAACTGTGGTGGCAGTTTGGGTGAAAATTAAATTGCATTAAAATACTGGTGCTAGGACCTAACATTAGCCTTCTTGGGTAGATACCATCGTACCGGCCAAGTCTACCACAAAACAGCTGTGCGATTTAATTTCACTGCATATAAACAAAGAAAAAATAAACTATCATCGTACTTATCAATATGACCGTACCTTTTAATGTGACGTCATCCAGTAACCGCTTGAAATCAGATGAGAAGTAAGTAACTTTATGCTTATAGAATAAACTTCAAAACTAGTAAATAGTAATAAAATATTCCCGCTGACATTAGACCTTTCAGTTTTTTTTCGTTTATTGCTAGATGCGTGGACGAACTCACAGCCCAGCTGGTGTTAAGTGGTTACTGGAGCCCATAGACGTTTACGACGTAAATACGCTACTTACCTTGAGGTATAAGTTCTAAGGTCTCAACTATAGTTACAACGGCTGCCCCACGCTTCAAACCGAAACGCATTAACTGCTTCACGGCAGAAATAGGCAGGGCGGTGGTACCTACCCGCGCGGACTCACAAGAGGTCCTACCACCAGTATTATTTAAAATAATATTTCCGTATTGCCTTTGAGTTATTGCTTTTGTTACTATGCTCAAGGTAATTCCCGCTCTCACGGTTTCTATTCTAATTCATTGTCACGTGTTTATCCTCAATGAATAGAATCTAATAATCGGCAAATCCGAGATGACTTAATTTATATACGTTCATGTTAATTCCGAAATTGTCACAGTTTGAAGGAGCTTTGCTGACGATGGGCGACTTAATCGAACGCTTTTTCGTATTTCAAAATTTCTCATCTAAGCTTTATAACTGAAGTCTTACAAGTACTTAGAATCAAAATCCTTGTTATGTATCAATGTATTATGCATATTTAAAGATACTTTAATGCTTAAAATCGCTCAGTGAGCTATGGAGAGGGCTATGCTTGGAGTTTCTCTGAAAGATCGAATCCGGCACTAGGTGGTCCAACAGAGTACCAAAATTATAGACAGCACAGCGAATTAGTAAGCTGAATGGGCTGGCCATATTAGCCGGACAACCGATAACCGTTGGGGTAAACGCGTTCTGACCGCGAATTGGCAAATGCAGTGCAGGACGCCCTCAGGCTTGGTGGAATGATGATCTGTGCAGAGTGGCTGGAGGAGCTGGATGAGAGAAGTCCAAGATCGTGCTCAGTGACAAGCAATTGGAGAGGCCTATGTCCAGCAGTGGACTGCTACAGGCTGATGATGATGATGATGATGACGCTTAGAGGCTAGTAACGCCAGACTTTCTTCCAGGTATAGACCAAGCTTTAAGCGGTAATTACACATGTCTAGCCAAAAACCTGTACGGCTCGGATTCGGTTGTGTATACAGTAAAAGTTCTACCCCTACCTGATCCTCCAGCTTTGCGGGCTACCCCGTACAAGGATTACATTGTACTAGAATGGGACGAGACGAAGGATCACGAGAACGAATCTAGTTATGGAGTCAGTAAGTATCATAAATCCGTGTATTTTTACACTGTTTATTTCTCAACAAGATTGAATCGGATCTGTAATACCTTTAGCTACATAGCTATATACCGATAAGTGTGTAATTTTGTTTGTCTCTCTTTTAAGACCTTAGAGTCGAAAAATAAAACTTTTTTGTTGTGTTTAATTGCATATATGGGTGGACGAGCTCGCAGCCTACCTAGTGCTAAGTGGTTACAGTAGCCCTTAGACATCTACAACGTAAATGCGCCAACCACCTGGAGATATAAGTTCTAAGGTCTCAGTATAGTTAGAACGACTGCCCCACCCTTCAAACCGAAACGCATTAGTGCTTCACGGCAGAAATAGGCAGGGTGGTGGTACCTACCCGTGCAAACTCACAATACGTCCTACTAGCAGTAAAATATATTAATATTTTATTATTATGATGGCACAAAAATACTTTGTGCCTCTGTCAGATAATATAAATGCGGGAATATAAAAAGACATCTATCGCGACCCGTGCTAAGACTGCGTTAATCGATTGCAATTACATAATAATAATTATTGAAGGCTACAATTTGACTTGGCGTGAAGTCGAAGGTCCTTGGCAAGAAGCTTGGCCGGCAGCAAGGGAAACTAGAATTAATGGCATTCACCAGCATACTTTAACTGGTTTGAAATGCGGAACTAAGTACAGTATCAGGGTCACGGCCACTGATGCAATAGGTACTTCTGCACCAGCACACATCGACGTCACCACTTTAGGGGGAGGTAAGTTCAAAGTAGACGGATCAAATAAAGGCAGCCCTAAACGGTTTGGTCAACGAAAGGTCGCGGTATGCGAGGAATGGCGACGTCTGGTGACGCGCATCACCACCCGAAATGATGCCAAGACCACTCTACTACGATTGCAACCGGCGACTGACTGGCTAAAAGTTCTGAAAGAAACTGTTAGATCAAGTGTCATTTTCTTTATTGCGTAGCTGGGTTGGTGGGCTTGTAGCCAACATAAAGTTACGTGGTCACCAGTACTCATAGACACTGCGCGACTACCTACACTCACATAGAGTTATGGGGCTTATTTCTCAATTAAGCTTAAAGATTATTATACCCTCTTTTTTATTGTCCATGTACCCAGACGAGCACACGACCCACCTGATGGTGAGTGGTTACCGTCACCCATGGACTTCAGCAATACCAGGGGCAGAGCCAAGCCACTGCCTACCGCTTAATACTTTCCACAAGCCTCGTTTGAAGAAGGACATGTCATAGCGCTCGGGAAACACCGTGGAGGGGATCTCATTCCATAGCCGGATGGTACGTAGCAAAAAAGATCTCTGGAAACGCACTGTGGATGACCGCAGTGGCTCCAGGCAGTATAGATGAACTCTACTCTGGTGGCGGGCGGTGCGATAGTAAAAGCAAGACGATGGTATCATCTCGAATGATTGTTAGTTATAACCTCTTTTAAGATTTATGTCATAGATCATATGAGGCCTATAAAATCAAAGGCAAAGGTAAACTACAAAAATCGGCCCTAAACACGTCATTACTGATCCTCCCGATCCATCGAAGTACTGCTCTTGCCAGTGTTAGCAACACTCCCGGTTTGAGAAGATGTAAAATCTGTTCGGATAGGTACGATATTATTTATTTTAAAGCAGATTTATAAAGAATGAGAATATTACTAATAATCTGAATTTTAAATGATAAAACTTCGTTTATTAGTACTTAGTACTGAGTAAAAATAAATTTTTTTAACTGAATTTGTTAGAGATTTAGCTGCATTTGTTATTACATGAAAACACTAAAGCGTGTCCAAATAACTAAACAAGATAGCGCCATTGTTAATCCATTTTACGACATTAAGGCGTTTAGCTGCCTTTGATTTTATAGGCCTCATATAGAGGTTACATATGTAATAAACAAATGAATGTTTACAATTATGATTACAACTGCAAATAAAGACTACGCGCGCTCGTACCCTGCAAAAACTATATGCCAAGAAAAGACATCACAAAGACTCGACATTTCAGATCTGTTTTTAATTCCCTATTAGCTCCTATATCTCCGTTGTCAAACGACTGGCTTTGGAGTAACGCGTCGCATATATACATTCAGCTGAGTGGTTGGGACGACGGCGGTTGTGACGTCACCAGATGGGACGTCGAATACCGACCTTTTGGCTCTAGCACGTGGCGTAGGACTGAGAATAAAGCGGTAAGAGCAATGATGGTTATAACTGTTGCAATAAATATAAGTATGTCGCGTACGTATGCGCCTTTAAATGAAAATGACGTAGCTTTGTTGCATGGAAACACTCCAGCAAAGATCTTACGATCTGTTATAATAATATGTCAAAGTAAATATCCACTGAAATAATATTAAATTTAATACCATTAGTAATAGTCGATAAAAAAATACCATTTGCTTGGAAACTGAAAATGAATTGGTGACTTTATATCTTATACCTTTAAACGAGCAATTCTTGTATATATATATATATATATATAATCTGAATCTCGGAAACAGCTCCAACGTTTTTTATAACATTTAGTATACAGGGAATTTCGGGGGCGATAAAGCGATCTAGCTACGATTTATTTTCAGAAAATGTTGTTTTATTCGTGTTTTCAATAATCAACTCTTCCCGATATCTATTGGCGAATAATAATACTATTTTTCTTAATAGAGGGCAACTAACCGCTTTAAAGACACAACAAGATGGCGTTATAAAAAATAACCAGCAAAGCTCGGTCATCCTCTAATTATGTTTACTTTGAACGTTTCTATTCTAAGGATACACCATAGTGTGGGATATTTTTGAAGGAAAAAAACAAATCCTTCGTACATAAATATTACAGAGAACTATTTTGTAGTTTAAGATGAGAACTTACAAAATTACTCACACCAACGCGAAGAAACTGATCTGTATTAGCACAGACTGTGGCCATATAGATTCACAGATTACTTCGAATCTGTTAACGAGAATTGCGTTTCCAATAAAGAGAAATATATGGCCCAAATTAGAATATTCATCTTCCATTCCGTCCTGATCGAATCGTGAGATTTAAAAAAAGATGTGTGGTGTCGTGGGACACCGGATAGGAACGAAGTTCCTTATTATAAAAATATTAATTTTAAGTTCTATTCGAGGTATAAAGAAAATAAAACTAGAGGTTTCGCAACAACCCACGGTCATTCAGTAACGTGCGAATTTGTTGTGGTACACTTCATTCACGGTTGTTTGCATAAGAGTTAGTGTATTGCGCAAACGAACGCTCTGAGATCGTGGTCAATTAATGATAAAAAAAAATGTTATTTTTGTACGTTATTACAAAGTTAAGTCGTACGCTGTGTGCATTACTAATAAAAATCTTACGTTACGGACGTTTTTTCCCGGTTAGGGTACCCCTCCGCATCGTCCCATAAGGAACTTCGTTCCAAAACCTCTCAATCATATACATTGCTTAACCACTCCAGAATCTAGCATGAAAGATGTTAGAGTGTGAGTTCCATTGCGTTTTTAAAGTATATTAAAGGATACCTTTACATCAGTCCATGGACATGAACCTCGGATGGAGTTACATGGAAGGGCACTATCAAGCTCCACCGCTGCGATCCATTCCATCTTCGTACGCGGTCGGCTCTCTCGTTCCCGCCAGTTGGTACGAGCTAAGAGTGACTGCGATCAACGATGCCGGAGCAGCTTCTGCTGTATACACGTATGCGACCAAGACCTTGGATGGCGGTAAGTCTTATTTATAGAGAAGAAGTGAAACTTCTTTAGGCGCGTTGAGAGTAGACTTTAATGACAGATTCGTTACGACTAGAGAGAAAAGATACAATTTAGGAAGAGTGTGAGTGAGAAAATAGACAGAGCGTCTCTCGAACCCCTCGACCGTGGAGAGGGAAAAGACAAAGTGAGCTAGGTCGTTTCCCTTATACACAGCATTCCCTGTTACAAGATAAATTTGATTTGAGGATGAAAAATAAAGAAAACCACAATACTAAACACCGCAAAAGAAGTTTCACTTCTTTCACGTGCACTAAGTTGCACGCGCACAAGTTTTTTTGGAATTAGCATGATGGAAATGCTCGTTACCTTTTTATCATTAAATTAATATTAGGAATTGGTGACACAATAAGATGTATTTTTTTTATTACTTTGATGGGTATACGAGCTCACAGCCCACCTGGTGTTAAGTGGTTACTGGAACCCATAGATATCTACAACGTAAATGCGCCACCCACCTTGAGATTTAAGTTCTAAGATCTCAGTATAGTTACAACGGCCGCCCTACCCTTCAGAGCGAAACGCATTACTGCTTCACGGCTGAACTATTTCAGCCGTGAAGCAGTAATGCGTTTCGCTCTGCCTCTCTCTGCCCTCTGCCTATGCAGAGCTGTGGTACCTACCCGCGCGGACTCACAAGAGGTCCTACCAACAATAAAGTTAATAACAGTATAAGACAATGACTGATTATTTTAAGAATCCTTCATTAATTCTACTTAAGTTCATATGACAACCCGAGAGCTCTCACAGTTTAATGACGCAACTTTATCAATCCCAACATTTTGAATGCCTAAAGTTTTGTTGTCGCAAGCTTTCGGCGGCAACTTTGATTATACTGTTGTTGCCGAAGTTTCGATAGCTTTTGAATTACCTGCTATGATGATTAAAGAGTGTTCGACAATGAAAGTATAATAAATTTGAAAGTTTGTAAGTATTTACCAAGCTTTTATGTGTCAGTTTTTTGATAATTAAAACAACCGATGATCTCTTGAATGAAGTCGTCGTGGCCTAAAGGATAAGACGCCCGGTGCATTCGTATCGAACGATCCGTAAGTGCCCGTGGTCGAATCCCGCAGGCGGATACCAATTTTTCAAATGAAATTTATACTAAACACGTGTTCAAGAAGTACTAGCACAGTGAATAATCGTCCAAAACACGGGACAATAAAAAGAAAAATTAGCAAAAATAACAATTTTCGTAATTAATGACGGTAGGACGTCTTGTGAGTCCGCACCGCTCTTCCTATTTCTGCCGTGAAGCAGTAAAGTCCTTCCGTTTGAAGACTGAGACCGCCTGAGAGTTTAAAACTGAGGTCTGAAGGTGATAGCGATATTTATATTGTTGATGTCAATGGGGTTCGACAACCACTTAACACCAGTTTTTTTTTATTACTTAGATGGGTAGACGAGCTCACAGCCCACCTGATGTTAAGTTGTTACTGGAGCCCATAGACATCTACAACGAAAATGCGCCACCCACCTTGAGATATAAGTTCTAAGGCCTCAGTATAGTTACAACGGCTACACCACCCTTCAAACGCATTACTGATTCACGGCAAAAATAGGCGGGGTGGTGGTACCTATCCGTGCGGACTCACAAGAGGTCCTACCACCACATGTGACGTGAGCTCATTCAATAGTCCAAGAAATGAATAAGACACATCAGAAAAGTTATCAATAATGTAAGAATCTGTTCCAGAGGAAGTGGGCCCTCCCTTGGAGTTTTTCGACCTGAACATGCTAGTCATCGTCTGCAGCTCGATACTACTCGTCGTGTGTCTGCTGGCGTTTTTCTGTATACTACTAAAGAGGCATAGGTAAGTCGTAATGCTCCAAAATACTCCTTATTTTCTAGGAGCGAGGTTTGTTTTTCCATAAATCACCGTCGCCCATAATTACCGGCTGAGACAGTCAATCGCTAATAACAAACCCCTTTCGAAGAGGAGTTTCTTTAATAACAAAGCGTTTTGTAAGTCACAAGGCTTTTGAAAAGGAAGGATAGTGATTGATAGTCATATAACAAAAGATCATTGGTTGATCATCATTTCATTGATTCCTCGAAGACTACTTATTGGAGGCAGGACCTCTTGTGAGTCCGCGAGGGTAGGTACCATCGCCCTGCCTATTTCTGCCGAGAAGCAGTAATGCGTTTCGGTTTGAAGGGGGCGGCAGCCGTTGTAACTATACTGAGACCTTAGAACTCATACCTCAAGGCGGGTGGCGCATTTACGTTGTAAATGTCTATGGGCTCCGATAACCACTTAACACCTGCTGGGCCGTGAGCTTTTCCACCCAACTATGCAATAAAAATAAATAAATAAATGAAACCATTCTCCTTCAAGGTAAAAACTGCTCAACTGGATATATTATTATGTATAGTATTAGCTTGAGCTTCTTGACCAAAGACCGTAGCTTACGGTCGATTATAATGTTTGAACATTAAGCAGCACTACCAAAGATAACTTAGCTTCTAAATAGTCTATTTTTGGACACAGGCAAAACTACGCCTCCCAGTATCGACACTCGATTGCTGAGGAAGTCAAGTCCAGAAACGAGAGTGTCGCCTCGCATTCCGAACACAAGGACAGATACGCTCAGGCTCCAAGAATCTATACCTCGCCTGTGCAAATCCGCAAGGGTAGCAAAAATGGTAAGCAATATAATATCTGTCGTTATGTAGGGGTATTGTGAACCCCCAAAGTTAGGTACTACTAAAATATCTCCAGCCGAGAGGCGAGCCCGTTTTAGGGGTGTGACAGCCGTGATACAGTGGTATCCACCCTATGAGACATTGATAGCAGTTTTGATAGCGCTATGACATGTCCTTCTTCAAACGAGGCATATGGAGAGTATTAAGCGGTAGGCAGCGGCTTGGCTCTACCCCTGGCATTGCTGAAGTCCATGGGCGACGGTAACCACTCACAATCAGGTGGACCGTGTGCCTAGAAGGGCAATAAAAAAAAAACAAATTGGTCATGAGCTCACGAGTGGGTCGGTCCGATGGTGTGAGAAAAATTTGAATAAACCGGAGAAATAGAGACAGTATGAAAACCATGTAATTTGTTAAATTAATGTCACCCAGCTTCGACTACATCAGCTACATCAAATCTTATTACTTATTAAAGCAGTACAGGGCTGCCTTAGAACTGAACCAACATGAGTTTGCTTAGTTCGATCGCATACCTGTAGTAGACGCACGCTTTATAATAACAAAGAGTACTTGATCTAGAAATGTTCGAGATAAGTCCTTACGCCGAGTTTGCCTTGGGTTTCCGGACTTTTGACCACGTTGAGAACCAGGATCTGCCAAGCAGGCTTCCCAGTAGACCAAGGTTTGATACAGGTAAGAAAATTCACACAGGTACTGGTGGTAGGACTTCTAGTGAGTCCGCACAGATAGGTACCACCACCCCGCCTATTTCTGCCGTGAAGCAGTAATGAGTTTCGGTTTGTAGGGTGGGGCAGCCGTTGTAACTATACTGAGACCTTAGAACTCACGTCTCGGGGTGGGTGGCGGCATTTGCGTTGTAGATGTCTATGGGCTCCAGTAACCACTTAACACCAGGTGGGCTGTGAGCTCGTCCACCTATCTAAGCAATAAAAAAATGGTATGTTTTTTATTTCATTTCAACTAGAACATTGTCAGGTAGCCTGAAATCTAATAGGTCGTCATAATTCCACCAGAGCACTCCCTTTCACTTAACTGAATGAGAAGCTGCCTAAATATAGGTATAATCATAAAATGTGTTAATTAATGCCCATTGTTAAAGTTTTACGACTTATCTTTTTAATTGGAAAAGCGAAGTTAGATTACTTCGGAGGAATTTTATTAATAACGAGCTTTCGAAAGAGGCTCCGCGCTTCGGAAGCTCAACAAGTCGAACTTTCGAGCGAGTACACGATATTTAGTTGGGATCTTGTTATTGTGTCTGAATGTTGGTTTAATGATTCAATTAGTTTTGCAATGAGCCTTAGAAATAAACTGCCACCACTAATATACGCAATGGTAACAAAAGCTTTATTTATTATGCAGATGACTAAATGAATTTGCAGTCCATCTGATGTTACGTGGTTACTAGGATACAAGGTCATTATAACCGAAATGCCACCGCCATCTTGAAACGTGTAGTTCCCATTGCCTGTCCGCTTTTCCTACCGAAACGCTTGATTGCTTGACGCGGCCAGAATAAGTAGCAAGGTCGTACCAACCCGAGCAGGCCTACAATTACAAATTTTCATATTACGATAAGTTGCGCGTATTTAAGGACAAAATAAAAAGAGAAAGAAAAACCGCACCTTAACTATAATCTTCAATCATTTGTTGTTTTATAACTGACTTGTTGTTACTTGTAATTATATTGACATATATTATATTCTTTTCTTTTTGATATCACATGACATTTATTAGACATTCATATCAATATTTTAACATTTTTTTACTGTATTACTTGTTAAATTTGAATTTCAAAGTATGTTTTCATTAGGTATTCCTTTTTTTTTTTATTATTGTATTCCGTCTTCGAGCCGATGAATTGCCAATGTTATTTTATTTAAAAGTTATTTTCAATGTTAAATATTTGTGACTTTTTTTTAAAATAAATAAATAAAAGTATATTACCCGGACGGGATAGGGCGCCGGCTGTGAACGGCAGGAGTTTTTAGTGAGATTCAACTCCCACATACCGATACCGGATCCGGCGATTTTCTCCTGCAGAAAAAAAAAACTCCCCTTGGGAAGGAAAATAAGAAAAGCCTCAGATCACATGTAATTGTTGGCCGAGGCGAATAATAAATAATAATAATAATAATTTAATTTCATTAAATTTATTAAAAAAAAATATTATCAAACAGTCAAAATTTGGACAGCATTCGAAAAAAGCGTGGAGTCGAACAGCGACATCTATTGACGACAAGTCAGAACTACGATTCTATTAAAAACTGATCCACTAGCTCATTTCTCTAAACCTCACGAGACTCGTGACTCGATTAATTCGGATCCCGTTAAACAAAATGAATGACCCGCTCCCCCGTTTGACCGCGTTCGTGTTGAGAGATCAAGATGTTTTGGAGAACTGGAAATGTTTCGTTAAATTGTTTGAATACGCCCAATTGACGATGAAATGTGCTTTGAGCGGCGTAGACTCCAAGCCTTTCTTCCGTATGACAACAAATGATGGAAGCCAGATTTAAAAAAAAATACGATTTGAAGGGCGGGGCAGTCGTTGTAACTATACTGAGACCTTAGAACTGATATCTCAAGGTGGGTGGCGCATTTACGTTGTAGATGTCTATGGGCTCCAGTAACCACTCAACACCAGGTGTGCTGTGAGCTCATCCACCCTTCTAAGCAATAAACAAAAAAAAAGATTTAGAAAAGGGGTAACTTTTTTGCCACTGTTGGCAGACTAGCATAGTCCACCTGATGCTAAGTACTCACCGTCGCTCATGGTCGTCAGCAATGCCAGGGGCACAGCTAAACCACCGCTGGATTGTTTGGCTTAAAAAATCAAAACGGGCTATCCTTGTAAAAAATTGTGGTCTTTCATGTAATGCTATCAACGATCAGTCATACCCGATCCTGTAGACTGAATGGTAAACAGTCAACGTCGTCTTAAACACGTCATTACGGATCCTCCCGATCCATTAACGGTGCTTTAAGATACCACAAGCACCGGTCACCGTCCTCGTCGAACCCGTCGCTTGGAACGAAGGGCTCGACGAGCGAATTAACCCACCGACACAGCCCACTGAGTTTCTCGCCGGATCTTCTCAGTGGGTCGCGTTTCCGATCCAGTGGTAGATTCTGCGAAGCACGACGCTTGCTAGGGTCAGTGTTAGCACCACTCCGGTTTGAGCCCCGTGAGCTCACCTACATGTTAGGGTGAAGCTGAAATAGCCTCTCAAGGCTATCGGCATAGGTAGGAATTAAAAAAAAAAATCTACGAGCTTGATTGGTGTCTTAATACCAAATGAGCCGTATGCTTATCTACCTATTTAAAACCCTAAGAATAAAATTTACTATCAAAACATTGTCAAACTCTATGGGTTTTTAATTTCAACCCAAAAAAGTAGTAAGCCAAACGCCAAGCAAGCACGTTAAATTATTATGAAATATTATAATCATTAATATTAATTAGAACGAAAATAATTCTTAATTAAAAGGCAACGAAGATTGATGCTTAATGATCTCGTTAAATTATTCTTAATTCGATTACCGTTATTATTTCTGATGAGTGTTGTGAATGTTTCAAAATGCGATACGATAATCATACGAACGGGAAAATGAGTTAGGAATACTTGACCAAACAAAATGTGTCTTTTAGCTTGTCTTCTATTTAAATTGGTCTGATCTATTATATTGTTTGAAGCTACTTCGTTCAGTGACATTTTCTTTTCGACGCGTTTTTACTATCTTAGTACCTAAGTTTGTATATTAACGCTTTTTTTAACGTCATTTTCATCGACTTCTAAACTGCGCACGCATCAAAAACGAATAGCAATACATTTATTTGATAACTTCGCTCTAATATCCTGATCAATATCAACAGAATAAATAATGTAAAATTGATTGTTAGCTCAGTTTGTTTATTTCAGCTTGGACCGATGGCATGTTAAAGGTCGCGGGAATACATTGGATGTGAACATCGGACTGAACTAGGATCGGACTAGGACTGGACCAGGCCCGGACTAGTACTGCACTAGACTCGGACTAGGACTAGACTAGGCCTGGACTAGGACTAGAATAGACCCGATCTAAGACTAGACTAGGCTCGGACTAAGCCTAGACTAGGCCTGGACTAGGACTAAACTTATATGGTCAGACAGTGGTAAGGTCGACTGATGTTGGACATAAAATACAAGAAAGATATACAACAAAGATACAATTAGGATTCAAGCCAAACTAAGCAAGACGGACGACCGCAATTATATGCTCTCTTCAATAGAGTTTTCCCCCGCCTGTCTCAAAGTGGATGTTGGCGTTTACGTAGTAAAATCTTCGGGCGAGAACTCAATATTCACCTAATCATAAAGTGAAAATCTATTGTGTTTATCTATACTAATATTATAAAGAGGAAAGATTTGTTTGTTTGTATTGAATAGGCTCCGAAACTACTGAACCTATTTGAAAAATTCTTTCACTGTTTGAAAGCTACACTATTCCCGAGTGATAAGGATCCTTACTAAAACTCCAATAATGTAACGTGTAATGTAAATGTAAATAATGTAGTTCTTTGTATAAATAAATCGTTTGTTTCCAGAAACGAGCTTTCAAAATCGCTCGGAATCCGACGACAGCGACAGCACTTCGAAAGCTACCGTCACCGCGATACCGAGACGTGAGTAGCTGATGCACCAACCAGACGCACCTAGAGAACGTCCAACATTCCATTTGCCAAACAAGTTTGTTAAGGGTCCAGTTACTGGTGGTAGAATGCCTTGTAAGTCCGCACTTGTAGGTATCACCACCCTGCCTATTTCTGCCTGAGATAGCTTCTGAGCTCACAGCCCACCTGGTGTTAATCGGTTACTGTAGCCCATAGATAACGTCAATGCTGCCACCCACCTTGAGATATAAGTTTGGTCTCAAGTATAGTTACAACGGCTGCCCCACCCTTCAAACCGAAACGCATTACTGCTTCACGGCAGAAATAGGCAGGGTGATGGTACCTACTCGCGCGGACTCACAAGAGGTCCTACCACTAGTAAATTGTCAGACATTCCTTGTAGTCAAATGAATGTATTTTTATTTTACGTCCTGTTTTTTTTCTTTCTTTAGGACATTGTCGCACTCCACATCATAGGTAACAACGAGAAATGACCTCACGACGCTAAATCGCCGAATAACCTATTTTATCTCAATCTTGACCGGATCCATTTGGCGCTGCAATCAATGTCCCGATTTTAACAAAATTCCCTATGAAAATATTTCGAAACTTGGGAATGGTTATTAGTTAATTTTCATCCTACTGCTGGGGACGGATCATATTTTCGTAGTAAATTTTTTTTTTAATAAAATAGGACTGTAGCGATTTATACAATAATGATATTCGATAAATTTTATTTTGTATGTAAGTGAAATTAAGTAATTCAGTACTTAAATTTCATTCGGGATAAGTAGAAATTATAATTTTATGTAAAAGCATATCAATGATGATTAACTTAGTATTATATTAAATAATTTTACGAAAGAACCAGATAAGATTGAATATTGCGTAAATGGACGTGGTTATGCAGAAATGATTAATTTTTTTAAGAGAAAGCTAAATATGCGGCTCCCACAAGTAGGTAGGTATCAGTGCAAAGAGCAGCGCACTTAAGGCGTGGTTACATTAAATATAAATAAGAAAAAGCATCACTATATATAAAAATGAATTGCTGTTCGTTAGTCTCGCTAAAACTCGAAAACGACGGTCTTGAATTATTTGTGGAAGTCCAGAGAAGGTTTAAAAGGTAGATAAATATGAAAATGCTCGGAATTAAATAAAAATGACAATTTTGTTTTTCCTTTGGTGTGTCCCCCGTCGCACGGATTCCTTTTGTTTGTTTTAGGTTTACTTTATACAAAAGTTTAGGTCTTTTATTTATCGTTTGAGGCACTACGAAGTCTGCCGGGTCAGCTAGTCTTCTAATAAAAATAAAACCCACATTACTAATTCCGTTATTCCTGATTCGACTATCCTAGCTGTTTCTGATGATAGTCATCCACGTACTCTCCGATAAAATAAAATAAAAACAGTTAAATTTTAGCCTCTAAATTTTAAAAGCTACTAATGGAGATAATACGCACTCCTTTCGTGCGAGAAAAGGTGCTCAGGACCGGGCGAGTAATGTGATGTAATCATATTCACGAGCGCTCATATTTGATCATAGACATTACATTTTACTGCCTCTCCGCCTTCATACGTGGGCTAATAAAAATTAAATTAAAAAAACACTTTGACGTCATTCTTGCATAATTCCGTCCATGGTATTAATTGTTCGGTGTCCAAATTTCGAAATATGTTTAATAACTCAAAAACACCATATCTTTATCTTATTTCCATATTATATTTATTATAAGACTGATATTTTCTATTATATAAGTATTTTAAAAGTACTCATTTCGTATTTTATTATACTAAATACATATAAAACAATGATACAAATATCTCTACCGATCGTTTAAGACTAGGGAATTTACCAATATTTTGTTCATTTATTAAACTTTTATAATTTATTACCGAAATAAGTCTATGATCGAAATAACTGACTGCAAACTTACTAAATACTTTATTTATTTTGATTATCTGCTTCCTAAATTTATATGGATGTAATAAGTGTAATTAGTGTGCGCATTTAAAATAAATAAATAAAACAAAATGGCGGATAGTCCGAAATTCTATTATAATTAATCAGAGACGTAACCCCATTTATTTGTCTGTTTAAGATCATTCAAGGGTATTTCGTCATAATCTACGAACAATAAAATTGACTAAAACAGTTATTTATGATCAAAATAAGCCAATTTTTTTTTCAATTATAATGTTAATTTTAAATGCCCAGCGAAGCGGACGGGTACAGCTAGTATATTATAAAGCTGAAGAGTTTGTTTGTTTGTTTGAACGCGCTAATCTCATGAACTACTGGTCCGATTTGAAAAATTATTTCAGTGTTTGATAGCCCATTTATTGAGGGAGTATTAACCTCACGGTAAGACCAATACAAGTGGAGTACCGATAAAGAATGTTTCTTCAAGAATGTAAATGAAGTGGGGGGTAAAATTTAGCGTTATCTCAAAGTAAATATTCCACACGGACGAAGTCGCAGGCAAAAGCTAGTAGTCTATAAAACTATTGATTTCCTTGGACATTTTACCTTTTATTTGCGAACACAAATTCATGCAGTTTGAAACTATTTAATGCAAGAGTTGAAACGGTAAAAGTAGTTTAAATTATTATATCTCCATGACTCTCAAAAGTCGAAGAATAAACTATTAAAACTTCGGTAATAATAATAACAGTATCATAACAAAAAGTGCGATGGCAAAATTGTTGGATTAAACCAAAGATGCACAAGATTATATTCGTTAAATACAATGTGGACACAAATTAGAAAGAAGTAAAAGTACTGTCTATAATTACCGGCCATGAGCTGTTTAATTATGCCAAATTAAAGACTTTTAGTGATAATATTTAATTTATGCCAGTACCAAATAAGTGTTTGCTCAACTTACCATTGGATTACTGCCAAATTTAATTAGTCCGATTGTTGTGTGACTTAATTATTAATCGATATTAGGGCGTCTTTGATTGCAATTGAATCGAATTGTATTTAGTCTAATTTGATCACATTGATTGAGTATGCACGGTATAGGGATGCATAATTAGCAGAAAAATTGTGAACATGCGAATGGAAAGAAAAACAATTATTCTGAATTCGTTTCGTTTTTCGAGATTCATTAATTGAACATCACCATTGAAATTATCGTTTTTTTTTTTAAATCTAGTCATAGTATTTATATTAATTAAATAGGAATTTGAAGATAAATAATTTAATTAATTAAATAGTTTACTGTGAAAAATAAAGGTTTGGGATATTAAAGTATGTTTTATTTTTAACGTTAGTTTTTTTATGTTTTTCTACCTATGCTGATAGCCTTGAGAGGCTATTTCAGCTTCTCTTTGACGTGTATATGAGCTCACGGGGCTCAAACCGGAGTGTTGCTAACACTGGCCCTAACAAGAGCAGTGCTTCGCAGAATCTATCACCGGATCGAAAACGCGACCCACTTAGAAGATACGGCGAGAAATTCAGTGGGCTGTGTCTTTGCGTTACCTTACACATAGAGCCCTTCGTCGCAAGCGACGGTTTCAGCGAGGGCGGTGACCGGTGCTTGAGGTACCTAAAAGCACCGTTAATGGATCGGGAGGATCTGTAATGATGTGTTTTGGGCGACGTCGAGGAACGTTAGTAACTAATTTTTATAAGCTAGCACGGGTCGGCACCGCGATCCTGTTTATTTTGCCGCAAAACATTGATTCTGGCTTGAAAGGTATGATCGTTGTGTAACAACAGACAGAGCTAGGAGCTGTACTTCTTGTGTCAACGTGAGTAGCTTCAGATTTTGATGTATATGGAGTCCTAGCATACGTGAAATTTACGTGATTATATCGGCTTGATTGCAGTAGATGCGAAACATGCCTAACTTGCTTACAACTACATTTCAGTAAGACCTGGGTCATTCATATCGCCTAAGGGGCAGAAAGATATTTGCTTAGAAGGAACTTACATTTCAAGCAGTAGGGGTGGCTTTATTGATTGACGGATAAACGAAGTCACCGCCAATCTTTTGTTAAGTGGCTATAAAAAACGTTTGTGCCGAAACCCTACCTTGAGACATGAGTTTTAAGTCTCAGTTTTACAGTGCAACGGCTGCTCCACTCTTCAAACTGAAAAGCATTACTGCTTCGCGGCAGAAGTAAGCAGGGTGATGGCACCTACGTGTCCGGTCTCACAAGACGGTCTACAACCAGCAGAAGACACCAGTGTTAGTGATATTCAATTCTCATAAACCGTACAGTTGCGTAAACGGGTTTTCTAAGCCCAAATTGCGGGCTGCACACCTTACTGTTTCAGGCATTCAAACAAAACAAATTAGAAACACAATATGATTATTTTGATATGTATCAATTGGTTTGTTCGTCTCAGTATTAAACTAGTCTTTGACCGTGGCTACCAGGTAGTTCGATACTCACAGTCCATATATCTGCTTTGTTGTTTGTACAGGCTTTCTCAGTAGCCATAACAC
Source organism: Bombyx mandarina (assembly GCF_030267445.1). NCBI lineage: Eukaryota > Metazoa > Arthropoda > Insecta > Lepidoptera > Bombycidae > Bombyx > Bombyx mandarina. Next base: position 9,495,715 of record NC_143233.1, read on the forward strand.
AAACGAAAAATAGTCACTTCACACTACCCAAATCCAAGAAGAATCGTTTATCCTGATTACGCAGGAGCCAGTCACCGTCGACACCCTAGACACGTCCTTGCGGATCCATCAGATCCAATAACCTTTACATTAGACGCCTTCAGCTTAACATTAGGAGTAGAGACCCCGGTAACCGTACTCGTCGAACTCGACAAAGAGTTCGACGTGAAACCTAATGCATCAGCATGCTGAGTTTCTCGTCAGATCTTCTCACCGGGTCGCAATTCCGATCCGATGGCAGGTTCATTCGCGAAACAGCTGTTCTTGCTCTATGAGCACCGGTAAGCACTTCAGGTGCATCATGAGCTTTCAGGTTTAATGCAATAAAATATACCCATATATATGAGATTCTCGTCGGATCTTCTGAGTGGTCACGATTCTGACCCAGTGGCAAATTCAGTAAAGCACTGCTCTTGCTAGGGTCAGTATTAGCAATTCTCTCAAGTTGTGCCTACCGATCCACGCGTAGTTGGAGTCATCGATTAGGTAGCGGAAAAAACATGATATGTAAAGAAAAAATTATTAACGCTAATTTGTTAATGACAGATAAATAAACAGGTAATATCGTGTGTGCATACCATATACCATAAATAAAACGATCGGCAATTCATGAATAAGGAATAAAAGCCGAACAATAACAAAGGTCACGAAAGTTTCGGCTTAGCTTTCGGCCTTAGAGGTCAACGTCGTATTTCACGCTCAAAGGACCGGCTGTTTATCACTGCGCACTCACTTTCGTTAATAAATAATCCGGTAACATATACAGGGTGTGTTAGAATCGAAAACAAAGACTAGAATAATTGGTGATTACAATTACATTAATTCCGTGAACGACAACTCTAAAGATATCGCATTATTTTGCACTATTTTTGCAACGATGTCTGAACGATCTAATACTAAGAGGGTAAGAAGAAAATAGTTCAGTGCTTCAACGTGATTATAATTAACATAATTTTCATAAACCAAAGGCATCGGGTTAACTTGAAAATTTCATACTCGTATCAAGGAATTGTAGTGTGTAACACGTTACCTTAGTTGTAGTGTAGGTTATAACAGTGTATTTTGTATTAGGTAGCAAGTCAGTCAATAAACGACCGTCGACCAAAATGATTGCTTCATTTGCATAGCCCACACATCACATGGCGACCCTGCCAGGATACTCTAATAATTTTATTCATCACATCACCATCATCAGCCTATAGCAGTCCACTGCTGGACTCCGATGGCCCTCCACTAAGCGCGATCCGTGGCTTCTCTCGTCAAGCTCTTACCAACCATCCTGCATGGATCGTCACTCCACCGAGCCTAACAATTTTGTTACTTTTACCTAATATCGAAACTTGACTATTTCAATGTTTACTTGGGTTTCTTTTTAAGGCGTTTTATATTTTTAATACGCTTTTATTAGCTTCAGACGTATGTATGTTTGTAACGGAATCTTTGAACATGATTTTGACCCCCCTTCAAAACGTCGGATTAACTCGAAATTTGCCATACTTATTAAGGACCGATGACAATTCAATATTAAAAATAGTAATTTTAAAAATTTAAATTCAACTAAAAAATTAAAAATAAATGGTAGTTTAAAAAAACTAACAAAATACGCTTTTATAGAAAATCCAACTAATAGAAAATAAATTTGAATAAAGAATTAAAAATAGTGTAAGAAAAAATGATTTTATTGTAAAAAAGCGTGGCGTGCTTTTCAGGATATTATCAAAATAACCCTTCTACTCATATCTGTTCATAAAATATTTATAACTATTGATACCACGCACCACACGGTTTTTATTACAATAAAATCATTTTTTCATACACTACTTTTAATTCAAATTTATTTTCTATTTTTTAGTTGGATTTTCTATAAAAGCGTATTTTGTTAGTTTTTTTAAACTATTATTTATTAAACTTCTGTAGCATTGAACGACCCCACAACAAGAGTTATGAATAAGTACATTTTATGATCCGCTTATTACTTTCTGCGCTCCGTATTATATTCGCTAAGTTTTTTATGGGATTGTCTGCATGGATTGAATAAATATATACTATACTACACTGCCCTTTTGCAAATTGCACCGTATTGATAGATTTCTTGAGCACTATATTCTAAAGATATTTGCGAAGGGGACTCAGTGATAAACCACGGCTGGGCTGTCCTTGAGGCATTGCTGGTGGCCATGAGCAACAAACACTAGCCACTGGTGGTAGGACCTCTTGTGAGTCCGCACGGGTAGGTACCACCACCCCGCCTATTTCTGCCGTGAAGCAGTAATGCGTTTCGGTGTGAAATGCGGGGCAGCCGTTGGAACTATATTGTGACCTTAGAACTTATATCTCAAGGTGGGTGGCGCATTTACGTTGTAGATGTCTATGGGCTCCAGTAACCATTTAACACCATGTGGGCTGTGAGATCGTCCGCCCATCTAAGCAATAAAAAAACAATTGGGCTCTGTATGTCTACCTATAAAGGCAATAAAAAGACTGTAGGTACTGTAGTCATCCAATAGACACTTTGAAACATCACAATTCTCCGTCCCCTCTTGAAAACGCAATGTATTTCTGGCAAAACGGTAACCCATCCCTTCACCAGCGAACCAGACCGGTCTATAGTACGACCTACTATTGGTCTTTACAGAATAGCCAATTAATGAAAGTAAAATCTGAATCTTCTATTACACTGAAGTAAATTCGCAATGTTTACGTACACTCCAGACGTCGGCTGAGTTGTTTGAGATACGTAATGGATTTGAGCGCTACTAGGACCCTCCGAGGGATTTCAATCAATGCGATTAAATTTTCAGATGCTTCTAAGAATTAGGGACAGTGAATTCGATTTTTATCTTATCGTAATGGACTTTTATAGGTGTAGCACAGGGTGACCACCTAATACCAGATGAATCGTGAGCACGTTTGTCCAATTATAGCAATTTATGAGAATGAAATGGGAGAAATGTCGTAAATATCATAACGGCAATAAATAACACAAGATTAGATCTTATGATCTAATCTAAACTTTTTTTTTATTGCTTAGATGTGTGGACAAGCTCACAGCCCACCTGGTGTTAAGTGGTTACAGGAGCCCATAGATAAATGTAACGATAGATAAATGTGACGTAAATGCGCCACACACCTTAAGATATTAGTTCTAAGGTCTCAGTATAGTTACAACGGCCTACCTATTATTATATTACCTATATTACCTATTAGTTGATTTTATTATATTAAGTCTTACGAAAATCGGGTGGAGAGAGAAAGAGAGAGAAATAGAGAGAGAGAGAGAGTGAGTTGAAAAATACTTTATTGCACACCAAAACACAATTAATATTTAAAAAAACAGTCAAGCAGATGTATTTGTACAATAGGCGGTCTTATCGCTAAAAACGACAACCGTTTTCTTTACAGAAATTCTGAAAGAGATAAAGACACGGCAGGTGTGTTGCGAGGTATGTTGGAGTAAAGAAAATACATACATACAATAAATAGATATATACCATTTACATGTAATATGAAATCACTATATTATTTATGGTATATACCAATATACTTAGATACACATAATAAATCAACAATATGGAACGTCGTACCTATGTGTCACTCTTCCAAGAACTCCAGATACAGACAAGACTTTCTACCATCTGCCTACGTTTTTTTTTATTGTTTTGATGGGTGGACGAGCTCACAGCCCACCTGGTGTTAAGTGGTTACCGGAGCCCATAAACATCTACAATGTAAATGCGCCACCCACCTTGAGATATAAGTTCTAAGGTCTCAGTATAGTTACAACGGCTGCTCCACCCTTCAAACCGGAATGCATTAATGCTTCACGGCAGAAATAGGCGGGTTGGTGGTACCTACCCGTGTGGACTCACAAAAGGTCCTACCACCAGTAGTGTTCTGGAATACTTTGGCCACATTGCCAAATAGAAATGTGTCGAATATTCGCATTTTGGTCCACCGTGATTGACGACAAAAATAATAATATACCGTCATGATTTAAAAGAGGCCCTCTGTCTTGAGCTTAACGATATTCGTAATGCTAAACCATCTCACGTAGCTGACTCTTAGTGACTATATTAAATCTTCGCAAAACTGATATCTGATCGAGAAGTAATTTAGTTAAGTACTGATCACCTTTCACTCCAGAGCTTTTGGTTCATAGCGCAGCGAATGAGATCTGATTGAATTTAATCACGCGATGTTAACGTTTTGGATATGATACATTGCTGCCTTATAAGCCTCTGATTTCTCATTAGTCACTGTAAAGTCTTGTTCGGACTAGGCGAGTATTTTAGTCGAGTACCGAGTAATTTAGTAACTAAATGTGTCTGAGCACCAAAAATTTTGTCGAGTAGGTTAGTAAATAATTTAGTCAAGTCAATCCATTTTGTTATATTTTTTCGGGCGAGTAGCGAGTAGTTTAGCCACTAAGCTACTCGGTACTCGACTAATATACTCGCCTAGTCCGAACAAGGCTTAAGCGAATGATTATTTGGCAGCAACACAGGACGATGTTAATTAACACCATAATCTAAACAATAGGAGCTTTGTTTTTGCAGCGGATCGTTTTTTATTGCCTTTGTAGGCAGACGAGCATACGGCCCACCTGATGGTAAGTGGTCCCCGTCGCTCGTGGACGTCTGCAACTCAGCAATGCCAGGGGTAGAGCCAAGCCCCTGCCTGCCTTTAAGTACTCTCCGCAAGCCTCGTTTGAAGAAAACACCGCAGAGTGGAGTTCATTCCAAAACCGGACGGTGCGTGGCAAAAAAGATATTTGGAAACGCACTGTCGATGAACGCAGCGGTTCCAGATAATATGGATGAACCCTGCTCCGATGGCGGGAGGTGCGATGATAAAAAGGACTTAACAGAGCTATAACAATTTTTTATTTCTTCGTCTTATTTGGCGGGAAAATCACGATATCACAGACTATCGTTTTCTTTTCAACCTGTCGTGCGTTCCGCCTCACGCATCATAAAAAAGATGCGTTCTTAAACGCCACAGGTTAAATACTGCATAGCTGCTATCTTCCTACTTGCATCATCCATCTCAATGCTGAGGTACTAGTACCAAGTAACAGCCCTCTGTTGTCGTTAGGTAATAAAGTTGGTCTTCAGCAGTTGCGACAGCTTCAGAGAGTGAAATCATCAGACGTACCCAACCAGGACTGACAAAAATCCGGCCTCTGGATCTCTTTCTTTCAAAGTTATCAGTACACAAATTATTACCTTCTTAATAACCGCGACCGATTCAACTTAATTTGAAATAGCACGCAGCGATGTATAACGTTCAATGATTCTCCTTTGACAACGAGTACCCGATTTTAACTCTTATAAACGGATTAACTAAATAGCCCTTACCGATTCTTTTCAATTCAATAAGAAACAAATCCGGCTTTCCTGCGATACTTTAAAATATGACAAGATTTATTCAATGTACAGGGTGTTGTCGTTCACATCAAATCTCTCTCTCTCTTTCTCTATCAGCCCACAGACGTCCACTGCTGGACATAGGCCTCCCCCAAGCTTCGCCATAAAGACCGGCCCTGCGCTGCTTGCATCCAGAGGATCCCCGCGAACCTCAATAGAGGAAGACAAGAAGAAGAGAATAGAAGAAGAGGAGGAAGAGAGAATTTTGCTTACTATAAGGTCGATGATTATCTAGAAGATTGCACAAAGTGGGAATGAGTTGCTCGCTCCGGGCATTTCAATATTGTAATAATTGTTATGTTATTATACTCATGTAAAAATGAATATTTAAAAAAATCTAATATTAAAAAAATAATCTGAAATTAAAAAAAAAAAATGCCCGCTGAGTTTCTTGCCAATTCTTCTCAGGACGGAGGCTAGTTCTTGTGAATTGGCGGTAGTTCTTTTGACGTTCAACAAGTATGTACTTTCATTTATGTTGAATAATTTTTTTTTTATTTGATTTGCTTTGAGATCGTTGGTTCATCTTGTGGGAGGCCTACCCACGCTACGACTTCTGGTATGCGGTCGCCACTCAAGAACTTTCCGGCCCCAACGACCATCCGTTCTACAAGCAATGTGCTCTGCCTACTGCCACTTCAACGTCGCAATCCTATATACATCAAATCAAACCCGCAAAATTATAATTTGCGTAATTACTGGTGGTAGGACCTCTTGTGAGTCTCCGTGAACCAGTATGGGGTTTCATAGCCGCTGCAGTCCTCTACCCATCAATATTGTAAATAATGGGGAGAGGGGGAGAGGTCTCCAGCGAAGAGTGCGGCCTGGCTCTCCCCTCCCGCTCCTCGAGCTCACAGCCCACCTGGTGTTAAGTGGTTACTGGAGCCCATAAACATCTACAACGTAAATGCGCCACCCACCCTGAGATATAAGTTCTATGGTCTCAAGTATAGTTACAACGGCTGCTCCAGCCTTCAAACCGAAACGCATTATTGCTTCACGGCAGAAATAGGCAGGGTGGTGGTACCTACCCGCGCGGATTCACAAGACGTCCTACCACCAGTGATAACGCAAATTATAATTTTGCGGGTTTGATTTTTATTATACGATGTTATTCCTTCAACGTGGAAGTCAATCGTGAACATTTGTTGAGTACGTGTTTCATTAGAAAAAATGATACCCGTATGGGATTCGAACACCGGTGCATCGCTCAACACAAATGCACCGGACGTCTTATCCTTTAAGCCACGACGACTTCAATTCTTTCCTTTTCTCTCAGTGCCGTCGCACGGCTTGCACGCTGTACTTTAAGTTCCTCTATAATATTATTGTACTGTATGTCCGCCTGATTGCCATCATTAAACTGCTGGATGCTTACTACAGGTTTGTTCTTCAATCCCACGCAAGTTCTTGAATCCACCTGCGCGACTGACACGAATCAGAGGCCCGTGTGTCATTATCTGCTCTAATACTGAGTACAGTACCATGCAATAAATGTTGCACATCGATATTTAGAAAGAGACAGTCGTCTAATTTTGTTTTGGAACGATGTTCCTTATGGGACGATGCGGAGGAGTACCTTAACCGGGAAAAAACGTCTGTAACGTAAGATTTTTATTAGTAATGCACAGAGTGTACGACTTAACTTTGTAATAACGTAAAAAATAGTAATGCACACAGTGTGCGACTTAACTATGTAATAAAGTACAAAAAATAACATATTTTTTTATCATTCATTGACCACGATCTCAGAGCGTTCGTTTGCGCAATACACTAACTCTTATGCAAACAACCGTGAATGAAGTGTACCCGTGGGTTGTTGCGAAACCTCCAGTTTTATTTTCTGTATACCTCGAATAGAACTTTAAATTAATATTTTTATAATAAGGAACTTCGTTCCTAGCCGGTGTCCCACGACACCACACATATTTTTTGTTGTACAACGTTACCTGTGTGCGATGAAACACTAACGATCCGGTATCTATGGAGACTAAATGTCAAATTAGGTAATGTGCGACAGATAGGCAGCGGCTTGGCTCTGCTCCTGGTATTGCTGAAGTCCATGGGCGACGGTAACCACTTACCATCAGGTGGGCCGTACGCTCGTCTGCCTACAAACGCAATGAAAAAAAAATATATAACGCTCTACGAAGCAAAAATTAACCGTCTCTTTCCCACGGTCGATGTGCAATATTTATTGCCGGGTACTGTACATACGTAATTCAAAAAAACAAAACGTATGTACTCGTATATGCATACAGAAATAAGATACTAGGTGGGGAATGAATAAAATCGGCGCTTCGATTTATCGTCGAAGTGGCCCGGGAGAAATGAAACTGAATAATGCATATCCAGTGAATATTGCCCGCGGCTAACAGGGTTGTCCGATCATGCGAGTGACGTGTTACATGTGTTTTAGAATTTCCATCAACCCTACACTCAATTATTTGTTTGATTTCTCAGAATGAACCAACAAACGAATTTCAAGTGGTTATTAAGGAAATAAATAAATAAATTTTAATACGATACGACACATCGCCTTTTTTTTTCGGGCCGGGGGCCGAACCTCCTACGAGGTCCCCGCGCCTAGGGGGCGTGGGGTATGTGGGACTCAACGATCTGCAGGTGTTGAGAGCAGACCGCGGGCCCAAGGAATTTTAGGGCCCACCCACAAAACGACTCCCCTGCACTCTTACACCCGACATTCGATCTCCGTCCGGGGTCAAAACCCGGTCAGAGTAGGGAGGTTCCCGCTGTCAACACTACAACCAGACACGCGGCGCCACCCCGAGGACGCCCGACCGACGGGTCGTCGAGGCGATCGTCGACGACCACGACACATCCTACCCTACACGCCCCACCCCAAGACCTTCCTACATAAATGTTCTTTTCATTTTCTCTATAAGATACTTCTTTTTCTTTTTTTTATTGCATAGATGGGTGAACGATCCCACAGTCCTGGTTTTAGGTGGTTACGGGAGCCCATAGACATTTACAACATAAATGCGCCACTCACCTTGAGATATAAATTCCAAGGTCTCAGTATATAAGTAGTTACGGCTGCCCCACCCTTCAAGCCGAAACGCATTACTGCTTCACGGCAGAAATAGGCAGGGTGGTACCTACCCGTGCGGATACACAAGAGGTGCTACCACCAGTAAGTTTGATAATGTTAACCATTTCTTTGATGACGTGTGAGAGATGTGTAGACGAGCTCACAGCCCACCAGGTGTTAAGTGGTTACTGGAGCCATAGACATCTACAACGTAAATGCGCCACCCATCTTGAGATATAAGTTCTAAGGTCTCAAGTACAGTTACAACGGCTGCCCCACCCTTCAAACCGAAACGCATTACTGCTTCACGGCAGAAATAGGCAGGGTGGTGATACCTACCCGCGCGGACTCACAAGAGATCCTACCACCAGTAACTAGTTTAAAAACAAAGCGTGTTCCTTTCTGTTTCTTTTACAAAAACTTTAAAATAATAAACTAGTAAATGTGCACAACCCTAGGGGTCCATAAGATTCGCGTGTGATCACACAGCGATTAGATTTTCATGAAGCTTTGACGGTGTACCGAACCTCAATGAATAATTAAAGGCGTTCAACAGAACCTTCTAAACAGTATAACGATCGATTATAGCAGTGCGAGTTTTGACGGCGCGATAAGCAATTGAGGTTTGGATCTAAGGCTTCACTGGTGGTAGGACCTCTGGTGAGTCCGCGCGGGTAGGTACCACCGCCCTGCCTATTTCTGCCGTGAAGCAGTAATGCGTTTCGGTTTGAAGGGTAGGGCAGCCGTTGTAACTATACTGATACCTTAGAACTTATATCTCAAGGTGGGTGGCGCATTTACGTTGTAGACGTCTATGGGTTCCAGTAACCACTTAACACCAGGTGGGCTGTGAGCTCGTCTACCCATCTAAGAAATAAAAAAAAACGTCTAATGTCTCAAGGAATATCCGGTGGTGCGTCGCGTTTCCGATCCGGTGGTAGATTCTGCGAAGCACTGCTCTTGCTAGGGTCAGTGTTAGCAACTCTCCGGTTGAGCCCCGCGAGCTCACCTACAAACGTTAGGGCGAAGCTGAAATAGCCTCTTAAGGCTATCAGCAAAGGTAAAAAAAAAAACTCAAAAAATGTATGGAATTTAATTACCTAACCTTTTAAAATATTATATATACCCAAAGGATTACGCAAGATCCTCTCCGGAACGCACGCCGGAATTCAAACAAGAATGAAACGCGCATCTTGTGAGCTTACAAGAAAAAGCAACGGGCTCCTTTAAATATGGCGCAATTTGTCTTCAAGTTTAAGACTTTCCTCTTAGAAATTCGCCTTACGAAAAATTAACATTGTTGTACCCATTCGTAATTAAAATTCTTATTTGCAAACGGGGAGAGTTTGAATTAATTAAACATTATATTGGTTGCTTCTGGTGTCGTGGCCGAGTTGTGTCGTATGTGCTTGTTATGGCTTCACTTTCCTCCCTTTGTCTCTTCATGAGTTCTGTCTCATGAGGTTTGGACGTTGGTTTTTGAGCGACAGGAGGTTTTAGTCGGCTTGACTCCGACATGCCCCACCCTCCATCCCCAGTGGAGGGTGGGAGTCCGGCGATTTCATCCAGACAAAAAAAAAAAAAAATGGGTAAGAGGATGAAAGGATTTCATTGCAACACCTTCCTTTGGAGCATTGGGTCAAAGCCAAATCTGCTTATGTTCAAAACTGTCAACCTTGGCGCCCTCTCAACAGAGTGTCTATTGGCACATAGTCCTCGTAAAATAGGCCAAATGTACTACATTTATTTTGTCCTGTTTAATGATACAAAAATTACTCTCGGACACTGCTTTTTCACTATTTTGGGAATAACAACGAAGGGACGATCTTCCACCGAGCGGATGTAATTGCTCGGTAGGCCGACGGTCCGAATGTTGCTGTTCGGAACTTGTATATATGCAAGCATATCGTTATGCCAGTAAGAGTAACGCCATCTATCGCCGAATAGTCGAACGAATATCGAAAGACCTAGTAGCATCTAGAACGCTCGAGTAATACAACGCCATCTATTGTCAGATAACGGAAACACACACTACTAGACTTTTGCGAAATATTCTCGTCGATTCTAGCGATTTCGTCTCGACTATAAAACGCAGTCAGTCAGTAATCGGAACTACTCGAAGCGAAACAGCGAACGGATCACCTGAAGCGAAGCGGAAGAAGTGAATTGAGAATTTTAAAGTGTTAGTGAAATGTTCTAAGCGACAAATACAGTATTAAATTGTAATTCAGTAGAATTTTTATTTATCCCGAGCCCCAGCGCGTATGTCGTAAGCGAGATTCAGGCATCTGTCAAATATCTTGTGTTCTGTGATGGCTGTCTGCCACACTATCGTCACTGACAATCGCATGATGAGATCTGATCACCGGCAAACCATAGTTTTTTTTTTGTTGTTCGCACTCAACTAATTAGTTCAATTTGATTTTATGGCAAAGATAAGCCGTTATCGAAGTCCTCTTCATCATCAATCATATCAACTTATGCTTTATAACTAATGTTAGTTTTACTATTGTTTTAAAACCGATTAGTTTTGAAATATTTTTTGGTAAAATTTAGTACTAAAAAGTTCGTGTGGGTGTAACAAAAAAAAAACAAAAATGGCGAAGGAAAAGATCATTCCGTAGCAATTAAGAAAGCTTTTCCGCAGAAAAGAAAATACTGAAAAATTTTCGGATTCAAAGCTCTCACGAGCAAAAGCACTTTAGAGTTATTCGCGTTAATACACTACAGTTGACGCCGGCGTTTATTTATGTTTTAGGAATTTTTGGTCAATTTAGTTTTGTTTGTGGTGGACAAGACTACCAGTAACTTCAACTTTACTGGTGATAGGACGTCTTGTGAGTACGCACAGGTAGAAGGGCGGGGAAGCCGTTGTACTGTTAAAACGGAGACTTTAAAACTCATATCTCAAGGTAGGTAGCGGCATTTCCATTATATTCCATTCTATAGGCTCCGGTAACCACTCAACACTAGGTTGTCCGTGAGCTCGTCCACCCATCTAAGCATTAAATAAATAAAACTGGTGGTAGAGCGTCTGGTGAGCCCGCACGGGTTGGTACCATCACCCTGCATACATCTGCCACGAGGCAGTTATACCATTGAAAACTATTATAGCATAGAGTAGGTTTTATATACACACACGCACAGAGTACCTTTTAAATTATAGCATAGAATACATTTTATATTATAGCATAGAATACATTTTATATTATAGCATTTCTTCTTCTTCTTCTCAGTCGTGTCACTCTTGACAGAGTGGTCGTGATCGTCATGTAGTGTTGGAAGGGGCAGACTTGATGCGTCTCGCGATGTCGCGCCATCTCATTATAGCATAGAACACATTTTATAACGCATAGAATACGTTTACCGTAACGCGAGGCGACCTCTAGACTAATGACCGAATCCAGTGAGTGCCGTTTCCATATTCATGCGGTCTTGTGTCCGTTCGCTCCGTAATTGATAGTGTGTCCTTCCGTGACGCTAGTTCGACGATAGAAGTTCTTAATGTGACTGCTTTGGTGTGAATCATTTCATTGACGAACTGAACTTACTGGTGGTAGGACCTCATGTGAGTCCGCACGGGTAGGTACCACCACCCCGCCTATTTCCTATTCTGCCGTGAAGCAGTAATGCGTTTCGGTTTAAAGGATGGGGCAGCCGTTGTAACTATACTGAGACCTTAGAACTTATATCTCAAGGTGGGTGGCGCATTTACGTTGTAGATGTCTATGGGCTCCAGTAACCAGTTTACATCAGGTGGGCTGTGTGCTCGTCCACCTATCTAAGCAATTAATAAAAAAAACACTTTAACGAATCATTGAATTCGTGCTCGCTAATACGTGCTGTTATAACTCTTATCCAAACTAACTGATTCGGTGACGCAGTAGTTAGAGGCTCTGACTCTCGCGCCGAGGGTCTCAGGTTCGATTCCCACATCGGGCAAACATTCGTGTGATGAACAGGCTAGTCTGCTCTTTGTCTGGATGTTTATTATCTATATATGTATACGTATACGTACGTAAAATGAGGGAAATCGGAACACTTTTTAAGTTCGACATTGATTTTTATCGTTTTTTTTGGAGTTATAGTAATAAAACGGAGATCATAATGGTTCCGGTGATTTAAATTTCCATTTATAATGCATTAATATAAAGTTTATTAAAGAATAAACATAAAAAGTTACAAAAACTCACTTATCCCTATTCACCGTTAGCGTTGGGGTGAATGGGGTCGCTCAAGGGGACAATAGGTTTTTGATAGTGCTGACACTATTTAGTTGTTAACTAGGTACTTAACTTTAGATAATTAACTTTTTAATATCTTTAATGAGTTACAAAACTTTAATGACTATTCAATTAATCTATTTAATGTTCTTAAACACTAAATAATAGTAATTTTCAGTTCAAAAAGGTAAAATCTAACAATTCAACAAAAGTATTGTGACATCCCAGATTTGTCCCTATTTCTACCTCTTGTCCCTATTCCCCACAATCTACTGTATATAAATTTCTGGTACCCATAAAACAGTGAATCTTAATTTGAGGCCGGATGACCGTGTGTGATTTATTCCCAGCTATTTATCATTTATATTTACTTATGGTTCATTTAGCAACAAGATTTTTTTATTGCCCGTGTAGACAGACGATTATACGACACATCGTCGACGTCGCCCAAAACACGTCATTACGGATCCTCCCGATCCACTAACGGTGCTTTTAGGTAACACAAGCACCGGTCACCGTGCTCGCCGAACCCGTCGCTGGCGACGCAGGGCTCAACAAGCGAATTAACCCATAGACACAGCCCACTGAGTTTCTCGCCGGACCTTCTCAGTGGGTCGCGTTTCCGATCCGGTGGTAGATTCTACGAAGCACTGCTCTTGCTAGGGTCAGTGTTAGCACCACTCCGGTTTGAGCCCCGTGAGCTCTCACCTACCAGTTAAGGTTACGCTGAAATCGCCTCTCAAGGATATCAGCTTAGGTAGGTACAAAAAAATGGTACATCTCATAATAAGTGGTTACCGTCGCTCATGGTCGACAGCAATGCCAGGGTTACATCCAAGTAGTTACCTAACATGAAATACTCTCCACAAGTCTCGTTTGAAGAAGAACTTGGCATAGCGCTCGGGAAACACCATAGAGAGGAACGAAGGTTTTATTCGCAAACCTAATTTCATTATTCTTATTCGATCGGATGCTGTTTCACCGTTTTTATTCAATCCATTATATTTTCCATATTAAAAAGTCAGTCGATAGTCAGCCAATGCAGAAATTTAAGGCAATGAAATTTTGGTTAAAAAGATTAGGTAAGCTTGGATAATGTTTTTTTACAGACAGATAGGATTGGCCTCTTAACAATACACAGATGCATGTATTTTTTTTTATTTTTTTTTTGTTGCTTAGATGGGTGGACGAGCTCACAGCCCACCTGGTGTTAAGTGGTTACTGGAGCCCATAGACATCAACAACGTAAATGCGCCACCCACCTTGAGATATAAGTTCTAAGGTCTCAGGTATAGTAACGACGGCTGCCCCACCCTTCACACCGAAACGCATTACTGCTTCACGGCAGAAATAGGCAGGGTGGTGGTAACCACCCGCGCGGACTCACAAGAGGTCCTACCACCAGTAATTACGCAAATTATAATTTTACGGGTTTCATTTTTATTACACGATGTTATTCCTTCACCGTGGAAGTCAATCGTGAACATTTGTGGAGTACGTATTTCATTTGAAAAATCGGTACCCGTCTGCGGGATTCGAGCACCGGTGCATCGCTTCAACACGAATGCACCGGACGTCTTATCCGTTAGGCCACGACGACTACAAAAGGCGATTTTGTTAAAATCATTTCTTTTGTAAAGCGTCTTGGCGTTAAGTGTTATAGCCCGCACGGGAAGGTTCCACGTCCATACTGTCTATATCAGCGGCGAAGTAGCCGAGCCTTCGATTTCCAGAGTGGGGCAACACTTCGGCGATCCAATCCAAACGCCTATTTGTCGTGCTGAGTGGCTGGTACAACTCCCTTTGCTGGTCATAATTATCGGCCTATTGAAATCGCAATGATACGTCGTAGGCGACCCCGTCCTCAAGCCATTTATAACAAACTTTTGAATTCATTAAAATTACACCAATCTTGTGATTACCAGTTGCAAAATTCTTAAGGAATTTCTCTAATTAAAGCGAAAGTCAAACAAAAGTTGTCTTCTCAGTATTTTAGTGGAGCTTTTGTTCGTGAAGCTCGCGTCGGAAGGCGATGAATGGGAGCTTCCATTCAAAAATATGCCCGAAGCTATCGACCGTCAGCAATTATGCTACCAACATAACAATACCATTGTTTTAGGCATTGAAATCTTTGAAATTAGCGACATTGTTAGTCTGGGCTTTGGCATTATAGGTTCACACCGGACATCCTGTTTATTTTCTACACTCAACCAGCGCTATGACATGTCTTTCTTCAAACGAGGCTTGTGGAGAGTATTAAGGCAGCGGCTTGGCTCTGCCCCTGGCATTGCTGAAGTCCATGGGCGACGGTAACCACTCACCATCAGGTGGGCCAGATGCTCGTCTGCCTACAAGGGCAATAAAACAAAAAACAAAAAAATCGAAGTCACTGCCTTCACCGACAGAGGATGCGAACCTCGTCCCGCACTGAACATGTTAAGAAGACCATTCTAGAACGGTTACGAACTAACACAGTCGTAAATGGTAACATTCACTTACCTACCAATCAGTATTTCACATTGTAATTAAAACTACATTTACAGTTTAATATCGCGTTTCGTTTTTTATTCTTTTAACTAGCTGACCCGGCAGACTTCGCAGTGCCTCAAACGATAAATAAAAGACCTAAACTTTTGTATAAAATAAACTTAAAACAAACAAAAGGAATCCGTCCGACGGGGGGGACATCAAAGGAAAAACGAAATTGTTATTTTTATTTAAAACCGAACATTTTCATATTTATCCAACTTTTAAACCTTCTCTGAACTTCCACAAATAATTCAAGACCAAAATTAACCAAATCGGTCCAGCCGTTCTCGAATTTTAGCGAGACTAACGAACAGCAATTCATTTTTATATATATAGATAGATTTATACTCCAACTTCGACGAACAACCCCTTAGTCGTTCGTGATCACGTAAAAATGTAGAGAAAATCGAAATGTCTGTAATAGCCTTTAATAAAAGTAGTTTTAATTACGTATCTTCTTAGTCGTTTGCACTCTTGGCTGAGTGGTCGTGGTCATCAGTCCGGGTGGTGGTGCGCTTTACAAGACGTCGCAATTCCTCGCATACCGCGATCTTTCTTGTGCACTCCATTGACGGGACCGCTTAAGGCTGCCTTTATCTGATCGTTCCAAAGTATCAGTGATCTGACGCGCGGTCTAATACCCTCAATGCCTTGCACCACAAGACGCTCCACTGAGACGTCCCTCGTCGTGAAATCTTGACCACCTTGAGATATGAGTTCTAAGGTCTCATTGTAGTTACAACAGCTGCCTCACCCTTCAAACCGAAGCGCATTACTGCTTCATGGCAGAAATGGGCAGGGCGGTCGGACCTACCCGTGCGGACTCAAAAGAGGTCCTACCACCAGTAAAAAACTACAACTTCGTTCATAAATAACACTACTTACACCCCAGGGAGATAATCTTGAGTCGGCACTTGATCTTTAAAAATATATTAATTTCGCTAATTGGATCCGGCCCCGGGCAAAATCACTCAGGCTGAGAAAAATGTCGGAAAGTTAACAGATTAATGGGAAGCCGAGGATCCGGGTAATTAACTTGAAACCTGCCCGCTCGCCCTTACTACTGATACCCGATATCGTTCCCTAACTAAGGTAAAACCAGTTTTGTTGTAAGCAAACACAAATTGATCTTCTCTCAATTTCAACCATATTGAAGGGTAGGAAAAGCTATTGGCTTAAGCGACGCAACTTTACAGGAGAACCATGTAAAGTATAAATTTGGAAAAATATCATAACAATTTTTTTTTACTGGTGGTAGGACCTCTTGTGAGTCCGCACGGTTAGGTACCACCACCCCGCTTATTTCTGCCGTGAAGCAGTAATGCGTTTCGGTTTGAAGGGTGGGGCAGCCGTTGTAACTATACTGAGACCTTAGAACTTATATCTCAAGGTGGGCGGCGCATTTACGTTGTAGATGTCTATGGGCTCCAGTAACCACTTAACCCCAGGTGGGCTGTGAGCGCGTCTACACATCTAAGCAATAAAAAAAAGTTCTTCAGCTATTTAAATGGGGTAAACTTAATTGAAGTTCAATTAAAAACATTGAATTGTTGATACTAATACCAAATAAAACGGACCTTTAATTACAAAGATAAATATCCCTTAAACCAATTAGCCTTGTTCTGCGCTCTCTTTCTGTCTCTCCATTATTCCGCCGTAACTAAAGCAAAGCTGTAACCGAATTGAGTTGGACATTTTATCAGCAACTGACATGAGCCAATTTCCACCGCACAGGACTTTCACGAGCCTCGTCCGAGGAAGGAAATAGCGGTGAGGAATCACCGAAGGAATTCTAATTATATCCAGGACAAGTTTTCTCTGTAAACGAATTGTGGATGACCTCGTGTTGTGAATAATAGCCATACCACGGTGGCGAGTCATAGTCATTTGGAGATTTTTTATTTATTGCTTATTTGGGTGGACGAGCTCACAGCCCACCTGGTGTTAAGTGGTTACTGGAGCCCATGGACATCTACAACGTAAATGCGCCACTCACCTTGAGATATAAGTTCTAAGTTCTCAGTATAGTTACAACGGCTGCCCCACCCTACAAACCGAAATGCATTACTGCTTCACGGCAGAAATGGGCAGGGTGATGGTACCTACCCACGCGGACTCACAAGAGGTCCTACCACCAGTAATAAGATGGCGATATCATCACAATTCCTTTAAGCCCGTTGCATCCCTTACGACGAGTCCTATCGCATCCTCAAAATTTTGGTAATCGAATCGAGTAACAACGGTACGGGTAGAGTGCTTGACCAATTCATTATGAAGAAGCGAATAACGGCCGGTTCTTACGAGTTTCCTGAACTCGAGTGCTAAATAAATGAATCTTAATATGCGTAAAAGCTATTTCGGTTCGTTGGGTATCAAATTCATTCGGCCCTGAAATAATCCACGGAATCAAAACGATTTAAGGATTTCTCATGATCATATTATATCGAGCTCTCTTGCTAAAAATAGATGTGCTCATGGCCTCCTTATATTTCTTGGTAATATCAAATCGAAATGAAAATTTCATAATATAGCTATTCCACACTCATCTTGAAAATCTGATTACATCGCAACAGAATTGGGTAAGAACGTGGTATGGAAATTTCGTAAATGTGTTCACTTCTATTGATTTCATTTTATCATCAAATAAGTGCTTTTTGTAAGTCGATTACTAATGATGAATTATATTTGCGACACGTCACGTCAATCCACATAATTAATACGACTAAAAAGAGTTTTGATACTGCAGCGATGAACTTTGTTAACGCCAAAATAATGATCCAAGTTCCAAACTTATAACGAGGTGAACTTTTATCGACTCACAATTATTTTTATCTGTGGATTTGTAAGGAGTCCGGCGGCAGAGAAATCCGGTTGAGTAGACGGTCGTTTACTTGGTCAATAGTATCTGACGATAAAGTATAATAACGCTTGTCTACCTAAATTCTTCAACCCACAGACACAGCCCACTGAGTTTTTCGACTAATCTTCTCAGTGGGTCGTGTTTCCGGTCCGGTGGTAGATTCTGCGAAGAACTGCTCTTGCTAGGGCCAGTGTTAGCAATGTTACCAGATTAGAGCCCCGTAAACTCACCTACTCGCTAGGTGAATGTAGTATGACCTCTCGAGGTCACTAAAATAGGAAGGAAACAAGTTTGCTTTAAAGTAATTATATCCAGAATGAGTAATTTTTCTTCTATCCTTTTGTTTCGTTGAGGAGTGAAGGATTTCATAGCCCACATGGCTATGGTCTCAGAGGCATCACAAGTTGATTAATTTTCTGGGTCTCTTACTGTCCCCGTTTAATCCCGAAAACGCCCACAAGGGGGCCTTATCACCCGCTTTGGGAAAGGCCGATCTAGAACGATAACTAAAAACCACAAAAGCGAATTAGCTCCTAAATTTTATATTAGGGTATAACAAATATCTATAAATGTCCGACATTTATTCTTCACAGCCTAATGGAGTTCGCTGTGTCACCCCCCTCAGCCTGAACGTTTACAACCATTATTTATTTATTTATTTATTTATTCAACTTAATGCACATAAGTACAATGGCGGACTTAATGCCTGAGGCATTCTCTACCAGTTAACCAAGGGTGGTGTAGAGAATCTTGTGGTAGGTGCATAACTTAATGTGAAACAACCAAACTACATTATACAATATATAAACACATACACGGTATATATATATATATAATCACACAAACAACGTACACAATTTTATATCATGATAATAATATAAAATTTACACATATATCTATATATAATCTCTATCATATACTCACATATTCACATACATATTCATATACACACTTAAACACAACTTAAAAATATAACAAAGAAATAGAACCACATATACATATACATACAGTACAAGAAAATAGTATATTGCACAGAACACACATTGCAAGTCAAATTGTTAAGTTTTTAAGTTTCTCCAGAAAAAGTTGGCGTACCTTTATTTTGAAAGTTAGGCGATCAGTGATCATCCTAACATTAAGAGGAAGTGAATTCCAAAGTTGAACAGATTGAACTACGAAAGACGAACGGACTAAACTAGAGTTGTGCGTGGGACAGTGAAGGAGTAAATTATTAGAGGAACGCAAGTCCTTATCGTGCGAAGAATGTAAATATTTAAAGTACTGAGTCAGATAGGAGGGAGGAGTTGGGCATGTTAGTATAGAATGAAGCGCAGTAAGAGCATGTAGATTGCGGCGCTCGCGTATAGGAAGAAAATTTATTTCGGAGCGGTAAGTAGACACGTGGTCATACTTGCGAAGATTAAAAATGAAACGAATGCAGTTGTTGAGAAGGCGGTCGAGTTTGTTCAAAAGGTCTGCATTCAGGTCAAGATAGCATACATCGCCATAGTCAATTATGGGCAGGATTAAAGCTTGAACAAGCATCAACTTTATCTTGAAAGGGAGAAAGTTCTTGAAGCGATAAAGGGCACGCAGAGATCCAGTAACCTTCCGACTAACATTCAACACCTGTACCGCCCAATCAAGTCTAGAATCCATATACAGTCCAAGGTTTTTGACTGATGGGCTCAAAGGTATAATTGCTCCATTATAAGTTACGGGTGGGAGTGAGCTAAAATCTAATCGTCCCAACAAACGGGGACTACCAATAATAATCGCCTGACATTTGGTTGGATTGACCGTCAAACCAAATCTACCAGACCAATCGCATATAGCCTCTAGATCCCCATTCACTCTGCGAACCGCTTCAGACACACAGTCCACAGTAGCCTGCGAGTACAGCTGTAGGTCGTCAGCGTACAGGTGATACGAACACTGAAGGGACTGAGTTATGAGATTGATAAATAGAGAGAAAAGCAAAGGGGAGAGAATTCCGCCTTGAGGGACACCAGTATCTAGATCACGCCATGAAGACGAAGACTCATCAATGCGGACCGATTGCTGGCGCCCTCGAAGATATGATGTAAACCATTTCAGCACCTCAGGCGAAATCATAAGATAGGACAGGATAGATAAAAGGATTTCGTGACTGACGGTATTAAAGGCATTAGAGAAGTCGACCAAAGCCAACAATGTGACTTTAGTATCCTCCATTCCAGCCCTAACATCGCCTGTCACTTTGAGGAGAGCGGAGATGGTGCTGTGGCCTGGTCTGAAGCCAGACTGTAGAGAGTTTATTAAACCATACTTATGAACAAACTGGGACAGTTGGCTATGTACACAGGCCTCCAACACCTTGGACAGAAAAGGGAGAATCGATATGGGACGGAAATGAGTAGGAAGAGTCGGATTAGAGACTTTGGGTAAGGGAATCACAAATGCTTTGCGCCACTGTACAGGAAAAGTACCAGAGGACAAAGATGAATTGATTAAATGTTGTAACGATGGAAGAAGACAATCGAGAATCAGCACTATCATCTGGCGGCTCACTCCGTCGTGACCTACAGCATTGGATCTTATAGAGAGGATTATCTTTTTGATCTCACCCATAGATACCGTGGAAAATTTAAAGGGGTCGATATTTGGAGGGGATAGTCCTTCCAGAAACTCCACAGTACGGCGCGTAGACTGGTGATCCAACGGGATACTTGTAGTAAAGTGCACATTGATATCATCCAGTCCAATTGCCGACTGAAAGCTGTATTGACGTTGTTTGCCAATACCTAGAGTTCCGAGGAACTTCCAGATATTAGCAACTGAAGAAGACGATATATTATGTAGAAAGTAGCGGCGTTTAGCATTTCGTATCACCTGGTTACACCGGTTTCTCGCAATTTTATAAGAAGCCCAATTGTCATCGCATCGGTCCCTCCGGAATTTACGAAAAGCTCTATCTCTACGCGGCATACACATACGCACACCTCTCGTTATCCATGGAGCTGGAGGACGCTTCATCTTCACCTTCCTAACAGGCGCATGGATATCATACAAGTTAAGGATAGTTTCATTAAAAATACGCACTTTATCATCTACAGAAGGTGTAGCCATGAAATCATCCCATTTTAATTCTGACGCATCCTTTTGCAACTGATCTAAATTTAAGCGTTTGAAACTACGTATGCTCATAAGCCTAGGTTGGGACTTCGGAGGACTTAAGGAGTAAGAGAGGAAAATGAGGTCATGATGAGAGAAGCCAGGTGCGGGATATTGACCATGAGATGATACAAGGGTGGGAGAGGAAGTAAGAATTAGATCAAGCCAGGTGTCATTCCCATCACTGTTCCAATGAGTGGCTTGTAGAGGCAGGACTTGAAGATTAGCAGATTCGACGATAGCCAAGAGTTTACAGGATCGAGGTGAATGAACTGCAAGGTCGGTGTTGAAATCACCCATAATGACGTGATGTGAATATTTTGAGCCTAAGGATTCCAGAATTGGTTCGAGACTGGAGAAGTAATCTACAGTGGGAGGACAATAAACAACACCCAGCACTAATTTAACTCCCTTAACGGAAACTTCCAAAAAAAGAAACTCAGCAGAGGTTGAACAGTTTGGTGGAGAACAGTCGAGGATTTTATAAGAAAAAACACTGCGAAGGTAGATAGCAACGCCGCCGCCTCTCCTATCAACACGATCATTCCGAATCAAATCGAAACCAGGAAGAGGATAACTAGTGGAAAGAAGATGAGGCTTTAGCCAGCTCTCGGATATCAGCACAGCATGAACGTCAGTATTATCAAAACTTTCCAGAATTTCACTATAATGACTGGGCACACTTTGCGCATTAATGTGACATAAATTTAGTAGGCCCGAATTTTTGCTAAAACATCGTCGTACACAGTCACCAAGAGTACCAGTTACTGAACAAAAACTATCCTCATTTAACGAAGAAACAGGAGAAAGAGATTCATTGGCAGAAAGATAAAGGTCGTCACATGAATTACTCATAAATTAATCAATGCAATACAAATACAATGCACAATTTAAATATATATACTATTATCCTATATAGAAAACAAATTTTATAAAAGTTATTGATAACTTAAAGCAAATGCAATGAGTTCAAAAACAAAAAACAAAAAGCTGATATCTCTGCACCACCCGCCAGCCAATACACACCGTATACATAATAAAAATAACAATACAGATTATTTTCAGCACACAAAATCAAAACAAAAAAAAAATTATAACAAACTATAACAACAATGATATGTACAAAATAAAGCAAGAAAATATTAGAATAAAAAAAACAAAAGAAAACTTAGAACTTTGAGTAAAATGGAATGCAAATTAAGTTACATTAATATTTACTCTGTGATTCACTAAGCTGCATCAATGTCAATTTGACAGACTAGGTGTCAGACGCCAATCTGACGACATGATCAGACGTCAGTGCTTAGCTATGCATTATTACAAAAATGATGTTGTTATTAAAAATAGTAGTTTATATATAATATTAATAACAATAACAATAATGATGATTATAAATTAAAACACTAAGTACACAACCAATGCACCGCAAATCAGTGATTACATTAATTATTAATTTGCATATGATTGAAAACTAAAAACAAACTGTATGGTGGGTAAGGCAAAAATTGAAGGAAGAAGCAATAAAAATAATAATTACAAATTAAAATAAAATTGAAAAATGCAATTTAAATTTCGATCGTTACGAAATAATGGCATTACAATAACTGACCAACACATTAAAAAAATAACAATGTATGTAGGTACAGTGGGATAGACACTTTCACACATACTATAACAAATACACTAATGCTTTCGAAGCCTTGTGGTTGTGCTCTTTGTTTTCACTGTATCGCTCTCAATGCTTTTAGCTGCCGAAGGTTCTTTTATAATTTTGGGGTATCTGGAAACTAGGTGATTCAAGTCGTCCATCGTAGTAAGTTTCTGCCTACTTCCATCGGGTAACTTGATTATGATTTTAGCATCTTGAGTCCAGCAAGCATGCATTCCAAAATGCTGCCGACCTTTGCTAAAAACCACCTGCCTGGTTTTGGTCAAAAACTCCTTGACTGAGATGGGTGAACCTTTTAATTTAGATTTAGCCCTCCACACACCTATCTTGGTATCTAAACTGGAAAACCTTACCAGGATTGGACGATGATGATCTTTATTTTGTGAGCCGATCCTATGACATACATTTATATCTGAAGCAGAAATACCTTTCAGTTCCAACTGCTTATGTGTAATATCTAGAACAATTTTATTACAGTCTTCTTTTTCGACTTCTGGAATGCCCATAAAGATGATAGCTTTTCTTCTGTGTCTGGTCTCAATAATATCTACCATTTGGGAACATTCATTGATTTGTTGCCGGAGAAGATGAAGCATTGAGAAAACTAGCTCTCTGAATGTCCTAAATTCTTCAGAAATTTTTGAAATAGTTTCCTTTGCAGGGGCAGTATTGTTGAGTTGTGCTTCAAGGTCAGCCATTCTTCTTGAGAAGCATTCTTCGAGAGTAGCTTGTGCTGCTTCTATTGTAGCCAGCTGTGACATGTTGCTTAATCCTTCAATTCCAACCTCACAACTTATGAGTGTGCAGAAACTGGCAGGTAGCTAATTATTAAAACTTAGCTTCCATAAAAACTGTCACAAACATTTGTGTGGTCTTCTTATGTTTAGTTTTAAAGAATTGTTAAAAAAAATGTCAAAAATATTATTAAATTGAATAAAATTCACTTTTCGACTTGAGAACGCTTGTATTCTTTTCCACACCTACCCGCGAAAAAAAAAAAAAAAAAAAAAAAAAAAAAAAAAAAAAAAAAAAAAAAAAAAAATCAGATTTATCAGATCAAAATTATCAGATTCTCAAAGAAAATCTGCGACAATGACACCCATCCATTACCTTCTGACATCCCTCTGAATTTATTTGCAGTATTATCAACGCTTATCACAAAGACTCAGGGCTTAATTTACTTTATCTGTTATTGTACATAAATTTGTTAACGAAAAATAAGATTATTACTAGCAGTCCATCATAATAGGGTCTCAGTGAATCCTTAGATTGTTGGTTAATAGCTTAAATGTTTTGTTGTATGCCTTAGAAGCAGGTACTAGGGTAAAAATTCACGATTCATTTGGTATTAGTTACTGAAGTACTGTAATCATAATCTGCATGCAACCTTGGGGTTGCTTGAACATCAGGTCGGAGATTGAATATTACAACGGCTAGTCCGTATCAAATCTTTTTTTTATTGCTTAGGGTGGACGAGCACACCTGGTGTTAAGTGGTTGCTGGAGCCCATAGACATCTACAACGTAAATGAGCCACCCACCTTGAGATATAAGTTCTAAGGTCTCAAGTATAGTTACAACGGCTGCTCCACCCTTCCAATCGAAACGCATTACTGCTTCACGGCAGAAATAGGCAGGGTGGTGATATCTACCCGCGCGGACTCACAAGAGGTCCTACGATCAGTATAATCTTTATTATTCTACGATAAATACCGCGAGAATCGCTGCTATTTGCATAAATTAGTAACAAAAAATAACCATTTCAGTATCTTCACAGATTAAAAGCGGTTTTTCCATCGGTTTTTTCATTGTAAAAATTCAATAAAACCGATTCGTTAACCGCCCCGGACACATCCGATACATCTGCTCGCAATGGTTCCGATTATTTATGGTCTTAATTCCGGAACATCCTGCGCCATTTGCGGACGGTTACCTACTTTTTTTTGTCGCGAGCTTCCTCCAACACATGACCCTAAATGCCTTGGTCAACTCACAATTGGATTGATGTCTTATTGATTGTCCAATTGACTTTTTTTATTAATCCGTAATCCGAGGTAGAAATAATTTAAACCGGTTTTTAAATTCCTAAGATGGTTTAGATTTTGAACGGGGGATCGAGATAGTTTATTATTGTTTATCAATAGCACTGTTACAAATGGCACGTAACATCCAGCTTTGTGTCCGCGGTGTTTCCAGAGCGCTACGACATGTCCTTCTTCAAACGAGGCTTGTGAAGAGTGCTTAACGGTAGACAGCGGCTTTC